>NC_138370.1:19818847-19837624 GCF_054177405.1 Leptonychotes weddellii
TCCATTCATCTGTCGATGGACATCTTGGCTCTTTCCACAGTTTGGCTATTGTGGACATTGCTGCTATAAACATCGGGGTGCATGTACCCCTTCGGATCCCTACATTTGTATTAAGATTTTATTTTTAAGCAATCTCCACACCCAACATGGGGCTCGAACTCACAACCCCAAGATTGATTGATTGATTGATTGATTGATTGATTTTAAAGATTTTATTTATTTATTTGACAGAGAGATACATAGCGAGAGAGGGAACACAAGCAGGGGGAGTGGGAGAGGGAGAAGCAGGCTTCCCGCCGAGCAGGGAGCCCGATGTGGGGCTCGATCCCAGGACCCTGGGATCATGACCTGAGCCGAAGGTGGACACTTAACGACTGAGCCACCCAGGTGCCCCACAACCCCAAGATTTAGAGTCATAGGCTCCACCGACTGAGCCAGCCAGGCGCCCTGATAATAATCTTTAAAAAAAAAATCTCACACAGTTCTCTGAGGAGGAGAGGACACACAGCACACAGTTTTGTTTTGTTTTACACATAAGAAAATTAAGATTTTAAATAGCTAAATGACTTATTCAATGCCACACTGCTAGTGAGACCTACTGAGACAACACATTGAGCTGTTTTCTGTGTGGTATTGGTGTCCCCTCCAATCTCACCCTACTGAAAACTGTATACTTCCTGATACTTTGTGTAGTGAACTGACAAAATAAATATCAGTGCACAATCATTTAACTGAATAGCAGGCTTTAAATCACCTAACTTTGAGCCTGATTTCTATTTTCTTATTTCATATAGGATTTTAAGGAAAAAAAACAAAACATTTTAATTTGAAACAAGTGTGGAAATTTGGTAAGACATGTTATTTCAAAATGGCTATCTAAAAAAAAAAAAACAAACTCCAGAAAAGGTTTTATTTTCAGTGAAAAATGCACTTTCTATAAATTCCACGAATACTTTAGTCACTTTCCAAACAGCCACATAATGGCATTCATTTGCTGTGACCCTAAAGTGGAAAACAGTAAATAAAGCTTTGTTTCAGCCATGAAGATAATAAAAACCAACATGACGGGACGGCTTTTCTAGTATCCAGGTCACTAGAAAAGATTCAAATAAAATTACATCTCTTTTTTGTTTTCATTTATAATGTCCTGATTAGTAGTGACATGGAGTATTTTTTCCCCCAGTGTACTGACTGTTCAGGTTTCTCTTTTTGTGAATTACTCATTTTTTTTTTTTAATGAGTTGTTGTTTTCTTATTGATCTGTAGGAGTTCCTTATGTTTTCTGGATGTTAATTGTGTATCAGTTATATTTGCTGTTGAAGATGTGTTTTTTATCTAACTTTGCTTAAGGGTCTTTTTATTGTTAAGAAAAATTTTATATTAATATAGTCAAATTTATCATTTTCTTAAAGCTTTATATATTTTCTGTCTTAAGAATGTATCCGTACCGGGCGCCTGGGTGGCTCAGATGGTTAAGCGTCTGCCTTCGACTCAGGTCATGATCCCGGACTCCTGGGATCGAGTCCCGCATCGGGCTCCCTGCTCTGCGGGAAGTCTGCTTCTCCCTCTGCCTCTCTCTCTCTCTCTCATGAATAAATAAATAAAATCTTTAAAAAAAAAAAAAAAGAATGTATCCGTACCTTCCCATAACAAATATATTTTTGACTTTAAAGTTTCTGCAAGACCAAAGGGTTTAACTTGGTACCACAATGCAGTTTTAATTTGTTTCATTTGATTACAAATGAGCTGAACTGTGTTTTCAGATGGTTATTGAATTTTAATGATCCTTTTTTTGTGAAGTATCTCCCAAGTTCTTAGTCATTTTCTGTGAGTTTCACTTTTCTCAATTACTTTTTAGAGTTCTTTACGTATTTGGAAATTGATCTTTGTCAATTATATGTGCTGCAGATATTTTCTCCAAGATCAAGGTTTGCCTTATTTCAATTTCTTATGGTGTCCTTTGTTCAGCAGAAATTCTTAATTTCAGAATAAATTCTTAAATTCAGAAATTCATTTTTTTCTTTACTGTAGGAGAAATCATTCTCTAATCTGAAGTCAAAAAGATACTCTCCTATATTGTCTTCTATACATTTTGTAACTTTACCCATCACATTTTTAATCCTGCTGAAATTTATTTTTGCAGTGATAAATACAGTTTGATCTTCCCATATGTGTAAACAATTATCCTAGCATCATTTATTGACTAGTCACTTGTTTCCCCACTTACATTTAGTAGTGACTGTCATAAATCAAATTTCCATACAGATATAAGTGTGCTGGTCTGTTTCTGGGGCCTTCTTTATTCCACTGTCTATGTCTCTCTCTCTCTCTACCAGAGCCACACTGACTTAGTAACTAGAACTTTATGTATGTCTTGTAATCTGGTAGGGAAACTCTGTGGAGGGGTTCAGAATTGCCTTATTATTCTTGGCCCAATATTCTTCCAGATGGATTTAGAATCAGCTTGTCAAATTCCATGAAAGTATCACTGATGATCTGAGATTGCACTAAATCTATTCAAGGTTTTGGGGGACATTAACAACTTTAGGTTCATATTTATGATCACATTATATTCTTCTAACATTTAAAATTGCTTTAATATCTTTTGGTTAAATTTAATAATTCATTCTACAAAGGGTTTCCAGAACTTTTATTATACTTGAAGTCAAAATAATTCTCTTACTAATTTTATTAAATTATCTGTATGTTCTTTTAGGTTTCCTGTGTGGAAACCATATTGTATATGAAGCATGAAAATTTTGTTACTTTTTCCCCAAACAATATGCTTTTCATGGACCTGCATTTTCCCTTCCCTCCCTTCCACATGGTAGTATGAGAACTATAGTAGGGAGTCGAATCCAAGTGGTGATTCTAGGCAAAAAGTAAAACCACATCACACTTTTGTACGGCTGTTACCCATAAGGGAAATGTTTTACTGTGTCACCAGTAAGTTTGAGGTTGCTGTAGGTTTTGGGGTTTTGTTGTAGATGACTCTAACCTGTGGGAGAAAGTTTACCTGCATTCCTATTTTTCTCGAAGGTGGCAATTGTTATTGTGGTGGTTGTTGTTAATCATGGAAAAACGTTGAACTTTTTGAGTGGTTAGGTCTGAATCTTTTGCTATGATTACATAATGTTCTCCGGCAATAAATTAGTATGGAGAATTTTATTAATTAATTTTCTGCTGTTAAACAAAAATTACATTCCTGTAATAAATACTAAAGAAATGATCCTGATATTTCTTACTTTACTGATGGTTTCAGCATGATATTTTCTTTAGGATCTTTGTATCTATACCCATGAACAAATTTTCTGTCTTGTGTAGTTCTTGTCTGGGATTGGTATTGAAAATATCCTTCATATATTAAGGCATCGTGTTTTCTCTTTTCCAGTTCTCTGGAAAAGTTTCTATTAGATTGGAATTTTATTTGGAGAATATTGTCAGGATTCATAAACTAAAACACCTGAGTCTGGTACTCCTCAGTGAGATGCTATACTCTACATTCATACACACACACACACAAACACAGATGTGTACATTTGTGTCACAACTTATCCTTTCTAGAAAAAAAATGAATACTTTATATTGAAAATATTGTATCTCTGCTTGAGAGGCTCATGGTGAAATATTTGGTGAACATATCAGAGTATTCCAGAAATGTAATATCACAGGAGCACCTGGGTGGCTCAGTCAGTGAAGCAGCGGACTCTTGATTTCTGTTCAAGTCATGATCTCAGGTGCCTCGGATGGAGCCCAGCATCCGGCTCTGAGCTCAGCTGGGGGTCTGCTTGAGGATTCTCCCTATCTCTCTCCCTCTACCTCTCCCCTAACTTGCACAGGTGCTCTCTCTCTCTCTCTCTAACATAAATAAATCATATATATATGCGTGTATATATACATATATGTATAAAATCATGAATCTAGATGATCCTGTTATACATTACCCCCCCCCCAATTTACCAGCACAGACCCATTTATATGAAAAGATCTCGTGCTAACCTCTGAAGCATTATTTTGGAGCTCAGAGGGCCACCATCTTTAAAGCTACTTGGTGTGCCACACAAACCATGCACATAAAACTCAGGGTGACATAATAGCTCAAGGATTTTGAAGATCCCTGGACTTGCCTACAAACCATGGATGCTCAGACTAGTTATGATTTGCCTAAAACTCTAATGGCTTACTCTGCTTGGAATTGCTCTAAAGATCATGCAGAGGCATTCACGGCAACCCGAGCTGGGAATATGATGAGTGTTCATGGTGAAGATACCATTATAGAGGGAAACAGGGTTCTGGTAAAAAACCTGCTATTCTTTACATTAATTAAAAGCAATGCCACCAATCCTCTTGTGGGTAAAAAACAAACCCAAATAAGTGGAGCTCTCTTTGTTTACTTATTGGCGCACAATGAATTACATGGCGGGTGACAACATAAAATTCACAGGAGCAATCTGGAACAATAAAAGGTAAAAAAAACAAAATCTCATATAAATGAAAGGATGAAGGAAATTTATTTTGGCATTAATACCTGTTTAATGATGTCTGTGTACCTAGCTGTTTCCCATTTGAGCTCTGTGTACACCACACTCTTCTGTTATTACAGGATAGGCTTTTGAAACTTGCATTTTTCACCTGAATTTTTATAAAGCTCAGTTATTACTAAATGAGTGAAAACATAAATATCAAGGCAAATTACCTGTACAAACATTCCAGATTCTGACTGTGTCCACATCAACAGAGATGCTCCGAAAACCATAGGTAAAACTATGATGTTTTAGAGTCACTGAGATATCTTTTTTTTTAAAGATTTTATTTATTTGAGAGAGGGTAAGAGAGAGAGAGCACGAGCGTGGGGAGGGGCAGAGGGAGAAGCAGACTCCCTGCCGAGCAGGGAGCAATGATGAGGTGGGGCTAGATCCTAGGACCCTGAGATCTTGACCTGACCAACTAAGCCACCCAGACGCCCCAGTCATTTAGAGATCTTGAGACTAGAAGGAAAGTCTAAATTGTGTTGAATGTGATATCATGTTAAAAGTCCTAGCTTCTTTGTTCACATGTCACTTTGTACAGATTAACCGTGTAGTTAAGGGTCATAAAGCTATTTACAGAATTAGCATCCTTTGAATATACAAGGTTGTGGGGTTTTTTTTCAAAATGAAAAAAGAGAGTGGAAAGTTCAAATAAATCCATAAACAATGTAATATCTGAAGCCACTGAAGACAATCAGGTACTATCTGTTTTGGACAACTTCCCTACTGATTTTTGTTTTCCATAAAAAGCAATGGAAATGTATCCATTTGATGTCAATATATAAAAAATCTTAGGGGGAGAAAATTAAGAAATAAAACTACTGCTGAGACGATGAGTCCTTGTCCTTGTGCATTCCACTAGGTAATGATCAGCACAGTGTGCCAGTAGGAAACACAGTCTTCCTGCCTGTGACTAATAGAAGCAGAAAGCCCATCTTCTCTACAGAGACTAATCTAAATAGGGGTGAAGAACCTGAGGAATAAAACGTGTCAAAAAGGCAGTAGATTTTTAGATAAGTGAATTTCCACAAGGATCCAAAAAGCTTAAATTGCATATAGATTGAGCAATGATTGAGTTTCTAAAGGAGAGGGTTACACAGAAAACGTGCATGCATAAGAATGAACATGACCTTAAAGAAACAAAACTAGTATTAGATATACTATCTGCATGTAGGTAAAATGCCCAAACCTCAAAACAAAACATACTACTTAAGTATTTCAAAGCTTCCAAAAAGTATTTAAATGTGGTAAAAAGATAATTCACCTAGAGATCTGGTTTTATTAATTTTCTAAATCTTACCATGAATTAATCTTTTATGAATTTTCTAACAAAAAGAAATAACAAAAACAATATAGGTAGTTCATTTGTTATCAAGTTATTTTATAGTTTTACATTTTAATTTCTGTTAGAATGTTTACAATGTAGGGATAAATCAATTCAAACCTTCCTGCCTTTTAATAAACCCATAACAATAGAATCTTATGACTGTTATGTTTACTAAAGATATGTTCTTGGTGACATCTTTTCATTTAGGATTTTCTAAAAGTCTTAGGTATGTACTGCTTCTCATTCCTTTAGTGTATGTAAGTAAAGTAAGGGGCAAAATGACAACCTCAGTAATTATAGACCTTAGAATTACTTATTATTTCCTGAATGTGTATATTCTCAGAGTGAATGAGGAAAGCTCTCCTTAACTATTCTAAAAAATTTTGGGGAGGTGGGAACTTGAAAGAGGGGTTACTTCTTTTTTTTTTTTTTAAAGATTTTATTTATTTATTTGAGACAGAATTTCTGGGAGACAGAGAGCATGAGAGGGAGGAGGGTCAGAGGGAGAAGCAGACTCCCTGCCAAGCAGGGAGCCCGATGCGGGACTCGATCCCGGGACTCCAGGATCATGACCTGAGCCGAAGGCAGTCGCTTAACCAACTGAGTCACCCAGGCGCCCAAGAGGGGTTACTTCTGTATCTTTTTCCTAGATGTAATTTTTATCAAACTACTTATTCATTCAATGTGAACATAATTTATTTTCTTTTCCCTTCTGTTTACTTCACACATGCTTTAAAATTTCAATTATTTTGCTTCATTGATCAATAGAAAGAATTAACAAATGAAGAGGTATTCTCCCTTAAATAATCAGAGAAATAAATGCTAGTAAAATACAAACTACTTGAACGTTTTAAAATATGAGCAAGAAGGCTGTCTCCATCATTTTTAGTCGTGTGACATATTTGTCTTTTTTTATTAGTGACAAATCAAATATTTTTGAAATATACTTCATCTTGAAGAAAATAGTTTTATTGTAATGCATTTTCCATCTGATTAAGTATCTTTTCCATTATCTCTTTTTGTCTTTTGAAAGCCTTCAGAAATGGAAGAGAGGACATGATTTGGCATCTGGGAGTAAATGCCTTGAGATATTTTTTAAATTACAAAAAATGCTGACTGAAAAGTAAAAACAGATTTTGAAATAATATATTTTCAGAAATCGTGGAAGCTTATTCTCCCATCTCAAATGAACAACATGGTGTTTTTTTGTTTCCATCAGAAAGACAATTTAACAATATTGTTTCCCTGTTTCACTAGAATAATTAACATTGGCTAGGCTCATAGTAACAGTTTCAGTAAATTCAGATCATCACCTCAGGATATTAATAACCCAATTTGTATTGAAGTATTAAAGAAAGAAATACATTAAGAAACTGAAAGTTCCCATGTTTTACACATAAATTATAAATAGAATAATTTTTAATGTCTTCCTGCTTTCATTCTTTACTTCCCATTTTTTCATTTACTGACCTCAACTATGTATCAGAATCTAAGATCAGTGCTAAGTGTATAAAATTAATTAAGACAAAGTCCTTGAGTTCAAGGAACCCATAAGTTATTGGGTTAGAGTTCAAAGCAAATCGCACAGCAATGTGATAAACGCTATACCAGTAATTTTCACAAGGAGCTGGGGAAGCTGAGCAGAGGGAGGAAGTGCCAAAAAGATGCAGATAATGTTTGTATCACAGAGAAAATAATCTGGAATCAGATCCTAAAGAATTTGTAGAGATTACCATCAAAGGGGAGAGGGATAGGGGGTATGTTGGGAAGAAGTAGTATTTATGACAGTTCGTAAGCATTTCAAAATCTCCAAGACTTTTATTGTCACTGAAGTGTAAAATGCGTAGCACTGCTAAGAGGTAAATTCTGCTAAGGCTTTTGGACTTGACTTCTATAAATGATTGGATTCTGGAAGCACTGTAAGTGAGAATTGCACAGCTTTGTTTGATTTTTGTTTTTGTTTGTTTTAAAGATTACTATTTATCTATTTGAGAGAGAGCAAGAGAGAAAGAGAGAGGGAGAGAGGGATAGTGAGTTGGGGGGAGCGACAGAGGGAGAGGGAGAAGCAGACTCCCTGCTGAGCAGGGAGCCTGACGTGGGGTTTGATCCCAGGACCCGGGGATCATGACCTGAGCCAAAGGCAGGTCACGCTTAACTGACTGAGCCACCCAGGCGCCCCCACCTTTGTTTTAGAGTGTTAGTTGGCAGTGGTAGGGAGGAATAATTGAGAGAAATAAAAGTGATATTGAAGTTGTGGAAAGAAGTAAACTAATAAGGAAATTGAACAAGAAGGGACATCTCAGTATACTTCCCAGCTTCCGAATTAAGTGTTTTGGGGACACCTGGGTGGCTCAGTTGGTTAAGCATCTCCTTTGGCTCAGGTCGTGACCCCAGGATCCTGGAATCGAGTTCCACATGGGGTTTTTGCTCAGCATAGAGCCTGCTTCTCCCTCTCCCCACTCATGCTCTTTCTCTCTCTCTCTCTGACAAATAAATAAATAAAATCTTTTTAAAAAAAGTGTTTAAGACATGATTGTACCATTCATCAAATTAGCATTAACAACAGGAGAAAAAAAAACTTTCTGGGGTGCCTGGGTGGCTCAGATGGTTAAGCGTCTGCCTTTGGCTCACGTCACAATCCCAGGGTCCTGGGATCGAGTCCCGCATCGGGCTCCCTGCTAGGCGGGGAGCCTGCTTTCTCCCTCTGCCGCTGCCTCTCTCTATCTCTCTCTCTGATTCTCATGAATAAATAAATAAAACAAACAAAAAAAAATTAAAAAAAAAACAGGAGAAAAAAAACTTTCAAGGGAAGGTCGTTGAAATATTGATCCTTATCAATATTGATAAGGATCAATATTTATTAATTATCTCACATATGCAAGACACCATGTTGTGCATAAGAATCCAGTTGGGTATGAGCAATATGTCTTTGATTTTTTTTAACTCTAGATGTGGAGTGATACATATAATATAAAATGTAAAATTTTAGGATATGATAAGATCTAAATGAGCATGACAGGTAATAAACCCTAAATATATTCAGAGGATGAACAGATTACATTTACCTTAAGAGGTGGGAAACATAGTAAAGAGACTTCATAGATGAGTAGAGGAAAAGAAGTCTGAGCAGGTGGATGGGCCCAGATTATGGAAGTCTTGTATGCTGGGGAGAAGCGGTATCCAAGAAAATAATACAGCTCTTTGTAGAGGTGAGATATCAGGTTTGGTAAGTTTAATCTAGACATGTATAGGTTGTGTTTTGTGGAGTTAGCTGGAAGCAGGAACACCATTTAGATTATTAAAATAACACAAGTGGGAGATGTATGTTGAAATGTGTTGACATTTTTTTAAGGGTAATGATGTGCTTGCAGGAGTCATAGAAACTTTCTAATGGAGTAGAAGAAATGACAGTTAATAGCTTACTTTTGCCAATATGATTACTCCATTCTTTCTCTAAAGTATTTTTTTCTTTTAATTTGTAGGGACAAACTCATTTCCACTTCTATTTAAGGAGAAATGAGAAGAGTTATAATATACACATCTTAACATGTTTGGAAAAAATCATATTAACTGTGACTGTTAGAAACTGAAGGTACCTTAGAGATCATGTTATTCAGTGCCTAATTTTTTAGAAGATTTATTTATTTGAGAGAGAGAGAAAGCACAAGGGAAGGAAGAAAAGGAGAGGGGGAGGGAGAGACACAGACTCCACTGAGCACAGAGCCTGACATGGGGCTCAATTCCATGACTTCAAGATCATGACCTGAGCTGAAATCAAGAGTAAGCGCTTACATGACTGAGCCGCCCACGTGCCTCTGAGTGCCTCATTTTACTAATGGTAACCAGAGGGCTTTAAATACTTCTCAAATATCAAAAAACAAATTAGAGGCAGATCTGGGAATAGAATGAAACTGTTCCCCGTCTAATTTTTGACTTTACCAATTTAGATTTGGAGGGAAAGAGGTGCAAATAAAGGAAAAAGAAAGCAAGGCATGAAAGATTATTTCAAAGACTGAAATAATCATTGGTGTAGGTTTAAATTTGAAAATAATGAATACATTGGAACTTTCTGGCGCCTAGGAGGTATATGAATTTGCCCTGTACTTTGTCCGTATTCTAGTGTAGAAATTTAAAATGCTGCCTAGGATTCCTATGCATTGCAGGCAGAGAGAGCAGGGAAGGTTATGTTCTCTTAAGCTCCTTGGCCTCATGGCCTTGATTTCCTTTCATGTTATCTCTTCTGTCCTATATTGATCTGCATGTAAAACTCATTCCCTTCTTGGTCCCCTCCAAAATACTACTACTACTACATAAAAACCTCAAAACATATAAATGATCATGGTAGATTTTATTGAAAAACTGATGGCAGCAGGAGAGCCCATTTGGCAAACATCAAGACAAGTGACCTAAAAAATAGAATTTAAATGTTTCTATTTCTCTCTAGCCTCTGTCCCACAGGGTGAGGGTCCCACCCTTTCCTGATTCCTTTGTTCCCCTCCCATCTGGCTTTTCTCTCTTTTCTTCTGACTCTCCAGAACAAAAGACATTCCATGCCAGGCCTTAGCCTTCTCTTCCGAAGCCCCTTGGATCTGCTGACAATGGAGACCCCGGGGAAGCCCAGTCTCTTCTGGGCCCGCACGTGCTGCTATGTTCTTCATGTCACTTCCCACAGCTTCAGAGAGACATATTAATGAATGCCTATCTTACACTACATAACGGGCTAGGAAGTGTCACTACAGAGTGAAAAAGGCCCTGATCTCAAATACAATTAGAAAAAAAGATTTTACAATTTTTAAAGAGCCTTTCAAAGTAATTAACCGAAGAAATTGTGTACATTCCACAGCACAGGATCAAACTTGAAGATAATGAATAAAAAGGAATATTTTTGCCTCTGAGACCTAGATGAATTCATCCAGGACTTCAGCCCTATTCCAGTGGAGGAATTTGAAGTGCTGCCTCAAGTTTATTAAATTTTTTGATGATTTAAGTCTCCTAAAGTTCCCATGGCCTGGTTATTGGAGGTGGTGCTTTTATCATGACTGATTCCTCCCCCTCTAAGTTCTGAGAACTAATTGCTAGCTTGGAATTCTTATAAATTGAATGCCTGAGGTTTCTCATTAAGAAGAGAAATATTCTGGGGCACCTGGGTGCTTCGGTTGGTTAAGTGTCCGACTCTTGGTTTTGGCTCAGGTCATGATCTCAGGGTCCTGGGATCGAACCCCCAGGTAGGGCTCCCTGCTCAGTGGGGAGTCTGCTTGTCCCTCTCTGCCTGCTTCTCCCCCTCCTTGTGCTCTCTCTCTCTCTGTCTTTCTCTTTCTCTACCTCTGAAATAAATAAAGGCTTAAAAAAAAAAAGAAAGAAAGGAAGAGAAATATTCTAAGGAACGGCGTCCTATACTACTCTTTCCTTAACTTTTCCTTTGACTTTTAAAAGGAAGCTAAAACCCTGGGGGAGTTAATGCCTGTTTCACCTACTCCAGTTGCTTGGATGATGAATTCCCAGGATATCCTGCACAGAGAGCTAATAAGTATAAAATAGAAAAATCACAACCACCTATTGTAGGTAGTACAGGGTCTACTATGCATTTTTGTTTTCATTTTTCCACAATTTTTTAAACATCAGGGTAAAGTTCAATTGAAAGGAAGATCGTCCTGGACACAATTTTTTCTTTAGAAGAAACTTCTTTCTCAGAGCTTATTTGGGCATTAATCTATCTTATCTGGTACCTAGGCACCTGCATTAGGGAATTCCTTGATTACTGAATAGAGTCTTGATTAATAAAATGCACTTACTATCTAACATTTAAGAATCTCTTTACAATGTCTAAATTTCAGATTTCAGAATTCAGCATGAGACCGTGTTACTTGAAGCTGGCATTTTGGGAATAGAGATTTCACGTATTGATGAGTGAACCCATGTTGGACCCTTAATTCTGCAAACACAATGAGTACCTCTTCTGTGGTGATGTTCGTAAAGAAAAGTGGCAGAGAGAGTGAATTAAGGAATACCGAATTCTTACATTGAACCAGGCACATTTATATCCTGTTTAAGAAAAACCTGACCCAACCTGTAAGGTTGGCATTTCTATCTTTATCAATATCTATGGAAATTGAAGTTTGGACAGATTAAATAACTTGCTCAAGTCATTTAGGTAAGAATGAAGGAGCTGGGGTTGTCTCCTCCCGTCTGCTAACTTCAAAGTGCATAGTATATACATATGTCTTAAACTTACTTCTTAAACTGTCTTTAAATGTAAAGTAGGATCACAATCCACATATACTCTTTCTCCTCTCCAGCAAAGCGGAATATGCCATCCTTCTTATTGTGTTTTGCAGCCAGATTTATCATATAAATGACACCTAGTCTTTTTTGACCCTAAAGTTTGCTTGTCTCATCTTTCCTGACCATTGCGATAGTCAACAGTCTATGTTTTCCCAAAGTCTTTAAAGAATGTCATCACCTCAAATTATCTGAAATACCCTTCAGCATCTATACAAGCAAACATTTGAACGTTGTATCCCTTTGAATGGCCCCTTAAAATAACAATAAACAACAAATGCTTATTTAATCAACAAGTTTAAATATATATATATAAATAAATGTCTGTGTTGTGTACCTTCTTGTCCTTTTTCTGTCCCTCTTCCTTTTCAGTTTCTGTGGTTTTATAACTTAAGATGTGAAATTCATCACACATTCTTTCTTTTCCTGAACTAAGAGTAAATCACATCTGTATTCTTTGTACCAAATGTTGGCTGATGGGTAGGGTAGCAGGTATAATACATGATACCCAGTTAATTTTTTTTTGGGGGGGAATAGGTTACAATTTATTTATTTTAAAAATATGTGTTTTATTTTTTATTTAAATTCCAGTTAGTTAACCTGTAGTGCAACATTAGTTTCAGGTGTACAATATAGTGATTCAATTTTGAATTTCAGATAAACACCATACCATTTTTACTATAAGTATGTCCCCTGAAAATATCGCTTACTTATATTGAATATTTTTTTCATATTTACCTGAAATTCAAAGGTAATTTGGTGTCCAGTATTTTTAATTGCACAGTCTGGCAACCGTACTAATCATCTGACATTTGTAAAAGTTCCCAATTCGAAGGAAATATGTATTTTAATTTTGATTTTTTATACTGTGAGAGTATGTGCCTGCTTCAGATGGCTTTTATTTTCCCCTCACTGATATCCTTTTAAGATTATCATTATTGCTTATTAATTATTACCCCTTTGCTCATTCTAGGACAATAATGGAGAGGATGAGAGTAATTTTCTCATTATCTGGAGATTTGTAGTTAATTAATTATTTATGTTATTTTATTCAGTTTCCAAGTTAGCCCCTTTGGAGATATGATTACACATTATTTCTTCAAGAATTGTGGGGTTTTTTTTTGTTTTGTTTTAATCCTCAAACATTTTCTAAACTGATATTTAAAGACCTCTATCAGTTTTTAATCCTCATTGGAAAATTAAACCTTTGATAGCATTCCCCTTTTACTTTCACTGATATATTCTGTGTGGAGTTATATCTGTGCCATTCCATGTTTGAAAATAAGTATTGCGGCTGCTCTTTAATTATATTTCTGTCATCTTGTGTGGGACATTTTCAAAGTCACAGAATAGTGGAAATTAATTTTTAAACTTTGCACATGGATAACTATTCTTTCTAGGAGTTATATCTTCTTTTAAAATGCTAAAAGAGTCTTTCCTTGAGATATGAAAATTTATACCTTGGAATATTGTCTCAAATGCCCCACCACCACCACAACCACAAAATGAGGGTTTTATCTAAAACCGTTACTTTACTTCCAAAGATTTATCTCTAAAAATTTTCCACTCACAGAAATAAAATATCTTACAAAATATCAAAAGAGCAAACGCCATAAAGAAATAATTGCTCTGATAGTCTGTCTATATATTATAGGCCTTACAGAGTCTCTTTAGAAAAAAAATAAAACCAAACCTCAACAACTACTAAAACCCAGTGAGAGGTCAGCAAATGCCAATAGCTTTTAACTTATAAACTGAGGTCTGTAATCTTAGGAATTTACTGCTGCAGAACCTTATAAATTTACCCTTAGAACCATAAGAGAGATGAAACCATGTTACAGTCTTTGAAAAAAATCTCTTCCTCTCTGATTCAAGATCAAGGTCTGCATTGCTGTTTGATGTGGAGGAGTCATTTGGTGATTTTAGTATATTTTCTTATAAAACAACATATTTTTAACGAATTTAAGTGTTAGCTCTAGTTTTCTAGTGAAAATGTCTTCTTTGCTTATTGGATCAATATATTTCCCATTATTCTTCACAATAAGCATAGGCAGCTTTATCTTATAGGTTTAAAATTTATATTTTTATTTGCATTATTTGTATTATTTGCATTATTTTGTATAATTTGTATTAATAAGCTGGTGTAGAGGCCATTGATGGAGCAGACATGACATTCCTACACCAAAATGTTTGATGAAGATTAAGCCAAAAAGCAAGGTCATTCTATTTAGCTCAGTTCAATTATGGAAAGGCTCTGGGAATCTGGAAATCACATGTAGTCAATAAACGAAAGTGTAGACAGAATATAATTCAACTGTCTGAGGAAAGTGTTAGAGTGTATGACCTCTTTGGGTAAGTATGACCCCACATGAAGTCAACTGTAATGAAATGATTTTGAGCAGTTCATGGTTTTAGAGAGAGCCTTAGTTCCAGCGAGGTCAAAGTAAGGTACTGTGGATAATCTCTCTACTGAAAGGTGGGTGTTATGTGTAGGGAAATTGCCAAATGCCCCATGAGACCTATGTCTTTAAAGAATTAATGATACATTACAAGAGAGCTCACTCTCCACATTTTCATCCATGCTCGCTGTTTGTAGAAAGATAGAACCGAGTATTATGACCTATCCCTCCCTCAAATTCATATACCTGGGAAACAAGAAAGGAGGAGATGGTCTTTGCTCTTTGATCAGAGAGTGAAAATCCTCAGTCAGTCTGAATTTTGCTAAATAAGGTCATCTCAAAAGTGGTCTACAGAGGGACATTTAGATTTACCCTTCTTGGCCTTTCACTACCTTGAACACTTTTTTTTTCCCAATTTTTCTCCTTCATTGTCTGTACTCTTGTTTCCAGTTGTGCCATTTTTTGGATGAATATTTGATGCATAAAAATAGAAATGAAAACCAACGTGTGTGTCCACTTGCTTGTACTGACTACTGGATTCCTGTTCTGTCCAGGCACTGAAGGAGCAGTATTCGGGCACTCTGTTGAAACACCTCACATCAGAGCAGAACCTTCGCAAGACCTCAGGTAAGTTCTGGCTCTTCCAGCTCTGTCAGACTTTCCATCACTGTTGATTTGCCCTTGATATCCAAAGAAGTAAAATAGAAAATGTGTAAAAAGTTGACATTCCCTGCCTACATGGTAAATAGTCAAGTATTTGACTGAGGCCAAGAAAATGTGAGTTATTATTCTCAACATATATATATATTTGCCCCTAATAAACATACAATGAATATAAAAATAAATATGTCAGGCAGGAAGAGTGTGGAAAAAAACAGTTATAGAGGAAGTTTAGAGGAGGATTGATAAAAATCAAGATTCCGGAAAATCTGACATAGACAATGAAACACATGATACACATAGGCAGAAAGAAAGAGGAAGCAGAGAGTAGGAAAAAAGCTGTAAATGGTCAGGGAGTGTTATGTTGAGGGAAATACAAATAGTAATCAGAAAAAGGCAGAGTTTAATTGCACTACGATGGACTCCTCAGTCTAATCATTCCAATGGAACAGGCTGCTTCCTGATATTGTTCTGTTTGTAAGAGGCACAGTTGTACGTAACAGTCCTCACTACCCAGAAAATCATGAGGCAACTTTATAGGGATTCTTCCCAGGATAATCACAGAAACTGTTAATAAAAGGTGAAATATTAAAATCTAGTAACGGATCAATGGATGTTCTTAACTCAATAAATAACTTAAGGTTTGGGGATCAAAGTTATTTTACATAACTTAATGTAGTATTCATTTCACAATGTATCTGTACATCAAATCATTATGTAGCATACCTAAAACTAATAGAACTTTATATGTCAATAAAAAAAGATGTTTTATATAATTACTTTCTGGTAGGTAAATTACATTCCAAAATACATTTCTATGGGATTAAAAAAAGACAACAATAATAATTAAAGAAAAATAAATCACATATTAGAAGTCATTTTTAAAGCTGAATCAAAATATCAACCTGGGAGACAGTCTTTGTCTTGGAAAACACAATACAAATATTAAGCAAACCGCAAATTATTTCATAAAAATCAGGTTCAGCCCTTCCCGTTTGGATGAGTGAAAAAAAATGTTCAAATGAAAAGAGAAAAATAAAGGAAAAAAATTTAAATGCAAAACAAAAAAAAGCCATACTTTCACAACAGTACAGTTTTCAGACCTTTATATAAAGTTCTGTGATAAAATTTCCTAAGGAACTCAGTTTCTCAGTATCTCAGCACTCCAGATCCAAACAGGCTGATTAACAATAACAGAAAAAGGTGGCCATCTTCCTGTGATCAAGGCATTTTTTATTAGACAAAAATAACTTTTTACTCAATGCCAAAACCCCAAGGATTTAGGAGGGTGGAAGAGTATGTATAAACAGCATCTCATGGTGTGTTATAGTTTTAACTTATGGCTCTTTTTTCAGTTAGGAATTCGACATTTTTGTGTAATTATTTATCTTATCCCTCCCCATCTAACAAGGTTGTATGTTCCATTAGACCAGGATCTGCATCCTTCCTTGTTTATCTTTAGTGCTCTAGCAGTCAACATGTATCTCATATATAATTGTGCCTGATAAATATTTGTTCATTTGAATTGCTGAAAGAGCAAAACTGAATAGCGAGGATGTTGAGTGCATGTAACATAAGAAATGTCGCAGTTACTGTATTATTAAGGCCTATGTGACCAACATTAACTCCAATTGTTTTAGAACTGTGTTTTTGTATAGATGCCAGAGTTTAGTGATTCATTCAATAAAAAGTTATTTAAATTACGCCATTCTAAAAGAAACCTCTTTTTACTTCTAACGGTTCAGTAACTATATACTCATTGTATGATTTTGATTATGAAATCTATTGCCAAAAGAGAAATAAGAACTGCTATTTTAATTACCTTGTTGACATGTCTCAAAATTCATAAGTGTGAATGTGAATTAAATTATAATTAGTATATACTGTTTCTGGTTTTTGTTTTCTAATTATCCATCAATTATTTAAATATTGCACTAAGCTAAACTTAATCTGCTAGTGCTAAAAGCAAATTAGCAACCCCCAAGATGAGTGTTACTGATCTAAATTTGAAAACTGAAACAGAAGCAAAGCACAGTAATGATGGGGGTGTTCAATTATTTATTTGTGTACATGACGATTAAAAGCAGAGTGTCTGAGAAGATTTTTACAAGTCCTGCTGACAATTTTCCTTTCAGGGCAGTAAGAAGTACTCTTAGTCAACACCTAATTCTAATCAACAAGGTGAGATTAGTTGCCCAGGTAAATGAAATGGTAATTTGGGGAGTAAGTAGCCGTGTTGTCTTTAATTTTGTTTTTGTTGAGAATAAAAGACTTTAGACAGGTACATTTCAAAAGGTTTATTAAAGAGTATAGGTAGTATTTTGGTGTTGACATGAAGTCAATTTCTACAGTTTTATTCAACCAATGTTTGATGAGTGCTTCATGTGTGCCAAATTCTCTGCTAGTTTCCATGTGCACTTCAAACCAATACTTGTAGATTTTCTATGATGTCTTATATAAAGTGACATTGGTTTTTAGTAGGGACCTATGTGTTAAAAAGGTGAAAAAAACATGTTGAATAGTCAGTAAGGACATAACAGTATTTGTGTCCAGAATAGCCCAAGTATGAACATTTTCCTTTTTTATTTCTTAAATTAACATATAGCTAAATTATTACAGTTCAAAAGAGTTTCTCTACTCTCTGGTGAGGAGTGATGAAGCCCGTTGTATATCGCCCAAAGATTGTTTGGATCTGAGTTTCATTAACTGTTCCAAGGGAAAAAAAAATCCAGATTTGGATTCATTTCAGTAAAATGAATTAATATTTAATGATGTAACTGGCATCTTTTCATCATGTTCATTCTTGTATGAATATAATTTTAAACTGAAATGTTAAGTTTTACAGACTCCAAATTAATCTCCAAAAACACGTAGATGTCATTTACATCATGGCTGTGTTAAATGAAAAGCCACCATGTGTAAGGTAGTAAGGATTTTGCACTGAGTTGTTTTGTCAATGAAAGGCTAATATAAATTTACTGAAAAAAAAAAAATAGTATTCTGCTTCTCTCCCCTCCCCTCCGCTTTTGCCTCTCTCCTTTTCCCCTTCCTCTCTGCCTTTCTTTCTTTCTTCCTCCCTTTTACTCTTCCACGCTATGTAATGTATTTACATATTATTTAGAGTTAATAGCAAGTGATCATTATGCGAAGCTTGTCTTAGCGTGTAATCTTGGGAACACAGAGCAACAACTGATGTAGAAATTTGTTTGATCGAATTTGAAGGAAGAGACCATAATGGAAAGTGCAAGTAGGCAGAAAACAGTAAAAACTGAGGCAACAGAAACAATGTGATTTGCAGCTGA
Organism: Leptonychotes weddellii; assembly: GCF_054177405.1. NCBI lineage: Eukaryota > Metazoa > Chordata > Mammalia > Carnivora > Phocidae > Leptonychotes > Leptonychotes weddellii. The sequence continues at coordinate 19,837,344 of NC_138370.1, forward strand.
AGAAAACTCAGCTTGAAGTGCTAAGACATTAAAATTGCTTGTATGGGAGGCGGAGCAAGATGCTGGAGGAGTAGGAGACCTGGATTTCGTCTCCTCTCAGGAATTCAGCTGGATAGGGATCAAACCATTCTGAACACCTACAAACTCAACAGGAGATGGAAGAAAAGAATAGCAACAACTCTGTCATCAGAAAAGCGACCGCTTTCTGGAAGGTAGGACGTGCGGAGAAGTGAATCCGAGGCGATATTCGGGAGGATAGACGGCGGGGGAGGGGCCTCCGT
>NC_138370.1:19838124-19847202 GCF_054177405.1 Leptonychotes weddellii
AAAAAAAAATTGCTTGTATGTTCAGGTCACAGTTTGCATTGTTTTCTTTTTCCCCTAAAACATTTTTCTGTTCACTTTTCCATTCATTCCATCATTGAAATAAAAAATAGTTCATGAGTGCCCACTACGTACCTGACACCGTGTTAAATATTTATGAAGAGCGAGATACATGATGCTTAAGTTCTGCTTAAGTTTCTATGTAGTCATTGCGTCTCACAACTTACTTTAAAAGAAGTCTGAATTCCTTTCTCAGAATGTTGAGAATTTTTCTAAAGATCTAGGGCGCTCATTTTCAAATTGAGATTTGCCTAACACCTTAAAAACAAAATCTGGTTGCATCTTTGGTGTGTAAACACAGTGAAAACAGAATTTTTGGGGAAAAATCAGGTGATAACGGTGCCTCGAGTTCAACATTACTCCTTTTCTCTGCTAGAATCTCTCGGTACCCACTGTAAGAGCTAGTCTGAAATCCGTTGCCATGATTGCTATAATGCTTTCAAAATGAACACAATTGTACTGCACTAATTCCAATGCCTAATCACATAGAAATTCACAAGCTTTGCAAATAAACATGGGTTTCATTTTTCAACAGGTCCTTTCAGAGAATGTTTTGAATTTCTATATAGGAGAGAAGCAGAGTGTCATTTAAGTGTTGATCCTATGTTGCCAAGAGTTTGCTTATTAGATAGTTCTAGAAGGGAATACAGGTTTAGTCTAATTTGAGTTCCAGAGTATTCTGGAATGTTCGAGCTCCAGAATGTCTAAGTCCAGGACTTCTATAGAGATTCTAGGCTTATTTGAGAAGTCCAGGGTATTTGGAAAAAAACAATAGAACCTAAGACTTAGGTAGTAAAATTTATCAATTATTTTTCTTTATGATTTTGGGGCTTTCCATCTTGTTTCAAAGGTTTTCTTTCTTTCTTTCTTTCTTTCTTTCTTTCTTTCTTTCTTTCTTTCTTTCTTTCTTTCTATTTGGATATTTCCTGTATGTTCTTCTAATTTTCTGTCATTTATTTTGTACACTAGGTAATTTATTTCTTAGTTTTATGTTTTGTATAAATAAAATGGGAAATTATGTTCTGAATTTTCTTCTAATTTTCCATTGAAAATTACAGTCTGAAAAAAAAAGAAAAAAATTACAGTCTGTGATTTGTTTTTATATTTTGAATAGTTAAAACTGGAAATTATTCTTGCAGAGTATGTTAAGTATCTAATGTTAGTGTCTTTAGTATGGAGAGTCAATTTATTAAGAATTATTGATTAAATAACCTACTTTCCACCCAAAATGATTGCTACATTTCTCAGAAACTAATCTCGCATAAATACTTTTGATCTGTTTTAGATTACATTGTGTTCCATTGACAAATTTCTAGTTTTAATTCCAATCTCATTTTTAATTAAACTAATTTCAATAAGTTCTAATTTTAAAAGGAAAATCTCCCAATTTAACTTCATTTTTAAAATCTATTAAGTGTCACACATTTTTTTTTTAAGATTTTATTTATTCATGAGAAACAGAGAAAGAGAGAGGCAAAGGAAGGGGCAGGCACCCCTCAGGGCAGGAAGCCTAACGCGCGAGACTTGATCCCAGGACCACCAGATCACAATCTGAGCCAAAGGCAGACACTTAACCGACTGAGACACCCAGGTGCCCCTGTACTTTTCTTCCAGAATAGTTTAATATGATGTTTTAAGTTTCAAGAGACGATTGAGATTTTTGTTGGGATTTTATTACATATATTTATTATTTTTTAAATATTGGAATTTTCATGATATGGAAGTAGATATGAGTTTACTTTTATCCAAGTAAACTTACCTCAAATTTTTGAATTTTTAGGTAAAGTAAATAATATCCGATGTTCTTTCTTGATCTCCCTCTCCCTGAAATAACTGTAAAATACAGACACTGAGTGATACAGCATTTATATTAATATAGTAAATTAGCAGTGGGAATCAAAACATATCTTAAAAGCATCCCTATATGTCATTAGTATTCTTTATTGAATTTTAATAGTCAATGACAGTGAAACATTAGCATCAATTAACAGTTTTCCTATTTGGATCTCCGTAGCATAATGTTTTACAGACTTTAACTAGAAACAAACTAAACAGATATTCTTTTAAGATCTGAGACCACATCTTCTTTCCCAACATCTTATTATGAAAATTTTCAAATGTACTCAATGTTGAAAGCATCTTATAGTGACCACCTATAGACCTCCCGCTAGATTCCTCCATCATCATCGTCCTATATGTCTTTAATCACACATGTACACATTCCACTAGCCGTCTGCCAGTATATCTCATTTTTTATGTATTTGCACATACATTGCATAAATCTGTATACTTTGCCTATTCACTTTGGCATACATATCATTAACTACTATTCAAGATTACTTGCAGTTTCTTTTCTTTTACTGTAAAATAATTATGCAATGACATTCACAAAAATTAAGTACGCATTTCCTGAGTTTTGACAAATGCATATACATGTATAACCCAAATTCCTGTCATGATATGAAACATTATCATCGGGCACCTGCGTGGCTCAGTTGGTTAAGCATCTGATTCTTGATTTCAGCTCAGGTTCTGAAATCGAGCCCCGTGTTGGGCTCTGTGCTTAGTGCAGTCTGCTTGTCCCTCTCCCTCTGCTCTTCCCCCTGCTCTCTCTCTCTCTTTCTCAAATAAATAAATAAATAAAAATCTTAAAAAAAAAAACACATTATCTTCACCCAGAGAGTTCTCTTATGCCCTTCCCAGGAAATCCCCACCACTACCCACCAGAAGCAATATTTTCTCTCACCTTTTTCACCCTGGATTAGATTAGATTAATCTAGTACTAAATATAAATTAATCTACAATATGTACTCTTCTTTGCAAGATTTCTTTCACTCCACATGATGTTTTTGAGATCCATCTGTGTTGTTGTCTGTATCAGTAGTTCTTTCATTGTTCTTTCTGCTTTACTGCTTGTTACTATTCCATTATGTGAACATATATTTTATTTATGCATTTCCCTAATTGATAGACACTTGGGATATAACTGGCATGTATTAAGTTTTATATGAAAATGTCAGAGCTTTCCAAAGTGATTATATCATTTTCTGCTAAAAATAAATGAGAATTTCAGTAGCTGCACATCTTCCCCAATATTCAGTGTTAGCATTCTTATTAATCTGAGCCGTTCTGGTGGATGTTTAGTGGTATTCCATGTCTTTAATTTGCCATTACTTGATGAATAGTGACATTAATGACTTTTTCATGTGTATATGGAACAACCATATATATTGTTTAGTGAAGTATTTGTTCAACTCTTTTGTCCATATTTTAATTGTGTTTTTGTATTTTTATCTTTGAGCTGGAGGATTATTTACATATCCTGGCACCAGTCCTTTGTAACATCTGTATTTTGTGGATATTGTCTCCCAGTCTATGTATATATTCATTTTACTGATGGATTTTGAAAAGCAGCTTTTCATCTTGAAGACATATAATTTATGTTTTAAAATACTTACTTGTTATTCCTTTTTGTGGTCTAAGAAAGTTTTGCCTACTCCCAAGTCATAAAGATATTTTCCTTTAAAATCTTATGTTTTAGAGATGCCTGGGTGGTTTTAGAGGATGCCTGGTTAAGCAACTGACTCTTGGTTTGGGCTCAGGTCATAATCTCAGGGTCCTGAGATTGAGCCCTGGGTTGGACTCCGAGCTCAGCAGGGAGTCAGCTGGAGGATTCTGTCCTTCTGCCCCTCCCCACACTTGCACGCGCATGCTCGCGCTCTCTCTCTCTCTAAAATAAATAAATCTTTAAAAAAATAATTTAAAAAATAAAAGTCTTATGTTTTAGCTTTTACTCTTGATAACAGTGGGTGGTATAGATTGAAGTTCATTTTGTCCATATAGAGATTCCAGCACTGTTTTTACTTTGCTTTTTCTCATTGGATCACTTTACTGCCTTTGTCAAAAATCAGATGACGGTTACTTGTTAAAGTCTATTTCTAGAGTCTCTGTGTTATTCCATTGAAGTATTTGTTATTCTTAAGCCAGGCCAGCAGCTGTCTTCATTATTATAGCTTTGCTTGAAGTGCTCAAAATGCTTAAAGGTTTTGTTTTGTTTTGTTTTTTGACTGCCTGGAATGCCTTCGCATTTATTTATTTATTATGCTCCATTAGCCAACATATAGTACAATATTGTTCTTTTTTAAGGTGGTTTTGGATATTCTGAGATCTTTGCATTAGTTACCTAATCCTAAGCAAATGACTCAACCACACTAAGATTCAACTACTTCCTAAGTAAAATGTGGATAGAGTATGCATTTCTCAGTATTGATGGGATGATTATGAGATAACCCATGAAAAATTTTAAGTACAGAATGAGTTGAAGAGACTGTCTTTTCCCCATTGAATAGTCTTTCCTGCTTTGTTGAAAATTAATTGACCATATAGTTGCGGAAATAAGGTTTATATTATATCTTAATGATTACCACACTTAGTTTTATCAAGATTAACAAAGCATACAGTTGAAACCTGTTTAATTTAGTCTTAATCGCTTCATAACTTGAAGGATTTAGCAATACTATAAAATTGCTACCACTTTTTGAATGTTTTTATGTACTCTGATCAGTTTCACATACATATAAATTATATAAATTATTAAGTATATATGTATATATGTATATACATGTTCGGTCTCCAATGCCCTGGTATCAGGAATTCAGCCTGTCTATTCAGTTCTCTTCTTTTTCCCTGGGGTTGCATCACTGTACCAAGGGGTTTACACTGTGCCAAAGCTTTTGGGGTGACATTTGGTCATTGAGAGCCTCATGACCCAAGCTAGAATTTGCCAAGAGGTTCTCATTCTTCTCTCCGCTTACTCTTCCTTCACCGAAGGTCACCACCCCTGTCTCCTTTGAGAATCTTTGATCTCTTGTCCTCAGTCATCCTGAGATATCATTACTCTCCTCAGACCTCTCACACCTAAAGAATAAAGGCCCCACATCGTAGGACTTCGCCTGAGGTAGCCGAACACAGAGAACAATTGGAAACCAGTTCTGTTGATTTCCCACCCAGATCTTCTCTATCCTGTGAATCAAGAAAACAGTTCTCCAGCAGGTGGAAATATACAACAAGCTCTCACTGATTTTGGTTTTCTTCTGATGTTTTTTTCCATGTGCTGAATCATTTTCAACACACTAAACGGCTAGGTTTTCTCCAACTCAAAATGTCTATTAGATTAGGAAACTTAAGAGTTCTTTATCAACTTCTCTGCTCCATCTTCTGCTGCTTGTGGCAAAATACATGGTTTAGTGAATGGTAGAACTGCAAGGAAATGGGACAGGGAAGGAAATGCCATCAGTATCTCAAAATACTACCCCACTACACATTTATCTCCCTTAATTCTCCTAAGACATATCTTATGGCCCCATAAGAAAATATGATAATTTTCAGTTTAGAGATGTTGAAATTGAGTCTTACTGCTGCTGGCTAACGTTCTTGAACCATCTCTCAGTCTTCATCGCCTCTTTGAATAGTCTATGGCTATGCTGGCGATGGATACCTGAGGTCTAAAATGAAGATGAATATAATAAACATTTTTTGATTAAGTAATTAATAAAGATGAGAATGGAAAAACTCAAAAGCCCATAAAGACTTACCATATTTTAATGCTCTAGTACCAAGTGTCAAACACAGTAGAAATATGATACAAAAACATGAGCACATTTAATATGGATAACTTACTATCAAATATGTGAGTAAGAACCTCAACCCTTATCCCTGGAAACAAACTAAACCATATCAATTATTTGATAAAGTAAGGGTTCTTTTTCTGCCACTTACAAGTTCGCTGAGTTATGTTTGCTTGAATGTCAGATTCATAATCTGTTTTAGAATAGTAATTCATTTTAATTACATACCTGACTTCTGTTTGAATGGTTCATCATATCCAAACTTATATAATTACATTTAATGTTACAGATAATTAACCAATGAAAATAGTAGTGGTCACAGATATACTACTCAAGATGGCATATATTTGGGGATGTATTAGGAGAAATCAATTATAAGATACACAGTTTAATAGAAATGTAGATTCTATGTGCAAAGTGTGAGGATTATGAGTAAAAAAATATAATTATCTTATTTTCAAATTTTTAAATGCTGTGTGAAACATGATTTTTATTTTTCTAAAAAAAATACAAACATTTCTTTAAAAAAATGTATATATATTCAAAACCTGACCCCTCCAGGGATTTTATAAAGATGTCTCAAGAGGCCCATAGAGATGAAAGTTTCAAAGTTGCTTTGGTGGGTGAAAAAAAAAAAATTGAAAATGTCGAATTTACTTCTTCTAAATGCTAGCTCTACTCCTTCAATATCACTTTAAAGTCTTTAAGTTCAACTTCACTACTGAGAGAGAGATGATCTTCAGAGTTCAAACTATTTGATGTAGTTTTCCCTGCAAAACAGCTCTGGATCTGTTGCCTCACAGGAAACCAGTTGCTATGGATGATGGTGAATGTGAGATGTGAGCCTGAGGGGACTCTTGTCTTAAAGTTGTGTGGGCAAGAGAACCACACACAATCGCTGCCCCAGAACAGAGTGTTTATCCAAAAAGACCAACTTGGGGATAGTCCCTCTGCTCACACTTGTGTGGTTTTTTTGTTTTGTTTTGTTTTGTTTTACAACTAATTTTATTCAAAGAAATGAATCACTCTTTTAAATAAACTATACATCACAAAATTTCTCTTTAGATTGAATCTTTCAGGAGTAATTTAGCAGACTTAAAGCTTTAGTGAAAAATACATGAAATACAGAGTGAATAAAGTGGTTTTTACCACTGTACTCTAGCTTCCATGTTCCGCCTTCTTTTGCCCTTTCCTCTAGTTTTATAATTAAAGATAATTTTGAAACTGCCTCCCAACTAGCTTTTCTGCAGGCACAACTATCTAAAACAGTTGTGGTTTTTTTTTTTTCCATCATAATTTATGCAGTCAATCTTTAATCATACTTGAGTTGGTGTATCACCCCTCATTTACTTGCTCTCTCTCAGGCTAATGTCATTCATTCTGTGGACGTTTTCCTGGGCCAGTAGAGGTCAGCTCTTCCTGTAGGAAGATGTAGGAAAGGGCTTCTTCCTGCATCTTAATTAATTTCTAAAAGTGTAATGAGTAGTTTGAAAATTTTCAGGTCTACAAAATTTTGACTGTGGAATGCTTGAAAGTTCACAATATTAATGATTTTCATTAAACCTCTCTCTTTGCAAGACTCTTTATTGAGGGATAGTTACATGCTAAGTTGGTACAAATGTATTTATTAAAACTCCATCATTCATTTTGAAAATATATAAAAGATTTAAACAAGTAAACTTATCACGACCTACTTTTCATGTGCATTGTGAAAGGAAACAGCATAAGAAACTCTTATCAAATCATTAAACAAATGAGAATAAATAATTGATGTTAGCAAATGAAGAGTTTCATAAAGAGCCAAAAAATAGATAAGGCAATCAAAAATGATTCTAACACTCATTTTGGCTTCTTCTGAAAAGGAAAGGATTTTTATTTATGCCTACCTGTTCGTTTGTTTTAGTTACTAATGTTATCCTTTAGTCCATCATAATTTGTTTTTCTTTTTACTATGAAGGAGTCTTTTGTTTTGCTCTTAGGCTTGAATCACCCACAAGGTCCTTGATAATGGAAGCTCCTCGAGGGGTCCAGGTGAGTGCTGCTGCAGGAGACTTCAAGGCCACCTGCAGGAAGGAGCTCCATCTGCAGTCTACAGAAGGGGAGGTGAGTTCCCAGGGGTAGAGACTGGCCCTTTACTGCTGAGGGTGCTTCTCAAATTATATTCATATTGCTCCAGGTGACTGATTCATGAGAGAGCTTAAATTATGGAAATATAATACTTCCTGAATATGAAATTTGGTAAATCTGATATTATTTTCTTAAAACAAAGCACCATTTCTTTTCTACAGAAAGATACCCATTCATAAGTCAATTATAAGTGGGACATCTAAATTCCTGTAGTTTCAGAATTGGCAGATAAACAAAATGGATATAAAGATAATATCAAGAATGAAGGCAGTCTTCTTTTTTTTTTTTCTTTTTTGGTCTTCCAAAACATTCTTCCAAAAAGTACTTTGGATGTTTGTTTATTTCTGTAGAAATGGTTCCTATATTCTTCTAAAAGAAAAATGAAACAAAAGTTATTTTACTATTTAGCCCAATTGTTATTCCCTAGATAAGGAGATAGATACATGCTAACATTTTTCTCCCATGTTACTTTATTTCCTCCAAGAATCTCCTGTCAGTCTGCTGTCCTTCCTTTAAAGATGATTCCCTTTCCCTCACTGCTGTAAAGAACCCTTTGTCTTCCGTCTGCCAGGCTGGCACTGGAATGCCCTAGGCACACATTCATTCCATGTACCTTGTTACATACATTGTGATTGGTGTGCCAGCAGAATGACAATTTTGTCAGTTCTGGAAATTTCTCAGCATTGCTTCTTTTCCTATTACCGCTCCCCATTTCCTCTATGGCCCTTTTCAGAAACTCAGAAGAAATAAATGTAGGGGGGGAAATCGGAGGGAGACCTGAATCCTGAGAGACTATGGACTCTAAGAAACAAACTGAGGGTTTTAGAGGGGAGGGAGTGGGGGGATGGACTAGCCTGGTGATGGGTATTAAAGAGGGCACATACTGCATGGAGCACTGGGTGTTACACGAAAACAATGAATCGTGGAACACTACATCAAAAACTAATGATGTATTGTATGGTGACTAACATAATAAAATAAAATTAAAAAAAAAAAAAAAAGAAACACATAGTGTTTCTTCCATTCCCTTACCCTCCAGATCTCTTAGCCTCTCCTCCTGAGTTTCCATTTCTCTGTGCCTCACTCTGTTTAGTTACTCAGATCTATATGCCCAGGTTCCTTTTTGGTCTCTAATCACTTATTAAATGCCTCCATTGAGCATTTAATTTTAATAATTAGGAGTATCCCCTGCCTCCCTGCTCAGCGGGGAGTCTGCTTGTCCCTCTCCCTCTGCCCACCCCCGACCCCCACTCATGCTCTCTCTCTC
>NC_138370.1:19847302-19883699 GCF_054177405.1 Leptonychotes weddellii
GAGAAGATAAAGAATGGAAGAATAACTTGAGAAAGATGCTCTGGAACATTTTATTCCTCTTCAGATGTAAAGATGAAAGCAGAAATCAATAGAATTGAAGGAGGACGTTCCTTCCTTACCTTTATGTCATTATTTCAGTTGTTGACTCAGGATGAATTTTAATTGGATATTTTGCTTCTTTTTTATAAACAAACTTACTGGTAGGACTATATTAACATCTTAATGGATATTACAACTTAAATGATATAGAACTACACTTCATAATATTTTAAAAGGTTATCCATATTACCTTTCAAGATTTCTTTCTGCTACAATTACAGAATACAATACTTTGTCTACCACAGCAAGATGGAAATCTTTCTTAAATATCTTGCATCCTTTTTAAAGAGTTGCTTTTATCGTGCTAATCATTTCATTCAAATTATTCATAATGAATCATCTCATAATAAATATTGGTGGTTATTAATCTCTGTTCTGTTCCTATTTATGCACCACTTATGTTCTTTTATTCAGTGTATCAGCAGAATGCTTGGATTCAATTACAGGTTAGCATTTAATTGTGAATTGAATATTATGCTATAAATAAATCATAGCCAGAGATTTTCAGCTGTGGTCATTTTTTTATATTAATAACACAAAGACACAGAAAAGCACAGCACTTTATAATAGAATAAAATAACACGTAATTTTCCTAGGAAAAAGTGTGAAATGATATGAAATCTTTCTCTTGGCTTCACTAACTTTGCCACAGAAAAGGCATACTGATCATTTACTAAACAAAATTGAAAGATGTAAAGTCCCTCCCTTAGACTGTTTTTAAAGTAGTTAGAATCAGAACAAACATGGTATTGAGGTAACAAAGTAACAGACAAAATGCATAAGAATGAAATTACACGCAAAATTCTGCACTGATGAAGATTGTCATTTCAGACATAATGTTGCAAGGAATTTCAAACACGGCTCTAAAGACAACCCGAATCATAATATAGATGGAACTTGGAAAAAAAAAAGTGTTATAATAGCACGAGAGGCAATAATGCAGTAACATGTATGTTACAAGATCACAGAAAAAGAGGAAAACAATTTTTATTTTGCAAATCCCTTGAGATTTGCTATCACAGTGATAGGCCTGATTTCAAAGGGTAAGAAAGGCATAAATGAATTCTTGGTGCAGAGAAGACAGTGGGCCGTGACTTAAATGCTCAGGCGTGTGATTCGGAGTACCAGGAAGAGTTTCAGAACAAACCGATTCTATGGGTTATAGGGCAATATAGAATAGAAATATCACTTTTAGAATTTGGAAGGTGAACAGTATCACAGTAACTCTTAGCAGAACAGAAAGAGATATGAGCAAGCCTATCACTTACCAGACTCGGGTCCTTGGACCCAGCAATGGTAGAGACGAGGCTGGACCCCAAATGGAAAAGCACAGGCAAGGCTTTCTTGGGGCTTATGCCCCAGCACCAGGGGGCAGCACAAAGGAAAGAATCCTCAGGCTGACTCTCCAAGGAGAGGTCAGATGGAATACTTTAAAGGAACTTAGGTGGGAAGAGGGTGACATGAAGCAGGTAGAGGTGGGGATTTACTAGCAGTTAATGGTCTTGCTTCTTCATGCGTGGTGTGTCTAATGAACATGCTAACTCTCCACCCCTGGGCATGATTTTTAGTATTATAATGAGGGGAAAAGTCCGTGAAAGTGCAGTACTGGGGTCCGTCTTGGTGCAGACTGGTTTGCCCTGGACTGGGCTTGCTTCTTAGCTGGTACTTTGCTCCGCAAGAAAAGCGATGATGGCCAGCAGGCAGGAGATTTTCCAGGTGCACAAGGTCTTGTTCCCAAGGTCCCCGAATGTCTCACGTCTATGCTGCAGAAACCTGGCAAAGCCATGCTGGAAAGAATCAATATGCAACACCTCTTTTTACCTCATGATTTATTTTTCTATCTCAAGCCAAGAAAACATCCTTTTCTTTTTAAAGGCCCCATTCATTTAAATGTTATTAATAAAATATGCTTCCCTTATACGGCTGAGTGTATGGTATGTATCTTGGAAGCTTACGGAATTAAGTACTGTCCTATAGCTACGTGTTGTCGTGAGTAGCCCCAGAGTGGAGAGCAGAGCTGGAGGGCGATGCTGGGGCCCCACACCTGCTTCAAATAAGGCCCAAGTCCTTCAAGGATAATTCTGTTGATGAGGCTCCCACAGCTGAGCTTGCTTTACACACGAGCCACCTGCTCGCCTTGCCTGTACAAAACCTGCCCCTCTCCTCAGCTCTTCATGAGAGCTACCCACATGCAGAGAGGACCAGCTGCATAACTATAAAAGCCGCTGGGGTGGCATTGTGTCAGCAAGCCGCTCCAAAGCCCCTGGGCTAACCAGTAACAGTCATTGCTGGGCTGCCTAGTTAAGTGAACCATTCCCAGTAGCCTACATTCATTTGATTCATCCCACGTGAGCGTCCTCGCCACTTACCATTTGCACACTTTATCGTCTATGTCTCAAGGTTTCTTGGACAAAACACCAGCTCCTGATATTTCCTCAGCATGAACGCATCTCCAAACATGCAGACCTAAAGCCCACTGTCCCAGAGCTTGCCCCATAATATTTTTGGCATTTATGAAGTCTGGGATTTCTGCTCTCTGCAAACATGCTAGCTCCTAAAAAGAAGTGAGGGGGGCGCCTGGGTGGCTCAGGCAGTTAAGCCACTTTGGCTCAGGTCATGATCTCAGGGACCTGGGATAGAGCCCTGCCAAGAGTCTCCCTGCTTAGTAGGGAATCTGCTTGTCCCTCTGCTTCTGCCCCTCCACCCTGCTCCTCCTCTCTCTGTCTCTCTCAAATAAATAGAATCTATAAAAACAAACAAAAAAGAAGTGAGGGACAGTGGGTGAGCTGTGAGAGAGTCCCTCTCTCTCTCTTGCTCTCTCTTTTTTTTTTTTTAATTTTATCCATTCACAAGAGATAGAACATGAGCAGGGGTGGGGGAGAGAGAGAAGCGGGCTTCCCGCTGAGCAGGGAGGCCGATGCAGAGCTCTCCATCCCAGGACCCTGGGATCATGACCTGAGCCAAAGGCAGACGCTTAACTGACTGAGCCAACCAGGTGCCCCGAGAGTTCCTCTCTTAAACTCAACCAGTAGAGAAGTTATTCATCCCTCTGTTCCTATGGAGAAGTGTAAGAGCCCAGAGTGTGTAATGATTGGTGTTACTCTCACTGACGTCCCTCAACAAGGAGATACAGAGCCAGGAGAAATGACACCCAGCCTCTACACCCCAAAATATGTCATCATTTCCTTTTGCTTACTTTTGTGCGCTTTCAATTTTCCTATTGAAAATTTCCTATTCCTAAAAAATAAGTCTCCTTAAAAAATAAGAACAGAAGCACTTTCTTTCCCTTTGCTTTCCTGTCACTTAACCCAGAAGTAATTATGGAGTGATAAATTTTAACATTTGACACGTACAAACAAAATTTTAATCACACTTTCGTAACTTTGAATATTGTTGATAAATTCAATCATCCATTTACTTTATAATCTATTCATGTATTCAACAACCATTTGCATTATGAGGAAGCTGTATTTGCAGGGTTAAACACTGTGAAGTTATAAAAAATATTTCAGTATGATTCCACCTTCAAGGAAGATATAATTTACTTGAGAAAGGCAGATATAAATAGGACTGTAAAATAACATCAAATGATGAGCAAGATAAGATAATAATAATAAGTTTCTGTGGGAGAACCAATAAGAAGAGTCTTTCCATCTTGGAACATCTGGGAAAACTCCTGGAGGGTGAAGTGGGTGAACTGGGCTCTGCTGGAGGGGGACATTTGTGCCCTAGAGGGGAGAGACATGTCCGTGGTGAAGGAAGAACATTGTTTCACGCAACATGCACTTGTACAATTTTATGCACTGTTCTGTGACCCAAAGATAGCTGTAGGTCTTACTTGCAAGGGGGAGAAACAAACAATAAATGAAGAAATACATACTTAATACAATGTTAGGAAAGGATTGGTACTATAGAGAAAAATAAAGCCATCAAAGAGAGACTAATGGATTAGTGTTATTTTCATAGAGTGGTTAAGAAAACTCTTTTTTAGAAGGTGACCTTTTTGCAGGGATCTGAAACATCTAAATTAATCTAAAACATACATGTGTATGGCATACGCATTATTTTTCTCTCTTATCTGCAGCATTCAATAGATTCCTGTGTTTCAAAATTAAAAAAAAAAATAAAGGAGTTTACTGTTAAAAATAATAACAAATATAGAAAGGGCAAAAAGAGATCTCCCTCCTACCCTTGTTTTCTAACCACCCACTTGTAAATGTCTAGAGAAAAAAAGTATTTCAGGCTAAAGAAATAGGAAGTGAAAAAACCCAGAGGCCAGAGTTCTTCAGATATCTTTGAGAAAATGCTGGAGCAAGGAGAAGAATGCTAGGAAATGATGTTAGAGAGATCATGGAGGGCTTGTGGGCCATGGGAAGGAATCCAGATTCATTGTAAGTGTGGTGGGAGGCTGGCTGTCAGGGAATTTTGAGCACTGGGGTGATCTGATCTGATCTGTGTTTCTTAGAAATTCACTAAGCAGTATATAAAACAGGCTATAAGAGGACAAGAAGGGCAGCTGGTGGACTAGTCCGGGAGCTAAGGTAGGAGTCCCAGTGAGAAACGAATAGGACTTGGATAAGGGCAAATATGTAGAAAAAATGGAGTAATCTCGGATTCTCCTGTCAAGTTAGGCAGTAATTAGCTACATAACAATAGAATGAAGAAATAGCTAGAGAAAGTTGTTTCTTTGTTCATTCAGATTCATGATTCAGTTTTTCTTTCTTTGAAACTTTTCTCTTGCATGTCAGTTCTCTTGCATGTCGGAACCATATGATCACCGTCCCTGAAAGTGTTAAGTCCATGTTTGGAATAAGTGAAGTAATTTTGCAAATTAGAAAATCTAGCAAAGTAAGTGTAGCGTACAAGTAATACGTTTCACAGAGACTTCAGACCTGATTATAGCTAATAATTGTTGTTAATGGTGCAAATTATCTACATGGTGTATGTATCCTTTAGACTGTCAACATGATTTTATGACTGTTTTTAAAAATTAGGTCATTGAGTAACTTTCTTTTTGTAAGTTGCCCATCCCTTCAGTAATGTCCTCTCCATGAGCATCCTGATTTCTTTGTATACTCTTTAGAGGAGGCATGATTAAGAAGTTAAATGGAGAGACTCTCAAACTCATTAATTTTCTGTGGTGTTTGAATAAGTGGATTGGCCCCTTAAGCAGATTGTGCAATATTGCTTTTCAGATCGAGGGCTTTCTGTCAGAATGCACCATGTCTCGAAAGAGAAGATAGCTGCCAGGCTTCTGGGCTGCAGCGTAGGAATGTAATTTGTTTGTTCAACAAAGCATGGCAGCTAAACCAATAGAATTGTTTAGTCTTTCTTATTAGACCATGTTGTAAAGCTCGGAGGAATGTCGAATGCTAAAATGCATTAAAATGCACTTTCTTTTCCCCTAGATATTTTTGAATGCAGATAAAATCCGGCTGGGGAATCTACCGACCGGCTCTTTCTCATCGTCTTCACCCAGCTCCTCAAGTTCCCGGCAGACCCTGTACGAACTGTGTGTCTGCCCCAATGGCAAACTGTACCTTTCTCCAGCGGGAGTAAGCTCCACTTGTCAGTCCAGTAGCAACATCTGCTTGTGGAGCTGAAGTGACTGATTTCTCCTCACACCAGAATAGCCTTTTGTTCCTGTCCGTCTGCTTCACAGTTCCGCTCGGTTTCCCTTGTGATCAGTCCAGAGCTTCTTCAAATGGTCCACAGAGCAACTTCTTCCAATGCACGCAGGGGTTCGCTGCCACCTTCTCTCGTGATTTACTGTACTGCTCAACGCAGAGAGTGTGGGTGACGGGACAGTGGAAAAATCACCTTCAGCGGGAAAACTGGATCATAACTTTTGCTCAGAAGGGAGAAAAACATAGGTGCCTTTGCTACATGAAGTGAAGCACACAGTTTTAGATTTTTGCAGGACCGGATATGAACTGCACATTCATACATTAATCACATAGATGAAATTCCCAGTATCCAATGGCAAGATGAGATGGTTAACCCTGTCAGAAAACTAATTCTACAGTCTGAAAGCACAATTTTCCAATCATCTTTTTGGATGTAAACTTTTATCCCCGAATTTTAAAATTTTCAAGCATTAGATAATGCTTGCTTTACTAAAAATTAAATTCAATACATGATTTTTAACAAAACGAAACAAAACAAGACAGAATCCCACCCTGAGTTTTATTGGTTTCTTTGAATTCAATGTGTTGTTACTCTTTGTCTACTAAGTCTAGACTTTTGTACGTTAGGTAATTTTGAAAGCACTCAGCAATATAATCTTTACAGAATTAACAAAATGCCATTATCCTGTCATTTGTCAGATCTGAATGGCCTTATATAGTATTTACTTGGCTTTTGCATGTGACGTATTTGCTTTTAACGAAACATCTAATTTATTGCAATATAAGATAGTATGAAGAGGGGCATACTGTTGGTGTAGAATCCATAGATTTTTTTTTTTTAATTCACATGCTATCGTTTCCATGAGGTTCTCATAGTACAACTTTTTGTTTGCTCCATTCACTTTATATTTGACTCTGACTGCTAAAATTCAAACATATCCACTAAATAAATAAATTACTAATGTGATGCATTATGCCGAGAATGGATTCACTTTCCATTGGAATATACTCTTCAGAATTATATCTATGTATTTTTTTTTTACTGAAGGTTAAGATTTAAGGACGGTAGAAAGTAAATTACAAATCCCTGCTTACAGACTAAAAAACATAAATGTTAACAAACATGTTGAAAATGTGTTTGCTCCATTAGATTCCTATTTTCAGGAATTTGGTCATATTTCCTTTCAGCTCTTAATACTTAGTTACCTTGATTAGACTGTTAAGCTACCCAGCTACCCTGGCATCAGAAATCATAGCTCCTTCCATTCTCCACTGCTTATTTTTGTAAACTAGCACTAATAAATAACTCCAGAATAATGTAGCTTCGTTTATCACAACACTCCTTAACTTGAATTCTTAAAACTTACAGAATCCAAGAATGTAAAATTGTATTAAGTATTTCCTATTATGGGAAGATGACTTGAGTACTCTAAGGTAAGTCCTTAATTTTCACATGGCAGTCAAGCTTACTTTCCCCCATGTACACTGTTGCAGGTGTATGGAAGCTTCATTTTGGGGGCCCATGAGCATAGAACCTTTGAAATTCAGGCCTCTACAGCATAGAGCGAAGTGGGAGATGGGAACTTGTTGGAGTAATTTGTCGAAAGTAGGAAAATTAGATAATGCAAGGAACAAAGTGAACCATGGCCAGAATTATCTTGTTTGGATAACCTAACACACTGAATGCTTGAAAAAGCTCTGTTTTACTAAAATGCATTCTTCACTCACCAAAAAGTCAGAAAGCTAGTGCAGTTTTATAACTTTTAAAATAGAACTTGACTTGTGTTTGGGGGTTATTATAGAAAACTTAAATCACTATTGGAGTAAGAATTGAGATATGCAATTGCTTAAAACATCATATCACAACATAAGTGTTCAATTTATTTAAGTTGGAACATTAGAATTGAATATGAGAAATTCTCACATTGGTTTAAGCAAAGTACACAAAGTATAACACAAGAAATTTTGAGAAATTATGGGTGCTAATCACTGTGTTACGGGCCTTTTAGGAAAACACTGTGTATTAATCTGAGACCTAGTCAAGTTCTAAACATCCCTAAATTAAAACAATTAGAAAGTTTTTTTTAGTCAAACAGGAACAATTCTTTTGATTAGTAATTAGCACCGTTTCTAATCTCCGCTCTGTCTTCTAATCAACAAGCTGGTTTAGGCAGTCTGGGAATATCTCCAGACTCCAGTTTACTCAACTATACAACAAAAGTATAGAGTCAACTGATCTCTTGAGAATCCTTCCAACTCTAACATGTTCTAATTCCAAGAGCAAATATTATAGGCAGTGGGAAGGGTCCACTAAATTTTAAATTATACATCGTAAGAGGAGAAAAGTGGAGAGAGAGTAAGGAGACAAACAGTATAAAATCCAATTCTGGTGAGAGGCTGTCAATTTTGATTTCAAATATGTTCTGAAATATTACAGACATAATATGGAAGACATATGTTAAGAGATTTAGACTATGTCTACATGATGTAAAAATATCTTTGATTTAGTAGAAAAAAATAGTGAAACAAGTGGCTTTGCTATCCAACACTGGGCAGTTGGTTTAAATTACTTGGCTGGCTATTTTAGATTCCTTAGAATCTAAGTATAGATTCAGCCTCGGAATTGGAGCCTCTGTTGAAGGCATGGAGGATTGCTCCTAAAAGTCCTTCATTTCCTCATAAACGAAGGCTCGGTTCTCTCCTGATACAGAGTTCCCCTAATTGTAGACTACGAAACAGATTCATCATCTGTTTCTCCAGTAGTATTTTTCTGTTACAACCTATATAAATACCGTGCAGTTTACTCAGATGCAAATTTCATCTTTCCTAATTTAACTTAAAAGAAATAATTCCTTTCAGGTGTAATACATGGACCTTAAACTTTGTATGCAGTTCAGCTGGAGAAGGCAGGAAGGGGAAAAAGGAGAAAGTCAGGCAAACCCACAGACAGGAAGGACAAAAGGAAGGAAAGGGATTGACCATATTCCTAGCATTTACATTTTTAGCTAGGAATGAATAAACTGAAAGTATTTGAGTTCTGTTTCTGGGAGTCAAAGGAGAGAAGTAATTATCCCTTAATTCTTTTAGAATACTTAAGTGAGACACTCTCAAGAAAATATACTTCCAAATTTCCTGTTTCTTTCATTCAACATCTCCAAAATTTCTACCTGGTATTTCTTGGTCCTTTTTTTTTTTTTTCCTTATTTTATTAGGAACCACAAGATCTCTAGTTTAGTACATAGTTATTTACTGAAGGGTTCAAGATAACTTTGATATTAATCAGGAAATCTTAGATTTCAGGACCCCAAATCTCTGAAAATGGATCCTGGAGTTTCATTTCTAGTTCTGCGCCTACCTATTTGACCTTAAGAAATGTACTTCTTTATCTTGACCACAGTTTACTTACCTGTGAGAGGGGTACAGCAAACGAGGAGTTTCCTTCGGTTACTTTCATCTCTAAAATTTCACTGATTCACTTAAGAAGAGACTCAGCTATCTTGAGTTCAGTAGCTTAGTCTGGACTAGCATTACTGATCTCCCTATACCTTAACATGTTTCTTGTTTAAATGTTGAAATGCAAATCTTTCTAGCATCCTGCTCCTTACTCCTTTTTTCTATATTCTTTCTTGTTCTTACCATGTGAACATTAATGTCCCCTTCATAAATAATAGGTCACTGACAGGCTTCAGGAATATGGTTGACATTTAAAAAAGAAAAGGATATATTTGGGTCTTATTAAAAAGAACTATTTAGGAAATTAATAGAAATATTTACCAAATATTAATACTCTGTTGATCATTGTTACTATTTATCACCATCAAACTAAAAAGCTCTGGTCTTCTGAAGAAAAGGTAATTTGATCACAAAGGTCAGTTGCTGACTTTTTATAAGATGCTATACCATTCAAACTTCCTGCATATTCTGCCATCTGAATTTCTCCATTGGACAGTGCCTCATTTTATAAAACTGGCATTTGATACAATAAAACTCCTAATGAATTGTGTCATTGCAAACATGGTACCTCCATATGAGGCAGCAATTGATAGAAGGCTGGAGAGTGTTTAATGCATTTAAGTGCTATATTTTATAACAGATAGTGTATCATAATATTAAATTATTAAAATAGTTGAAGATATTTAATGGCCAAATTTTCTATACCACCATCAAAGCCAAATTCACGTTTGAGTTTCATATGAGTAAGGTCTTATAACCTTATTCTTCCAGTAGCTTTGGTCTAATTATCACTGCTCATGTGACCATATTTAAAGATACTTGGAGAAATTATTTTCTCTATGTAGTAGTGTATATTATAGCAACAAATATTACAAAATATCATTATCACAAAGTAAAATATTGTATTTTTATTTCTTTAAAACAATCATAAACTAATGAATGACCTCATTGAATGCTGTTATTCATATTGTTTTATACTGCAGTTCATTAGTTATTTAAATGTCAAAGACCAAAGACTGGGATTTCTATTGTATTTAACTCTACAACACTGCTGCTTCTACTAATTAATTCAAATGAATAGGAGGGCTTATAATTATAACATGAGGTAGTAAACATCCTCCTTGCAGGATTCTGAGCTATAGATCATTACTTTATGTTTTGGTTTTGTTAGTATAGTCCACTTACCTTTTATACATGCATAATAAACTCCTTGATATTCATAAGACCAGTATATAAAGACTATACCCTAAAATGGGTCCAGGCTGGATTGATTCAGCTGAGTTTAAACTTTCATTGCTTGGTAAAAATTCTTTGGAGAATATAATTAATTTGAAATACTTTTAGAACCAGAGGGCTATTTTTTAAGTGTTGATTGAAGCGGTTCCATTCTTTGAGAAAGTCAATGAAAAACATGAAAGGAAATGAGGTATAATGAACTGTGATCCTTTATGTTTTTGCAGTCTTAATACCTCATTTGTCTGAATGTTTATAAATAAAAGCCAAACAGGGTTGAAGATGTGCAAGGACATTCACTAACAATGGAGATACGTAATTTCAAGTTTGAGTGTCTCGTTATTTATACAATTCTTTAAACCAGGTCCACTACTCATTTATTTTGTTTTGTAATTTTCATGTAAATGTTTTCTTGTATATATAGATATATGAAAAATGGAACTATTTTCTTACACATACTATGCAATATGTTTGTAAAATTGCAATATTACCAAAATACAAAAGCTGTGCTTTTGTACTCTTATCTTGCTTTATGTAAAATCAATCTTTTTCTATTTAAATGGACTACCTGTCCCATAAACTGTAGATAACATATCTATTCAAAATCAGTCTATTGTATCTTTTGTTTAGTTTGGGGTGGATTGGGTTCTTTTTCTTTTGGGAGAAAACGCACCAGTTTGGCAGTTGGAAACTTTGTTTTCCTCAAAAAATGAGACCTTTGAAGCATGCAATGAGCTCATATAATTTAAGATCTCTCCTGTAATTCTTGTATTTTGTCCTAATTTTGGTGCTATGTGTAACCATGATTAAAAGTGATAGTCAAAACAAAGAGGATCAAAACTTATATGCTATCATTTATTTGAGAGAAAAGTTTGAAGAGGAGGGGTGTGAGTATTGTAGTGATTTAGAGACCTTTTCTGATTATGTGTTTGAAATATCAATTCTCGTAAGATCTATGCTTTTCAAATTTTAGTTTAATCTGTATATTTATACTTGATAAAGATACTTCCCTTATGAAAAATTGAGCATATTGTTCTTCTTAAACATATGACCAATGAAACTAAAGAAATCAAATTGACTTAAAAGTCTTGGTCACTACATTTTGCCAGATATTTAGCTAAGAGTTTACCCATTCTGCAATCTCCATGATTTGATTCTGGGGATAAGACTAAATGAATTGTTATTTGCTCAAATATACATCCCTACACAGACATATATCATCACACCTAAGTACACATACACATTCAAAGGCATACTAATTGACATTTACTTATTTGATGTATTTCTTCGTTTCCTTGTCACACTCAAAACATCAAGAACCAGCTAGTTCAAAACAATAACCTGGATTTGATTGCCTTTTAGAGCTATAATTCCCAGTCCAGTACCCTGCATGCTTTGAGAATGACATCATTTCTCATAGGTTCCAAAAAAGCAACAGTATCAGTTGGAAGTTTTGTGTTTGTTTGTTTGTTGTTGTTTTGGTTACTATTGCCTTTTTCCTTGCTGCCCACATATTTCCCTACAGACTGGGCCACGTATTAGGAAAAAGAAAAAGAAAATACACACCATCATTTACACTCTTCACAAAAACTTTCAAATGTTAACTATCAATAGAAAATAAATGAATGCTTTTACTTTGGGGAATTCTGTATATTCTATGACTTTATCAAAACTCAACAAAATTTGGGATGGTTCTAATAAGCAACCAGACACTTCCATACCTGTTTCCAGCATATCCTCAGAACATTTACCAACCATAGCACTTCCTGGTTTTGGGCACTCTTTTCTCTTATTAAGTGGGGGTACTAGAGAGTGCAGGTTGGGCATGGGTTTTTAAACCAGAGAATTCCAGGACAATATTATATTAGTATTTTCCAATGGCCTACCACTAAAGGAACGGCTATAGAGAATAACACCATGCAAACTGAAAGTTGCTGTAACTTTCTCTAATGACCAGGCAGAAGCTTACCCTCTTTGTGTCATGTGACAAATTTTAGAAGGAAGGCATTTTTTTTTTCTTTTTACTTTTCTCTTTCCCTTTCAATAAGAAATATTACTTGCTATGAAAGTGGGATATATGGTAATAACAAATCTTGCTATTATAGTATTCCCTAGTGATTTTAAAAATTAAATATGTCCTGCCAGTTAAAAATTATTCTAACTCAAAAAGGAATAACTTGAAATTATTGAAAATATTAGTTGCCCCCCCCCCGATTTTTTTGTCATGCAAAGAAATACCTTTGATACTGAAAGGAGAAAGACTATGTCATAAAAGAAAGATTTAATTTCACCTTACAAATGTATACTAAACTTTTTCTCAGAACTAGCCCAATTCACTCATATTTTTTTCTGGCAATGGATATAAACTGTGAAGATAGGATAAATACATTGTCTTGGCACAGAAAGAATGTCATGTTACAATTAAATATTAGATTAAATTACATTTGCAGGTATTTTAGCTGATCCAATCAGGTTTTCTATGTAGTAATAACTTATTTTTTTTATATTGTTATCAGAAAGAATATCAGATTTCTTACGATATAAAGTAAACCCTTAAAAGAGAAAAAAAAATGAAATTAAAGGAAAACCATAGGAAGAAAGAAGGAACAAAAGATTAATCACTAAAACAAAACTAGTTAATATGTTGAATATTAAGTGTATATTTAGGTTTCCTGAAAGTCAAGATTTAAAGAGAAATCGTTAGACTATGTCATTAGAGAAAAAAATAAGTATACCATTTTATAATATATAGACCTTTCCTATGTTAACTCTAAAGAATGTTATTGCCTAGGTATTTATCCGTGGATTAATACAGAAAACATAATGTGTAAAAGAATAATTTCATTAAAAAAATTGTCCTCTATTAACTATTAATAATTATAGAAGATAAGATGTTATAGGATCACTTGGAGTGTTACAAAGCATGAGGATTTCAGTTGATTCATAATTATTCATTAGAATATGCATAAATAACCCCAAATGTATAAAAATTACCCCAAATGTGTAAGATGTCAAAGATAAATAGAATAGATCCAAAGCATGTGAGAACTTGCCAGACACTTTTGAAAATATATACAGTTCTTCTTATGCAATAGTTATGTGTTATATAGCAGTGTGTATAAATGAGTTTAGCTTATAAGTTAGGAAAGAAACAGTTTGGAAAGTATTGTAGATGAAAAGTCTTGGTAAAATCCCATACCACTTAAATTTTAAAAATTTGGTGAACTCAGTATTTTCCTAATGTTTACAACTTGCTAGAAGAGTCTGAATTCATTGGCCACAACAACTAAGGGCTTTCAGACATCATGAAGAAAGTTACCAATTGTTCTCAAGATTAATTAAGGAAATATAAAGCCAAAAAAGGACCTACCCAAAATTCTAGAAAGATATAATACTTTCTGTCCTTGGGTCAATCTCACTACCAATTAGATTTTATAGATCATCTTGCATTTGTAGCTGACTTAATGGCATTCCAGTATATTTTGAATGTATAGTACATTATATGAAGTCCCTGTTTAAAGGTAGTCTAAAAGCCCAGAAAAAAATGAATTTAATAAGTTACAGCTTCAATGCAGAACACTATAATATAAAAAATTTAAATTCATTAATAACTGAAATTTCAAAGTAAAATATTAAAAGAATTATAAGTTTCCTTTTACATCTCATCTTCTGACATCTACAAATTATTTATTTTTACGATGATCCACTATCCATCTTGAAGCAGTACAGTCCTTATAAGTAATGGACTTGATTTTTAAAAAGGAGTAATGGTGTAGTAGTAGTCAAAAAATCAGAATCTAATTCCTATGTTGCTTTGAATGTCAGTCAATAATCTGCATAAACCTAATCTAAGTAAGAGGTTTAAACTTCATTTATGATTACACATGGATTTCACCTTGCATGGCCAACTCTGCCCAACTGAAAAGAGCTATCAATATGGGGCATTGTACTGAGAATGATTCTAGAATAAGGTTCAAGCTCTCCAGGAAGAGCGGCATGGTCATTTATTATGTCAGGGGTTCTGGAGTGATTGATTAATTGCAGTACATAGGCTCTATTTTAGCAGCAATAGGATCTTCAAGTTCTATCAACTCAACACTAGGCTTCGGTTTCCTAAACTGTAAAATAAAGATGTTAAGTACAAACAGTTTTTAAATACAACGATATCACCTTAATACACTGTATAGTTTTAAAAGGCTTAATTCTGTGCTATATCAGATTTACTTTTACCCTAATGTGGAAGTATAACATATAAAGCAATGTGCTAGAATCAAAGGAATAAGGAATAGAGGTGGTAAGGTGTCAAACATTTGATGAGTTATGGTCCTTTCTGTAATTCAAAGTTCACAGTGGAATTATCTGGGTTATGTAAATTATCTGGGCTCTGGAAAACAATTTTACATGATAGTCCACTATTCAAAGATAGAAGTAAATTAACTAACATGGATTAAGTATATATTGTTATTGTAACTGAATTAAGACATTTAATTTCTGTTACTTCTTTAATTATAATCTCAATTCTCTTTTGGATTACATTTAATTAATCCCAGTTTTATAGATCAGAAAGCTGTATTTCAGAGAAGTTAAGTCAACTATTACAATTTTTATGTTTATTTGATTTTAATGCATTCATTTGCTCATCTATTTAATAAATGGTAACAGGTACCTGGATATGTCAGGCACAATTTTACTTGTCTAGGCATTGGTAAACAGTGGCCAACCAAACAGAGCTAGAAAAGGTCTGGGGACCCCTGGGTGGGACAGTCGGTTGGGCGTCTGCCTTCTGCTCAGGTCATGATTTCAGGGTCCTGGGATCAAGCCCCACGTCGGGCTCCCTGCTCTGCAGGGAGTCTGCTTCTCCCTCTCGCTTTGCCCTTCTCCCTGCTTGTGTGTTCTCTTTCTCACACTCTCAAATAAATAGATAATTAAAAATAAAAAAAAGTTCCAGCTCTTGTGGAGCTTCTGGATTGCCAAGGAAGTGCAGACCATATTAATGTAAAAATAAATAAGCAACATGTCATAATATGAAAAGTCCTATGAAGAAAATAAGCAAAGAGGTAGTGGCAGGGTGAATCTCACTCATTATAATAAGCCCTTGAAGAAAAAGAAGAACCTTATAATTACAAGTCACAAAGGTTTCCTTTAACGCAGTATCTGGTGATCTGCAGTAGAACGTGTGCCCACCCAACCACCTGGATACCTGGGTGTCAATTAGGAAAATAGTCCTAACAGAAGTAACTAGGAAGTTTGTATTCAGATTTCAATAATATAAATAATGCTGTAACTGGGTATAAATCAAGAATAAACATTTACTGCAATTTTTGAATCTATCGTTGAGTTCAAAGTCATAAACGGACATTGCAGCTTCAATCATAATCGCGTGTGGGATTCCATGTTTTGGCCTCGGACACACTCTCTTTTAACACAGACCATTATTCCTGTTGATTTTGTGTCCTGGCTGCATGTGGAAAATTATGCTTCTTTGTGTGTGAGTATGATACATTACCTAGGATCAACAAAGAGTTCTTTTACTATGGAATACCCCCCCTTAAAAAAATAAATCTCAAAATGCTATTCTAATGATGAAAAATAAAAGCTTTGATGTTCTGAAAAAAAAAAAGATTATTAATTCATAGTGTAATCACCTTCTACCAAGAGGACATATTTACTCTGGATTCGGAGTCCTTACAAAATGCTCAAAGCCTCAGTGTTGCTCATGTTACATCAAACGACTTATTAGTTGTTTCCTCTTCATGTGTCTATTAGAATAAGTCAGCTGTAGAATTGACTTGAGTATTATCACAAAATATATCCCAAGCTAAAGCAATTTTGTCTCTGGGATGAATCTGTTGAGTCAGGTGACAAGATTCTTACTATCCTTGCAATTTTAATGATTGAGCAATAGATTATCAGTCTTGGTGTCTTGAATTGCCCTGAAGGCATTTGAAAAATATTTATTATGGAAAACACTAAATTACAAACCTACACCTTGGTCATTTGCCTAAGGGAAAGTAGAATCATATAATGAGAAGGGTTTGGGTAAATTATTCTTTTAACTTGGGCATCTGAAGATTTGGTATTGTTAGAGTGTCCCCAGACTATAGTCCAATAAATCTTCATGCCAACCATAATGATTGACCTAAAAACAGTACACCATTTGGAAGTTCTAATATTCAATTTTCAAAGTTTTTAACAAATAATATAGAGAAGTTTGAGTGAGATAATTTTCCAATTCAGAAACTTTAGATTTTATGATTTTTTAAAGAGTACACAGACCAAGTCATTTCCTTGAATATGGCTTGTTATGTTGTATGGTTATCTGAGCATAGTTACAATAAGAAAATGCATGGTGATAAATACTTGTTAATTAGAACACTTAAAAACAATTGAATCAGAGGACTAGTATCTAACATTAGCAACTTAGAGGTAACTATCATTTGCATTACAATAACCTTTTTTTTTCCAAAGATAAATCAGTTCAGGTTGGAGCTAAACTTACTGTCAATGGTGATACTGAAAATAGGTTTGGAGGCTCTGATCCATCAACTTCCCCATACTGCTTTTTTTTTTTTAAGATTTTTTTTTAATTATTTAAAAGAGAGCACGAGAGAGGGGAGGGTCAGAGGGAGAAGCAGACTCCTGGCTGAGCAGGGAGCCTGATGCAGGACTCAATCTGGGGACTCCAGGATCATGACCTGAGCGGAAGGCAGTTGCTTAACCAACTGAGCCACCCAGGTGCCCCCCGACACTGCTTTAAAAAAATTGACCTACCGTATTTTCACCACTCCCTAAATGGGTACAACCAAATAAACACAAATATCTTATAGACTTGTAAAGTTCATATGTTTCTTAAAGTAGTACTTAAGTGTTATTTCATAATCTGTTTTAAGTAAAGTTTTGTATTGTTAATAGTGGCCCAGGATAGGGGTGCCTGGGTGGCTCAGTCCATTGGGTATCTGACTCTTGGTTTCAGCTCAGGTCGTGATCACAAGGATTGTGGGATCTATCCCCAACTGGGGCTCTGCACTCAGGGCCCAGTCTGCTTGTCCCTCTCCCTTCTCCTCTGCTTTCTCCTCCCTTCCCCCTTCCCCCACAGCTCAGGAGCACGAGCATGCTCTCGCTCTCTCTCTCTCTCTCTCAAATAAATAAATAAATAAAATCTTAAAAAAAAAAAAATAGTGTCCCAGGATAATCACCTGTCCATATTCAGATCATGATCAGGAAGGTTGAAAGATCATTTATCCTACTGAACATCAGGAAGTGGAATAAATCTAATTAAATTTATTCAGCCTCAACTTTATCTTTCTTTCTCTGTTTTTGTTTTGTATTATTTAAAATCAATATCTTAATCCACATTTAGCAAATGCATATATACAATTGTACTCTACTTTCCATAGTCCTAAGGGCTGAAGTAAGATTGATCTAGTTGAGTTAATGTGATAATGTGATAAATGTAAAAACTGTTAAAATTTTTCCTAGCATAAAAGTTTTTGGAATAAACTTTAAAAGATTATAAATTTGAGCACTATTTAAACATGATGGCTACTTTGTATCAAATGTATAGTTCTGTTGATATAGTTTAGTCGCATATATTCAAATTTAAGATGCTGCACTGAAAAGGTCAAAGAAAATCGTCATTTTATCTGCAACAATGTGTTAAATTGTTCTGTTCTGGTGGGGAAATATATTTAATCCATTCTGTGTAACAGCAACAACTTGATATGAATTATCAGGAAATGATTTTAGCTTCTGTCCTACCATGCCTCCAAGTTTTTTGATGGTGTGCAAATGGATAGTCAAAGGGAATTCAGATGTCCACTTACCTAAGAACAGTGATCAGTCATTGTCCATAAAATATAATCACTGTTCAAAAAGGTGAGTGAATGATAAGAACTATATTATATTTTGAAAATTAAAGGGAAATTAATAACCAAAAAGTAGTCAAAGATTAAAGGCAATTTTTCTCATTAAAATGCATCATTTGGAAAAAAATGCATCATTTGTATTAAACTCAAAGCTATTATTTCCAAATATGATCCCCTCCATGATGACTTCAACAAACTGAGAAAATAAAAGTCACATAATATCCTTCAAGTGATGTAATTTCGGCAGGTTTAGCTTCTCGGTCCATGGTGTCTGGATTAGTCTGGTTTTTCATGACCTCAGAAAAGAAGAATCATTTCAAAAATCAATAAACAGAAGGAAGAGTACATGACTTAAAGTATTAATTATACACTGTTTAACTAGGTTGGCATTTCTGAATCTGAAGATATATTTAAGCTAGCAATAATCTGGTACCTACAAGTTTTCATTTAATTCTCTGCACTTTTCTGCAAGTACATTCATCAAATAGATTAAGGTATAATTGGGACACTTTTCTTTACCCAAAAAATTCAACAAAATGGCCTTAACCTAAACACCCAAATTTACTATTTGCAAACAGAAACACCTGCAACACAATAAGCTGCTTTCCAAATTAAAAGATTGGATTTTCCTAACATAAAAAGGGTTACTGGAATGGATTTTAAGTAGAATTCCCTTTGTAATTGCTTGACTATAGAAAATTCAATTAGGAGCATCTTATTTTCATCCTACACTAGTAAGGATATGCTCTATTTTTATTTGAAAATTGGGCCACTTGAACGAACCCAAATATAAGGCTTTTCACAGAAATGACCTTGTGATTATTCAAAACGTATAGGAAACGTTTCAGAATGTAATTATGCTTGCCCCAAACTTCTGTAATCTAACACACACACCCTGAGTTTCCTTTGGGTAATTTAGGAGCAGTATGTCACTGTTCACAAAGATCAGTGGATGTCTGTATTTTTTCATGATTACCAGACTCCTTTGCAGAAAAACATGGTGTCTATCTTAAGAGTATGCTGGAATCATATCATTTATTTCTTGGTTAGGTTTTATTTACTCATTTATTTACCTCCCGTTTCAAAATCTTACATACTTTTTAGGCATGATGAATTTTTAATTTTTACTCGTATAGAGTATGTATTATGCTTTTTAAAAGACTGAAATTTTTATATCTAAAGAAAAAAACAATTGCCATATATTTTGGATAACAAGGAAAAAATGAATTTTGACAACACAACTTCACTTTCTGAGACAATATAATTTATATCAGCTTAGCTAATGTCCCTATATAATTTTAAGATGTATAAACCTATCTTCCCAAAATATAATCTTGTACATTTTAATTTTAAAATATCACTTCAGTCAAATTATTGTTATAATATATATACATTCTAATAAAGTTTCTAAATAGTATATTATATCCTTTTATAAATTTGTTTTATTGAGATTATTAAAATATATATACATGCAATATATTGTAAAAATTTTAAATGTATATTACATTGGATTTTTAAAAGTAAATATAAATAAAAATATTTAGTACAAATAATAGTAAAATGTGATAACTTTGTCTCTCATATTATATGGAAGGCTTTGCCATCATAATAACATTATTTTAGGAAGAAGAACATTCTCTGGGAAAATAGTGGTAAATAAATGATACTATAAAGCATCGAAACATCTAACAAAGTGAATGCTAGATTGAAATAGTTATTCAGAAGACAAACTGATCCTTTTTTCTTCTATGATAATATGCCTTTTATTTTTTTGTGAGGATGTTCTATAAATATGCTCTTTCTTTAATTAATTTTTCTGTAAAAAACCAGCCTGTGGAAGTAGGCAAAATTCACCTAAAACCAAACTGGGATATAAGTCTTTTAATGCAGACCTCTCACATTGAGTCAGTGTTTTCAAATGTATGTTTCATTAAACACTAGTTCCACAAAATATAATCAAGAGTGTAAAACAACAAAGTCACATGGACAAAACAAAACTGAACAACGAAAACCATGAGAAAGAATGGACAAGTAAAGTCATACCAATTTTTCACTTGTTAAAGATTTTATACATATTGAATAACTTCAATATGGAGATACATTTTGCAATGCCTCCCAGTTACTTAAGCAGAGAAACTTTTTTTTAATGGAGAATATCCTATTGAACCATTTCTTTGGAAATGCTGCCCTAGGTTTTTCAGCAATGTGCTATACTGTTAATTGTGATTTTGCTTACATAAATTACCCAAGTTATTGTATAAAGAAATGCTCTCAAGTCATCTGTCCATGGCATACTAATGTAACAATATTTTTAAAAAAACTTTTTAATTTACCCCCAAAATTTCCCATTTGTTGTATTTACCCTATCAACGTGAATTCTGATTCCCTCATCTTACTGCCTATTGATAATCACCAAGGCTTCTATGTCTGCCTATAAATATTTGACACACGTGGTTTTGGTGACAAGTAAATAAAATTAGGTATTACCTAAAAATTGTTTTAGACCTGGGTCATCATATCTCCTTTTACAAGAGTTCAGATTGCATTTGGGCTAAGGCTATAGCAATGGAGAATCTGGAGAATCAAATGCTTTTAAATATTTATGGGAATAAAAATGCACAGTCTTTGATAAAAACACTCTTGTTAAAAGGTAAATGAAGATGAACCCAACTTCGAAGAGAAGGAAAATCAGTAGTTACATAATCTGTTTTTCATGGATTCAAATCTGCGTTTTCTTTTTTCATTGTTTATAAGGGTTAATAGCATAATCTTATTACCTCTAGATTATACCTAATGAATTGGACTGCCTGATGCCCTTGCAAAAAGATACCAGTATCAGTTTTATTTTAGAAAAGTTTTCCAATATTTTTAACCAACTGAGCCACCCAGGCGCCCTCCAATATTTTTAAAAGAATTCATTTACATTATTATTATGATATCCAAGAAGTGTTACTTTAAGCAAAAGATGCAGAAAGAAAAGCAAGATTTACAAAACTATGAAATGGCCAGCATAGCCATAAAGTGTACATATTAAATAACTTTCTCGTTCCTCATTTTTGTAATTGTAAACTGTTATAAATATATACAACCTCAAATTACATTTAAAACGGAGGAAAAATCAATCCAATAATACAAGATCGAGCTAAGACATATTGTCAATATATGTGAACACATTAGCATATATATTAGTAGGAAAACAAAGAACAAAATATGAGAAAGAATTTTAAAAATCTATATTACAAATAGTATCAAATCAGAAATATATTATGGACTGATTTAAAGTTAGA
Source organism: Leptonychotes weddellii (assembly GCF_054177405.1). Taxonomy (NCBI): domain Eukaryota; kingdom Metazoa; phylum Chordata; class Mammalia; order Carnivora; family Phocidae; genus Leptonychotes; species Leptonychotes weddellii. The sequence goes on from NC_138370.1 coordinate 19,868,867, forward strand.
GACATCAAAGTCCTTCAAAACAGTTAGGGCAGGATTATCTTGCTATTACTACAGGGAATATTCAATAGACAAAATCCAAAGACTGAATCTGTTGTTAAAAATGTTTGCACTAGAGTTCAAAAATAAGCAAAAGTAGCTTACCTCTATAAAAAAACTATGTAACAGAGAATCTTTTAGTGCAACTTACTTCAACTTACAGATATACAACAGTGTTCCATTGGAGACTTCTTGAACTAAATTTAAAAAAAAAAATGCCCTTTTTTTATACAGATACTAATATTTTCTTCTTCTAGAGCTCTCTAATTCCTTTCCCCAATCTTTCCTGCTAAATGTCTTCCCAATGTTTTGTGGTGGTTTCAATGGTAGCTGAAAGCCCTGAAAACCTCTACCTACAATATTCTTAGAGACTCAATAATCACTGGAATGCAGAAAATCTATTGATTAAAAGTGAATGGTTGGATTCCTTTTCTGCATTCTGCCCTGATGGACTCTTCTTTTGTCTTCTCCTATCCCCAAATAACCAGGAGTCACCACATTGATCACACTGTTCCATGTTTGCCATTTCTCATGCAGCACGTCTTTCTGACTTCAATGTCTGTAAGTCTGGCTTCAAACACTAACACCCAGAAAAACAACCCAGCAGTTTGCTTCTCTTTTACCTTACTGCTGTGTAGCCCTTCATCAATAACATAACCTCATGCATACAGCTGTTCCTCAGTGGCTCGACCCAATCAATACCATCTATTTTTAATAATATTTAAGAGACCAAGAACTCTGAAAAATAATTGTATTGTGAATTTTTCTCTCTTACATTTACCTAAATTTTTGTAGTTACAATTCACTGAAAGAGATCTAACTAAAATATTTTAAAATGATGATAATTCTAAATAATTTTACTGCAGATTATATAAATATAACATAATAATATAATTCATGAGCGACAGTAAGGTAATTAATAAATACATTGTAAATAATACAATTTATATAATGTGATATTAATAAAACTAATTATAACAAGTTATAAACCACCTGCTCATGAAAAAGACATGGTGCTTAATGAGGGAGATAAAGCACAATATTGGATCCCAAGAAACTTACTTGCATTGGAGTGTTTGGGAAAAATACTACACTAAATCAGTTCTAAGACATCAACAGAAAAGTGAGAAAATCAGAGAATATAAAATTGCAAGATTTTAAATAGAGGCAATCCTAATTTGGGGGGAAACAAAGGATATCAGTAAGAAATTTGAAAATATATTTCCTTTACTCAATCCTAACTGCCTCCAGGACCCAAGTGTTACTGAACTCTCTCTCACCAAGTGTAACATATTTGGTGCCAGTCTGACAGCTCATCCATACGTTAGCTTGAGGTTTGATTTGTCCCTACGAGGTACAATTGAGATTTTTTTTTCCTGATTTTTCTTAGAACGGTTGATGTCAATAGGATATGGTAAATGTATTCAAGGACTGCTGAAATTCCAGCGAGAAAAAGAAATGTTAAAATAAATAAAACACAGGCATTACCACAAACGACTCCAAATATATAAACTTTTAAACAGTTTGGATGTTTAATAACTGAAATTCCCCTTCATATTTGCCACACATTGCAGTGTGTTCATTATTCCACTAAGACACAAGTTTTTTTGTTTTCCAGTACAACAGAGCCTTGATTTCTCAAATTATCCAATTTTTTTGCATCATGTAAAATTAGTGTTTTGTTTTGCTTTGTTCCCCAAGTTCCAATTCATTAATATTCAGCTAGACATTTGCCTGAAGACCTTCTAATGTAAGAAGTCTTCAGTTTTAGTGTCTCTATATTTATGTGAAAGAATGTTGCCTTTCTCATGGTTATAACCAATTATGAGGCAAAAACCTCTTTCGGATGGGCTTGATGAGAATATTACGGCACGTATCCGGCATTAGGTGAAACATACACATGGGATATCCTTCTGGTCATGTGTGAAAACACGTCAAGGTTTCTGTTCATAGTAACATTTTAATATTGCCCTACATATATTTCATGTATGAAACATTATAGATGTTCCTATAATCAACAACCCATACATATGCGGCGGAAATCCTAGAAAATGCAACCTTGATGAGATTGCCACCCACTGCATATCTAAAAATCTTGCCACATATGGTGGAAGAAATATTGCCTACTATCTGATCTTTTGAGTTACTTTCTTTTTTCCCCAGGACCCAGGGAATTTGTGATTTTCACCAACATGACCCAATCCAAAGGCAAAGCCAGGTATATGCTCAATTTCATATGTACCGACTGAAATTCTACCTATTTTATTTCCACTCCATTAAACACAGTAAAAGGGAAATATTTTAGTCTGTTGTAGGTTATAATGTTGAATTGCCTCCAACTCATAAAACATAAATCATGCTGATCCTATGAGAGCAATCAGTACGTTTTTGGGTATTGCAGACCTGTTGTATGCCTTGGTTATGCTGTTTTAGCCAATGAAAATAAACGGCATGCTTTGGTTCTGTACTGCTTGATGTAACCTCCTAGTGGTCTCATTATATAGAAGAAAAGCCCAGCCTGGGAGACCACAGAACTCATTTTCCTATGGAAGTATCTTGATGTGACTTGCTATCACTGAAAATAATAAAATGTTCCCAAAGAGATGGGAAGAACTAGGAGGAAGATATTCATAAAATAGAATCTTACCTGTATTTCCAATCCTTGGTTAACTGCTGGTAACAAATTACAGCTGAGGAAAGACTGTTAAAGTATGAGTGAAGAAATACTCGAAAATGCTTACAAATAATATCTACAATGATTCCCACGGACTTGGAAAATAATTCATTTTCAATTCAGTGCAGCATCTCAAACACTCTTTAAAGTCAGCTCTCTACTCTTAACCGTGCTAGGAGACTGGGATAAGGCTGTGGTTAGGCGCTATGCCCGTCCTCCTAAAGCTTATGATATGGGGAAGGGAGAACAATTAATCACATGGTTGTATTACAAGGTGTTAAATGTTATGAGGGGAGAAAAGCAAGATGTAATTCTTAATTTTTAGAGCCCTCTTTTTTGTTCATTTTAGCTGCTGCCAAAATATGATTTGCGTTAATTAAATACCAAAGATTTCAGGTAAAGATACATCTCAAATATGCCATCTTTTCTGTAAAGCTCCTTGATGAACATGGGTTTCTGAGTGAAACAAAGTGAGGCATCTTTGATGAATATAATAGAGGAAGACTCTGTCCTACAAAAGCCTCCCCAGAACATTTTAGTTCTAAGACTTAAAAAAAAAAAAAAGATATTTAATTAGTTTAGAAATTTTACTCAAGGGCACTATCTTCTTCTAATTGTAAACTAAGTGCTTCATGGTTGAGATGCTATTGTTCCAGGAAAGGAATGCTAACAATTATCACAAGGATAACTATGAGTAAATGTATCATGAACAAAGAACGGAATAGCCAATGACAGGGAAAATGTGTAGGTGTGACACCGTTCTCAGGAAGCTGAAGAACAAAGTGCCTTATAAGAATAGCAATATATATTCAGAATGCACAGGGTCTGGGGAATAGGAAAATCTATTTAGTTATCTCCAGGAAAATAGTCAACACTCCTCCCCAGCATTAAACAGGTATGAGGTAATATAATTACCAAAGAGAGAGAATCAACCTGAAAACTGATCATGCCGACCCCATTCTTATCAATAGGGCAATGACAATAATGATTCCAGTAACATTAATGATTCTCAATTACTATTTAACCAATGACTCCTGCAAGTCTGTCCTTTCATAATCATTTGCTAGAATACAAACAATGATGTTTCATAACAGATATCATTGTTCCTCTTTTCCAAATAAGGAAAAATTAGCCTTCTAGAACATGAAGCAGAACTGTAAACACAGGCTAGTTTTACTAGTTACTCCTATTTCAAATGTATTTTAAAAATCACTTTTGATGGGGCCCCTGAGTGGCTCAGTTGGTTAACTCTCTACCTTTAGCTCAGTCATGATCCCAGGGTCTTCCTCTCCCTCTGCCTGCCGCTGTCCCAGCTTGTGCTCTCTCTCTCTCTTTGTCAAGTAAATAAAATCTTAAAAAAATATAAAAAATAAAAATCACTTTTGAAACATGAGCAACAGGTTTACAGGAAGGACATTAGAAGTCTAGAAATGAGTATTAATAAGTTTTATCTTTTCTATTTTTTTTAAGATTTTATGTGAGAGGGAGAGAGAGCTAGAGAGGGAGAGAGAGCATGAGCAGAGGGGAGGGGGAGAAGCAGGCTCCCCACTGAGCTGTGAGCCCAATACGGGGCTCGATCCCAGGACCCTGGGATCATGACCTGAGCTGAAAGCAGACACTTAACTGACTGAGCCACCCAGGATCCCCAAGTTTTAGCTTTTCTAATTAAAGATTACCTTTTTCTAATTATGTTGAGAGTATACATGGAAATGGTCACTTGTTATGTTTTCTGGCTACTAAGCACATTTCAAATACTCTCTTTTGGAGATTTCTCTGCCTTATAAATCTTGCGCCCTGAAAATAGACATCAGAAACGAGGGTGTGGACAGGTAACATAGACCTCATGGGTCAAACACACCCATGCAAAACTGCTTCGCAAGTTTGCTTCATGTAGAATTGATTTTCAGGCAAGTATGGGAGCTGAGGCATCCGTTTTCCGACAGAAGTCATGGCATCCTGCGCCAGTGTCAACAATTCAATTTCTGGTGTCTTTACCCAGGATCTGTGGTGGTGATGTCTTCACCCCGAAGCCAAGAGCTATTGAATATCCTTCAATAAGTTCTGTCATAAACTAAAGTGGACTCTGGGTTTATTTTTCTTATTTGTGTGTTTGTCTACTTGCTTGCCTATTTTAAGTCATCGCCTTTATGTCCTGAATTTCTTATTTAGAGAATTCAAGAAATTTAAGAATATGTACAAAAAATGCAAGAAAAAAGAACTTTCCCAAAATTTTACCACCTAGAGATACACAGTGGTAGTATTTTAACAGCCATCTTTTCAAATATGTCTATAAGCTTGGAAGCGTTACGTACACACTCACCTATGTATGTAGAGTACTCACTGTTGCAGGTTGAGTGGGGCAGTTCCTGTTATCTGATACTTATGAGGTAAAGCCCCAAGGATACTGAGCACATAGACTGACAAATGCCTCCACATTAATTGTAACACACTAACAAGGTGTTAAGCGTATTGCCCTAGGATTCGGGAGAAGATATGCCCCCGCCCCCAACCAGATTCCCGCTCCAAGACCAAAACACTCATTTCACCAAATTCTGGGTTTTGGCAACCTGGGTGACTTTCCACAATTTGTCCTTGGCTAAACAAAGTTGACATTATCCTCCTTCTCAGAGGCAACCCATATCCAATCACTGGCTGATGAAGGATTTAAAAGGACTAGTCTTCTTGCATTAAACTGAGCTTCGGAAATTGTGTATGTCTTCAAGAAAAGCATGAGAGTAGTTTCCTCTGTGACCCACGCCTGTCTGTAGCTCTTCTGAGCTGCAGAATGAGGAGAGAGAGAGTAGGAGTCACTGTATTTCTGCCTTCGGATGAGTCAAGTGTGTATGAATTCCCATAAACCAGGAGGAAGTTGTCCTATGTGGATAAATAAGTCATCTGGAAAGGACCTCGCCACCAAGAGCTTCCTACTGGAGCATGTAGATGCTAGGAAAAAGGTCATATCATATTGACAAAGAATATTTAAAGAAAGAAAGGTAAAACCATGGCTTTCATGTAAAATAAGCATGTATCAAAGATTTTAGCACATTTGTTAATGAGGGAATCTAAGCGGTCACAACTGGTTTAAAAAAGAATCCAAAGAACAGACAAACATATAAACCCATCAAAAATGTTGAAATTAATTTTCTTCCTAGACACAAAAGTGGCAACAGTCCGTAGGACAATAACCAATAGCACTTCACTGGACACAGTCTGCATTCCTATAAACATGAATCATTTGCATTACTATCAATTTTCTATAACTTACAGTTGTAAAATTGAGGAAAAGATGACTCAGAGGGGTGACCTGTATGGAAAGCCACTAATATTCTGACATCACCAGAGGACAGAAGCTGCGGGACATCTCAAAACAACAGCAGGAGAGTGCAGAGTCCATGCAAAAGGGAACAGCTCATGCTGTGAACGTCCCCAAAGGTCCCACAAATAGCCCATAAATGAATGATCATTTTGGAGGCTTGCCATGACAGCATTTATCAGTCAAGTAAGGACAGGAAACAAAATTGAGAGAAAAAAAAAAAAAAAGAAAAGTTCTGTGTCCTATTTTCTTCCACGCATACCCCCCAGGACCTGCCCTATCACTGCAGAAGCCAGAACAACACGGTGGGTAGGGAGGACACAGAAAGGCTGTAATGTGAGCGTCACTGCCGGGCCTCTAGGGGTAGAAAAGGAGGAGCCTTAAGCTAAATGTAGCTTCAAGTTTTTGTATAGACTGAAATGGACTTTTACATTTGCAAATGATACTACTTTATGGCCCGAAATTTGCCAAAAAGCTATATGATGCTGGTTATTCTATGTTTGCACCTTCCAATCCATTCTTTATTCTTTTCTGCCCTGTTCCTTGACCAGAATGCACATGGCATCTCCTTGGCCCCCCCATGTCCTTTGGCTTCTGATTGTGTCCATCCGGCTGGGGCCCTACACCAGCGGGACGTCAGAGAGGGGGAAGAAAGAGAATTCAAGCCATTTATTTCACGTTCACCCTTTACTGGGGGTGGTTGCGTCATGTCCGTGTTTCTTACACATGATGACAACTCCTGCAGAGTCCCCTAGCTAGGGTTTCCTGCTTCGAGGGCTCAGGTAACAAGTCCTTACCTCTGAAGGCATACCTCTGCCTTTAGCGTCCGCTGTTGGCAGTCCCAGAGTGTTCCACTCTCTCTTCTTGGCTTCCTTACTCTGACCATTATCTCTGTAATCCCACCTTCTGTTTTTAAAGATTTTTTTTATTTATTTGAGCGAGAGAGAGCACATGAGCCAAGGGGAAGAGTAGAGGGAGAGGGACAGACTCAGGCAGACTCAGGGCTGAGCACGGAGTGGGACAGGGGGCTCGATCTCGTGACCCTGAGGTCATGACCTGAGCCAAAATGAGGAGCCGGACACTTAACCAACTGAGCCATCCAGGCATCCCTGTAATGCCACCTTATTAAACTCCTTTTTTACTTCAGTGTTGACTGTGCCACCTGTTTGCTGATGTGAACCAGAATGACGCATAAAAAATCTGTCAAAAATGTCCTCCAAAGCCACTGAATAGCTGAGAGAATGTGATTGAAGCGGTGGTCTGAGAAAAACAAGGCAGTTTTCTTTTTGTGTTCTCCTATGTCAAGCTAATTCAATGAAGAAGATTTTATATGTATATATATTTCATTTTTATTTAAATGTATTTATATATTATGCATTTATTTTTTAAGATTTTACTTATTTATTTATTTGAGAGAGAGCACAAGCAGGGGGAGGGGCAGAGGGAGAGGTAGGCTCCCCGCTGAGCAGGGATCCCAGGACCCCGGGATCGTGACCTGAGCTGAAGATAGATTTTTAACTGACTGAGCCACCCAGATGCCCCTATATTATGCATTTAATATGAATCATATTACATAAATTTATATGACCCAACATACATATTAATTTTAATATATTTAAATAGTATTTGCATATAATAAATTATTTTATAAATAGTATAAACAGCTCATCCTCTTTGATAAGCAATGTTTCCAACTCAAAAATGTATCAGGGAGATTTTTGATGTACAATATCATTTATAACAGCTTATGGTACCTCATTGCCTTGATATATAGCAATTTAATCACATTCTCTAATCATAACACAATTTGAGTTCTTTCCAATTTGAGGCTAGCATAAACATTGGTTTGATGAAAGTTCTCGATACACTCAACCTTGCGTATAACTCTAACAACCCATTCTACATTGCAGCCAGAGTCTCTTCTTATATTTTAAAATATAAATTACACTAATTTACATCCCCAACAGTACTATTTTATTCGTATCCTCATCCAGCATTATCAACAAATATTAACTATCGTTAAGTGAATGTTTGCTATATGATATAAATTGTATTAAGAGTTTTATAAAACCACCTTATTAACTGTCATACCTTATATAATCTTGTTAATCCTCGTTTTCCTAAACTGGTAAGCAAAACATTAACACCTCAGTTTTTATGTGCAATTTCCCGAAGACAAGTTAAATGAATATCAGTAGCTTGTATTTCTTCTTTAGTAACAGCTTGTTCATATGCATTATTAATATTTCTACTGACATAGAAGTATTTTCAGTTTGTAAATATTTTTATATAATGAAAATATTAATGCTTTTTATAGCATATCTGTCTCAGAAAATTTATCATCTTTTTCTTTAGTTTTGTTTATTTTCATTTTTATGGTGCTATGTCATATGAAAGGTTTCATTTATGAATTCAAATCTAAACATGATTTATTTATGATCTGCAAGTTACCTCTAAAATTTGATTAAAAATTTGACCTATATTTCCTCTATGATCATCAGAATTGAAATTTTACATTTAAACTTCGATTCATCTGTTATATATCTTTGGTTTGCCCTGGCATGTTTCATTTTTCCACAGGTAGCTAGCTAGATATTTCATCACTATTGAAGTGATTGTATTGAACCAAAAATGATTACCGTATGTGTTATCATGATTGTGAAGCCTGCATGAACTCACACAATTTGAATGAGAGACTGGCTTGGAAATTGGTGTTTAACATGGGATGGTAACTCCTAGGCAGATGCTGCCCCTTGGCAGATTCCCAGAATTGACATTCTCTAGGCAGCAAGTGATTATGGTGGGTAGTCTACATAATAAGGATAAATCACAAAAAAGTTCTGATAAACATGTGTATGTTAGAATTTAAAACTTCTGTATGGGAAGGAAAAAAGTCCCATTAGAAAGAGAAAGATAAGACAAAATCTGGGCATATCCATGAACAGACTTATCTTCACAAGTGTCTTGGGAATGATATGTTATGGCAACAATAATATACAACTTCACCTCCATCAAATGGACCAAAAAAAAAAAATACAGAGGTTTCGAAAGGATGTGGGAAATTATAAGTTATTAAATCCTACTGAAGAAAGTGTAACTGATACAAACATGTTGAAGACAAATTTATAACACCAAGTTGTAGATTTCATTCCCTATCACCAGGTGATTTTATTTTTAGGATCTACCAGAACCCCTGAGTTGTGTCCTAGATAAAAGGGCTTAGCCGAAGTGTAACATGGAGGGCCAAACTCATCTTCTGCTTTGTACACCAAGTCATGCACCCTGATGTGGGGTTTCTTGCCTCCAGAATAGACGCCTATTGATTTCCACAAATGTGTCTCATGAATTAGCTCTAGCCATGATGTCCCTCTGGAGAAACTGTCATATATGTGCACAAGGAGACATGCACCATGGCTACCACATCACTATGGCTAATAACAAAATGTGTAGGCTACAAACAGTCCATTTGTAAGGAAAAGTATGATTAAGCTCAGTTTCCCCTAATATTTATATATATACAAATAAAACATAGTAGTCCACAACCATTTTTTAAAATGTTGAGTTAAAGAGAAAATGCAGAAGAATAAAATAGTATCATACCATTTATGGACATAAAATATACATAGTAATAAATTTATTGGGATAATAGATAAAGGGGATTAAGAATACACTTATCATGATGACCACCAAGTAATTTATAGAATTATTGAATCATTGTATTGTACATGTGAAACTAATATTACACTCTATGTTAATTACAGTTTAATAAAAATATAGAGACAAAAATAATAATAAACTTATTTGGGTATGTTGTACACATGAGGAGTACATGACAAAATACGCATCAGCTTCAGGGGGCTGGGGTGAGAGAGATGGAAAAGCAAGGGGAGGGTGGGGACTTCAGCACTACGAGTAATAATACTTCATGTCAGTTTGCAAAAGAAATCTAGCACAAAAACAAAGGGTAAGAAATAAAAGGAAGGGCAGGGAAGGAAAGGGAGTGCTTTTGAAAGGATGATTAAAGAAGAGTTTTATCCCCTTCCTTTCAAGGTCACTAAATCTCTCCAGTTGAAATTAACACTGTAATATATATTGTTTGTATTGATTCCCCCTAAAATACCTCTCTGTGGTCTAGAATTAGGACTTTTTTCCCGACTGCTCTTCGAAGTAATAGAATACATTCTGTCTAGGACTAAGTCTTGAGCAGAGTGTTTTAGAATCAGCTTAATATTCCACTTCACAGATTGCTAACTAACTATGGACCTAAGCATTTTTGTGTATTTGGATTAATTGAATTGATGCAGTATCCATATAGCATCCATTCCTTCAAAGGCATCATATTTCTCTGATAGAGGTTAAAAAGGTATTGCTCCTGAGCAGCATCTAAAAGTTACAGATTCATAAGGAAAATTCCTAGTAGCACAGCCAAACGGATCACTAGTACTACAGAGAATTGTCACAGTGATTTGCCTTGGAGCCGACCTATCTGATTGATGATCACCTGTAAGGAGTCGACAGGCTCTTTCTGGGCAGCTGACACATAGTGTGTTTTTTTGGTTTACTACATGTTTAACACATTACTATCTAAATTCATTTGGACCTGTACATTTTGTAACTATGCTGGTTTATTGAAGTACCTCATTGAACTATTCACTATTATCTTGGAAAGTGAAAGGTGGTCCAGGCAAAGGTCTCATGTTCAATTGTACTGAACAGTCACCTAAAAAATGAAAAATTCTGGCTTCCAGGGCTGTTTAACCACCTAAAATTGTGATCTATGAGCTAAGTCACTTAACTCTGTATGTCCAATTGTCCTTATTTTACAAAACAGGAGCTCATTCATACTGAACATATCCAGAATGAATAAAATAATGTCAAGGATGTAAAATTAAAACAAATCTCAATATAGTTATCCCATTGTTAGACTTCAAAATTCTCCTGCATTTTTTAAGATTTTATTTATTTATTTGACAGAGAGAGAACACAAGCAGGAGGAGCAGCAGAGGGAGAGGGAAAAGGAGAAGCAGACTCCCTGCTGAGCAGAGAGCCCAATGTGGGCTTTGATCCCAGGACCATGGGGCCATGACCTGAGCCCCTGAGCCAAAGGCAGATGCTTAACCGACCGAACCATCCAGGCGCCCTTCCTGCATTTCAAGATAAATGCAAACTCTCTAGTTTCCAGCCTATACCTTCGGATTCATTGTTTGCTCTTCAAAATATGAAGTCCTGAAAATAGTCCTGCTCTCTGGATCTCCACACATCCTCCTCTTCTGGGGAACACCTACTTGTTTTAGAAAGCTCAGTTCATATGACACCTCTTCTGAGAAGCCTTCTTTGATCATAAAATCAACGATCCTCTATGTGTGTCTGTACTCCATATGCATACCTCTACGATAACACATTACCATTTTAGTTTTTGAATTTATCAAATTTGAATTCATGAGGGCTGAGCTGCCTTATTCACTTAAGAATTTTTGGTGCCTCTAGAATTCCTGACACATAATGGCCATTCAATAAATATCCCTTAAATAAATATGTGGAGAAAAGTGAAGTCAGATCCACTCCCTTCGTACAATTTTTATCAGTCTTATTTTGAACATAAAGAATTACATTTCGGAGTGCCTGGGTGGCTCAGTCGTTAAGCGTCTGCCTTCGGCTCAGGTCATGATCCCAGGGTCCTGAGATCAAGCCCCGCATCAGGCTCCCCGCTCGGCGGGAAGCCTGCCTCTCCCTCTCCCACTCCCCCTGCTTGTGTTCCCTCTTTCACTGTGTCTCTCTATGTCAAATAAATAAAATCTTTTTTAAAAAAATTACATTTCATCTAAGTTCACTAACACTTGCAATTACACTTCTATCTTTCTAAGTAGGAGTGTGTCACTTCAAGAGAGTAGCTGAGACATTAGTATTTCCTGGTTTTGCTCAATTGTGACATGTTATATCATAAAAAAAGAAAAGTATACATCAGACAAAAACACTTATAAGAGAAACCCTTATCCGTGATATAAATTCTGTTTATGAAAAATAAGATTTTTATCAAATATCTGAAAATTTAGCATTAACATCACATTTCTCCCATATTCACAAAAGAAGCTAAAGAGAATGATATTCAAATAGTTCAAAGTATAAGGACTGTGACAAGAAAATTAGAGTCCAGTGTGCTATGAATACACTGTCGGTAATATCAATATTGTAATTTATTCTTCTCAAATATCAAAATCTTTAGCATAATTCATGTTTTTCAAACACCAGTACCCAAGTATAAATTCTGGCAGAAAATATGTTATTTTTCATTCAGATGATGAAAAGACATGTTTATAGATATATAAAATTAGGAACGTGCTCTTGCTAAAAAGGGATCATTAATGAGGTATGCAAATAGATTTCTCATTTGCCCTTGGAATATTCATAAAAAGCAAGTTATTCATCTATGAAAAATACAGACACCATAGAGCATATCCACCACATCTTCAATCTTCTTTACATTTGACAAGATACAGTATCTTGTGATGTTAGGGAAGGCCGATGTGAAATATTTCAGGTAATTTGTGCTGTTTGGTTCATTTTATTTCCCACAGACAAAAAAAATTGCTTAATTATAAATGGAAACCTTTCTCTAGTATGTGTTATTACAAGTTCTTAGGTGATGAATCATAATGTTAAAGCATTTATAATTTAGCATACTCCAGTCCATTAGTCATTTATGCTACAGAATCATTCTGTGACCAAGCAGGACTTGGCTTTGTGAAATCCTTCCTCAGGGCTGCAGAATGCACAAAATGGTACCGCAGTGAGAGAAGGCTACTTATTTATCCTCCCTTTTGCCTTTTTGAAGACAGAGGAAAGATACCCGTATCCAGGAACTACAAATGCTCAGTTGGGTACTTCTGACACCGAGCATCAGCATTGGATATCCTCCTTCCAATCCTCAAGCTGATGGCAGCCCTCCTTGGGCATAAAGTTTCCTTTGACAGTTGGAAAAGAATCCTAAGGAGGTAGCTGTGAATGGTGTCAGTGTTAGCTCTTGCTACAAAGTCCATGACCCTCTTGCTGGGCAGTCAGCTAGGCAGCTCTGGTGCAGGGTAACATGTAGGCTAGAAGGTCAACAGGAGGTAAGTCCAGGGTGCAGGTGAGAGAGATTCTCACTCATGTCTTATGAAAGCTAGTGGATTCGTGGGCTATCATGCCCTCCACCTGGGCAGCAGGAACTTAGGACCTCTTCTACTGGGAAAACTGGCACTTCCTGGGTGTGTGGGGGTAACAGAGCAAGATTCTAGAACAAGCGCCCTGAACCAGGTCCAAAAACTCTGGGGGGGTCCCTTCCAACAAGCCTCTTGCTTGATAGGTTCCCAGTTACCCAAACTTCCAATTTATCACAGAATGTAATTGGTCATAATGGACTGTTCAACCTAAGCCCTCGTTTTACCAAGGGAAAAACAAGACAAAAACAAGTAAAAAACAAAAAAAACCTCTGAACAGAGAAGGCTTACTCTTCAAACTCTTCCTTGAAGCATTTGGGAGTGGGTGTGCCTTCTATGATTATGTTTTCGCTTGTGTGTTTACAAGGTGCATGGGCGTTGCCAAGGGTTGAATTTCCATTTAAAACCAGGTTGAGCATCTGAATATTTGTTTCGCTATAGTAAATAATTGTTTAGATCTGTCTATGAGCCTGGCAATTTAATCTTTGTAACGACCCTATGAAGTAGGTATCTTATTATTAATAACTTCATTATAACATCACAATGCCTCATGTTTATAGATGAATTAGTTGAAGTTTAGTGAGTGCAAGTAACTTCTCCAGGCTCATAGATTTAATAAATGTCAGGTCCTAGATCCAATCAAGACCTATTTGAATATAAAGTTTCTGTTCTTCACCACTTTGCAAAAACCTTCCTTTTCCATCTCTGTAGATTTTCATATTGTTCTAAAACAGAAGCAGGCATACTGTTTCTGTAAAGGACCAAATAGCAAATATTTTAATCTTGTGACCAACAGAGAAAATTGAGGCTACTATGTAGGTACTTATATATCAAGAGATAAAATAACTGTGACAGATTTGTGTTGATGAATTAAAAATATAATAATTTAGAACACTAATTTTATAATACAGGTCTACTGGTAAGAAGAATGGAATTCATTTGCAGAAGGGGGGATAAAATTCCTTTTTTAAAATTCTGTTAATTTTTTTATTTTAATTCCGGTATAGTTAACATACAGTGTTATATTAGTTTTAGGTAACTGAAGTTTATTTTTTTTAAAGATTTTATTTATTTATTTGTCAGAGAGAGAGGGCAAGCACAAGAAGGGGGAGCTTCAGGCAGAGGGAGAAGCAGGCTCCCTGCTGAGCAGGGAGCCCTACACGGGACTCCCAAGGTCCTGGGATCATGACCAGAGTCCAAGGCAGACACTTAACTGACTGAGCCACACAGGCATCCCCAGGTAATTGAAGTTTAAAGTCAGTGTTTCTTATCATCAAATCTATTATAAATGTTCATCTGTAAAAAAAACAGGCAGCCCCGGATTCGGCTCGTGGCCTCTAGTTTGTTCTAAAAACACTTTCTTTCAAAGGAGCTGGGGATCTGCACCACGAAGATATTCCTAACAGCTTTACACAGGGACAGAATATTTCCTAGTGTAGTAAGAGTATTACCTATGCATACACTTCGCCTAAAATTGACTCAGCCTTGTCATTTCCTTAGCACATAGAAAACTATTCTCTGGAGATCAAATCATAATTTCACAGCATTTGCCAGATATGTTTTAAAACTCCTGCATTATTGGATAATACAAAATTTATAACTTTTTTTTTTTTT
>NC_138370.1:19884199-19907964 GCF_054177405.1 Leptonychotes weddellii
TCCTTCCCTCCCTCCTTCCTTCCCTCCCTCCCTTCCTTCCCTCCTTCCTTCCTTCCCTCCCTCCCTTCTTGTTTTTCTTTTTCTCAGATTTTAGAAACGTACTGCACTGAATGTACTATATCCCCTAACAGGGTTTTGAGGCAGTACCGATAACAATCACACTAAAGTGCCTGCTAAGAAATATGCAAACATTCACACCAAATGGCATAAATAGGTAGAATATATATTACTTCCTTTTTGACTAAGTTATTTGTTATTATTATTATTATTATTATTATTACCACCACTGTGTACATTTGGGAAATCTTTTTGATTTTCAGAGCTTTTAGGGCTTTGGAATTTCAGATAAAAAATTATGAACCTGTATTACCTTCTGTGATCAAAGTTTTCTTATTGAAATAGCTATGCTTTGAAAAAATAAGACCTAATGGTATCATTTTCCTTGTCTTCTTAGGCTTCAGTGTGAAGCAGATAAACACACATTCCCCACCTAATGTAAGAACACTCCCTTATCCTCTTACCTGCCTCCCTACCCCTCGATACCTGCCCGTAGGAGATAATAATTGACTTCAGTTGGGGCGCCTGGGTGACTCTGTCGTTAAGCGTCTGCCTTTGGCTCGGGTCATGGTCCCAGGGTCCTGGGATTAAGCCCCGCCCCCCTTCCCCCCCCTGCCCCGCATCGGGCTCCCTGCTCCGCGGGAAGCCTGCTTCTCCCTCTCCCGCTCCCCCTGCTTGTGTTCCCTCTCTCGCTGTGTCTCTCTCTGTCAAATAAATAAATAAAATCTTTAAAAAAAATAATAATTGACTTCAGCCCACAGTTATATTGAACAGCTACGACATACTCTATTACTAGCAGAGGTGCAGCTTTGCATTTTACCTTGAGGACCCCCTTTCTGTCACTGTTGTCATAGCAACAGCAAAATGCACAGAAATGTATCAATAACATAAGGCAGAATTTTGTATGACTAAATTGTAATACTTTGGACCATGAAACGACGTAGTAATTCAGGGAAAAGAAGAGTTCCTGTGAAGTGGAATTTTCCCAAGGGAAAAAGGTTTCTGTAACTTTTTAGTGCCTATTCATAAAGACGTTTAGGAAGAACATCAAATAAGCTAATGAAGAGAAGCAAAGGAAGAGAAACAGTATTTATGGAGCAGCTACTCTGTGTCAGACAACATACTTGATTATTAAATGTATTATCACTTTAACAACAATTTATGTATAATATAAAGAGAAAGACCAAAAATGTGCTGGTGAAACAACATATAAGGACTGATAGATAATGAAGTGCAGAGAATGTACTAACAGTCTGATTTGCTATAACAAAGACAAAACTAGTGATGTGTCCTCATATTTCATATATAAATAAAAACTGTACTAGCGGGCAGTTACTTCTGTTTTTCATATGAGCTATTTAGCAGTCGTCTGAAATCAAGTTCCTTGGTGGGTCAAATGGAGTGTAGACTGCTTTTGGTAAAGTTAGACTAGTAGGAACTCTCCTTAAACATGTGTGTGCTGGGGTGCCTGGGTGGCTCAGTCAGCTGAGCAACCAGCTCTTGGTTTCGAATCAGGTCATGATCTCAGGGTCCTGGGATTGAGTCCCGGGTCGGGCTCTGTGCTCAGGGCAGTCTTCTGGAGATTATCTCTCTCTCCCTCTGCTCCTCCCCTGCTTGTGAGTTCTCTCTCCCTCACTTTCTCTCTCTCTCTCTAAAATAATAAATAAATAAATAAATAAATAAATAAATAAATAAATAAAACCTTTTTTTTAAAGATTTTATTTATTTATTTGAGACAGAATGAGAGAGAGAGAGAGAGCACATGAGAGGGGGGAGGGTCAGAGGAAGAAGCAGGCTCGCTGGCGAGCAGGGAGCCCGATGCAGGACTCGATCCAGGGACTCCAGGATCATGACCTGAGCCGAAGGCAGTCGCTTAACCAACCGAGCCACCCAGGCGCCCATAAATAAAACCTTTTTAAAAAACCCACCCACGTATGTGCTATACAGAATCCTTTCTCTCCCAAATATTTCCTACTTCCTGGGACCCGTGAATAGGTTATTTTATATGGCAAATGTTATTAAGGTTACAGACCTGAGATTATCCACTAGATTATCCCAGTGGGCGCAATCAAATCATCACAGTCCTTTGGAATAAAGAACGTTCTCCCGCTGAATTCAGAGAGAATGGTAGAAGAGCAGATAGGAGAGATTCAAAACAGGAGAGCAAGTAGATCTGCTGCCTCTGGCTTTGAAGAGTATGGGGACCAGAAGTCAGGGAATGCAAGAAGCCTCTAGAAACTGAGAACAATCCTCAGCCTCAAGTCAGAAAGGACACAGGACCCTCAGTCCTAGAGTTCTGTGGAACTGAATCCTGCAACAACCAGAATGAGCAGATTCTCTCCCCAGGCTGACCAAAACCTTGATTTTAGCCTTTCAAGAACAAGAACATGGCAACAAGCCAAAGCCCAATGGAAAGTCAATAGCAAGCACAGAAACTTACAGAACTGTGAAATCATAACTTTGTGTGGTTTCAAACATCCCAGAGTCTGATAATTTGTTAAGGCTGTAGTAGAAAATGAGTACATTGTAGGATTAAATAGACACATTAACAAATAACTATGTGAGTGGGTTTACTATCACGACTTTTTATATTCTTAAGGTGTTTTATTTAACATTTTCAAATTGCTCACAAAGGAATTCTTGCCCACAGAAGACATAGTGCTTTCTAGTGTAAAGTGGTTTTTAAAGTCTTAACCAAAAAGAAAAATTTTAAATTTTGTCAGAAAGTCAATTTTTTGTTTCATGAGTTAAAAATTAAGGGGGACTTACGGAAAGCTTCATTTATTTTCAAAATCTTATTTACCTTCTTTTCTCTGGGGCAAAACAGATTTACTTTAATTAGGTAAATCTTCCCCAGATTTTGACATTGGATAATAAGTTCATATATCATAAGCTTACCCGCTATGCTTAGAGATCATTTTTCATTAACGATGTAATAGTGCTCACACCTTCATCAGCTCTGCTTAGCAGCACTAATTACGATGGATGCTAAAGTCTCTCCCACTTCATTTTTTTTTCTCACTGTCATCTCATTAAATCATTAGGACTCATGACTAAAATATAATAAATACATGAGTACATATTTATTTGACACACATTCTTGTTACTAACATTGTGGCCATCATTTCTAAGTGGGTTAAAATTTTACTGATTATGGCAACAAGGGTAGAAGCCAAACTAATTTATCACTGTCCCTAGTCCCTGGCAGTAGGTCTTCACCATTAAACTTCATGTTGTAGAGCTTAACCATTTGCTGAAAAATGTCTATTCAAATGTCTGTTATTTCTTCAGCCATTCATAAAAAGAAATATTAATTCAATGTTGTAGGTGTTGGTTTAATATCTTATTAATGGTAATGAATAAATTCTGTATAGACTCTAGCAGAGTAGTAAGGTATACAGAAACCTGTCTTTGTCACTACTCTCAAAAATGACTACATAACAGCATGATATCATTAAGGACATTATAGTAGAAATTAAGAGATCAGAAACTTAAATCTGACTCAACTAAGAAATGGTGGTATAGCCCTAGGAAAGTCATTTACTATTTCCAGGTGGCAATTTGTCCATCTCTGACAATGAGAATTTAGACTAGGTTTCTCTAAGACTCTATCCATATTTATGACTCTATCTGAATAAAGCATCTTCTTAAAGTAGCTTTGGAAAGTCAGGTTTGCCTGTTAAATATCTGGCCTGGATAAATTGCTAACTAACCTTGAAAAATGGTACTCTGCAAAAGCAAACCTTTATCTATTATAAACATTCTATTATAAATATAAATATTATTATAAATAATAAATTCTATTATAAATCTTGTTTATTCTCCTCCTTATCGTTTTCATGATGACCAGGCTTGGAAAACCCTGCAGGTCAACACCCTGCAATAAAAATTCTAATGAAGAAACCATTTAATTTTGTTTTGTTTTGTTTTGGGTTTAGTTTGAACAGTCAAAAATGGCTTTTTTTGGTATATATAAATTTATTATGAATGGATTTTGTTTTATTTTTTTTAAGATTTTATTTATTTGACAGAGAGAGAGCACAAGCAGGGAGCAGCAGAGGGAGAAGCAGGCTCCCCGCTGAACGGGGAGCCCGATGAGGGACTCGATCCCAGGACCCTGGGACCATGACCTGAACCGAAGGCAGATGCTTAACCGACTGAGCCTCCCGGGCCCCCATGAATGGATTTTAGTTTTCTGTTAATGTTCTCAACTTAATAAAAGGCAATTGGTAAATTATCCACTTCCCTTAGATCATCTGGAGAAAAAAGAAGAGATCAATCCTTTCTTTATGACTCTGTGGTATATATTTTGACAGAACTCTATATTTCTAAATTTTGTTAGTCAACATTTCATAACTAGTTTTGATTTGTTTTGACTATTTATCATTGGGCAATTTCCCTGGTAACCAATGTTGATGATTTTCTTTTTTGACTATCAATAGTATTTTTTTTATTCTTATGTTAATCCCCATACATTACATCATTAGTTTTAGATGAAGTGTTCCATGATTCATTTTCATTGTTTGTGCATAACATAGTATTTCTTTAATCGTAGGGAAAAAATGGAGTGTATTTTTAAACTATTGAAAAGATGATGACTTGTGAAAATAAATATTTAAAATTAAAAAAAAATACTTCTCTTGAGGTAGAATTCACAAACAAAAATCTGCATGTGTGTTTAAATTGTATGATGTGATAAGAATTGGCATATGTGTGTACCTATGAAACCATTACACAAATCACAATAATAAACATATCCAGTACACTCCAAAACTTCCTCATGCCCCTTTGTAATTTCTCCCTCCAGACTCTCTCTGCACCCCACAGACCTCCCTCCCCATCAACAGGTAAACATTAATCTTCTTTATGTCACTGTAGATTAGTTTACATTTTCTAGAATTTTATCTATGAAATCACACAGTATATATATATTTTTTCTGGCTTTTTTCACCCAACATAATTACTTTAAGATTAATGTAGAACTTTGTACGTACCCATAGTTTATCAGAGCATTTTATTCCTGAGTAGTATTCCATTACATAAAAGCAGCAGAATTGTCCATTTACTTGCTGATGTATATTTGTGTCATTTCCAGTTTTGAGGTATGTTATGGTGGAATTATGCCCTCCCATTCATATGTTGATTCCCTAATCCTCAGTGCCTCAGAATATGACCTTATCTGGAAATAGATTAATTGCAGATGTAATTAGTTAAGTTAAAGTGAGGACATGTTGGACTGAGGCTGGCCCCTAATCCAATATGATTGATGTCCTTATAAAAAGATGTACATGCACAAAGGGAAGATGATGTGAGGACACCGGGAAAACACCAACTACCATCGACCGAAGCCAATATTTCATGCTATCTATAAATAAAGACTGTGTTATATCTTCCTTTCTTATCTGAATTCCATTTATTTGTTTGATTATCTATCATCTATCTATCTATATCTATCTATCCATCTATCATCTATCAATCAATAGATATCCATATATCTATCACCCATCTAACTACTAATTTATTTTTAATTTATTGCAGTAGATAGAATCTCTATTTCAGTGTTCAATTAAAATGGTGAGAATGGATATCCTTGCAGTGTTCTTGATCTTAAGCGGAAAATACTTAATCTTTTACCATGAAGTATGATAGTTGCTATATATTCTTTTGTAGATCTTCATCATCAGGTTGGGAAATTTTCATAATAATCCTAGTTTGCTGAGGATGTTTTATCAGAAGTCAATGTTGAATATATTGTCAAGGGTTTATCTTTGGTTATAGAGATGAGCACATGTTTGTTTCCATTTTAATTTTTAAAAATTTGTTAATATGGTAAATTCCATTGATTGACTTAAGGATGTTAATATTAAGGATGTTTAAGAACTGATTTTGCATTCTTAGGATAAATGTCATTTGGTCATGATGCATTAGCTTCTTATATATTGTTGAACTCAATTTGTTAAAATTCTTAAGAATATTTTTATCTGTGTTCATGAAAGATACTGGCCTATAGTTTCTTTACTTGTGTGTTTTTGTCTCATTTAGTATCAGAGTGATATGTCGTGTCTTCGTAGAATGAGATGTGGTATACTTCCTCTTCTTCTAAAAGAGATTGTACAGAGTTGATTACATTTTTGGTCCTTCAGTTTTTAATGAAGTTCTAGTAGTAAACAGATAGAGTTTTCTTTGTGGGAAAGAATTTAAGAACAAATTTTAGTTAATAGATATGACACTATCAGTTTGTGTTTCTTCCTGGATGAGTTTTGGTAGTTTGCATCTTTCAAGAAATGTGTTCTTTGCCTTTAAGAATTAAAATGTATTAGCCTAATGTGCATAGTGTTAACTTCATTATCCTTTAAATATGTTTGATCTCTAGTGATGTCACCTCTATCATTCCTGAAACTGGTAGTTTGTGTCTTTGTTCTCTTTTCTTTTTGATCTGTATATCTAGAGGTTTATAATTAAAAAAAAAAAAAAAAATCTCGGGCGCCTGGGTGGCTCAGTCGTTAAGCATCTGCCTTTGGCTCAGGTCATGATCCTGGGGTCCTGGGATCGAGTCCCACATCGGGCTCCCTGCTCGGCAGGAAGCCTGCCTCTCCCTCTCCCACTCCCCCTGCTTGTGTTCCTGCTCTAGCTATCTCTCTCTCTGTCAAATAAATAAATAAATAAAATCTTTAAAAAAAAAAAAAAATCTCAAAGAAATAGCTTTTGGTTTCAATGATCTCCTCTATTGTAACCATTGGCTCAAAATCCAGTATATCTGCATTTGTCAAGATAAATATAGACAATTATTTAAAAATATTTATTAGGGGGGTTGGGGGAGTGGGGTGACCAGGTGATGGGTATTAAGGAGGGCACATGTAGGGATGAACAGTGGGTGTTACACACAACTAATGAATCGTTGAACACTACAACAAAAACTTATGATGTTGGCTAACTGAACATAATGAAAAATAAAAAAATAAAGTAAAAATATTTATTAATTAAATGACTTCTTTACTAGCGTGTTTCTTTTTCATGCACATTTACTAAAGGTATGACTAACACAGAATGCCTGTAACAATATTGATGAGTATCACAAATACTGCTTTATAAGTCTACAGTTAACTTAAATAGTGTTAGTAATATCTTGATTGGGAAAGGTAAGTTAAAGCATCAGAAATACAAACAGGTCACAGTTCTAAATCTCTGTCCTCTAGGGCTTTTAAATATATTTTCATTAAATAAAATCATAAGAAAAGGTCAATAGATTTGTCAAAGAATTATTACACATGTGTATATATCTCTATATGTATATATATAAACACACACATATATATTTAATTACTTTATTTACTTATTTATAGGTATCTCCATATTCCATATATGCCATTTATGCTGTTTGTTTACTCAGTGTTTTGTATTTCTTTATGACTATGACAAGACTAGGATCTACTTATTTTAAATATTACAAATCAACATCTGTAAAATATGCAAACTTATTAATGAAGTTTGTTTTATTTTTAAGTATACTTCCTGTGTCCTAAAAAACAGTTTACCATAAATAACACTAGTAAAATATTCATTCCTACTGACACTGTTTATACTTTTAAAATATTATCAGATCAAAATATAATCAAATGCACCTATTTGACGTATCATCACAACGTTAACACTACACTGACTTGTAGCTTTTATACAGCAAATTTCATCTGAGGTCCTTTGGCAAAGCCAGTATACGAATTATGACTCAGAAATCTTTCAGCTGTCTCTGAAATGAATTCCAGGCACAGAGTAAGAATAAATATTATAGTAGATATATTTAGTAATATACAAAGCTATGACAAGAATTTAATTGTCTCAAGTCAATCTCAGTTATAAACCAAACACATATTCATATATATGTGGACTTGACTGTTAGGAAGATGCCATGCCCCACCTATATCCACTCACCCTTAATGTTTCAGCTTGTATCTTCCATCTTTCCAGGGATTATCTCTTCCATGCCTTTGCCTGAGGGCTTGACTCAGTGCTCAAAGTTCCTGGCAAACCAGTTGAGTGAGGGAATGATGGCCCCTCAGGGTCAGCTTTTAACCAAAAGAAACAATCTAGCTTCTTTACGCCTTGGGTAACATAACTGAGGGGAGACCTACACATTTCCCAGAGCTCCCAAGTTGGAAAAGCCTTAGTTTTTGTTTTCATTCATTATGTATCTTTAACATGACATTTTATAGTTTACCTATAATACAGTTCTTTTGTATCTGTATCTCTCTCTACATATCTACATAGTGTTGTCATTGGGAACGAGGGAAAGAATAAATGCCAACAGAATTTCACACTGCTAAGTATTCGCGACTTCAATCCAGTTGTTTTAGAAGGTACTCATATAAAACCTAGGCTTCCTGTACTTTTAAGAAGTCTTTTAGAACTTTTTAACACAAAATATTCATGAAAATAAAAGTAGAAAATATCTCAATTAAAACTATTTGAATGTTTTTCTTTGTCCCCAGAGAAGTGAGTTATTTAATGTGTTAGATTATTGCCCCGAAGCATTAGTCATTTATAATTATGCCTTGCTAATAGAATTAAGGAATGGAAAGTTGTTTTTTTTAATAATCCAGTGATGCAGTAATCTTTTCTTTTTTAATTAAAAATTAATTTGCCTCCTAATGAAGACAAATAAAACATCAAATCTAATTAAGATTGTGTGAAAGGTTGTGTTAGCCTCAGTTAAGAAGCCTAACAGACAACAAACTTCATAAATACCAAACCTCATCTTGTTCCGTTTCCTAGAAGGTCCTACGGGTAAAAGCAGCTGCAGAACATTATTCCTCCTTTTGTTTTAATTGCCTTTAATAGATGAGCTAGAAAAAGCATTATAAATAATGCATCATAATGCTTTGCATAAAGGTAAACAGAACAAATGTGCCAGGTGACAAGTTTCTGACAGTATATTTTAATAACCAGGCTGTTTCTTGAATTATATTTTACTTCTCTCTCTGTCACTCAGCTAGAAGAAAGGGAATGACAAAACAGACAAGGAAAAATGCGCCATAGAAGAATTAAAAAGGCACTAATGATAATTAGGAAACAAGAACAAAGATAGTTGAGGTCTGCCCACGGGAAGGTGTTTTAAGTGTCTTAACGATTACATACATGTGGGATTTGTAAGAAAAAAGAACCGTGATAATGACGTAATTAGAAGACTTTATTTCCATATATTTTCACTGAAACATCCACTGAAGTTTAGACACTAGTTTAGGTTCTGGGGTTGCGTAGATTACTAAGTAATAGACCCAGCTCTTAGGGATTCAGCTTACTAAAAGAAGGTAGAGATATAAAACAATGATCTGTAAAACCCCAAGAGAAAAAATTTGTTCAATGTGATGATGGAAACCAGAGGATGAATGACTAATTCTATCTTGGGGAATCAGAAATGTTTAACAAAACATATAAACAAAATCTGAAAGTATAATAATACCAAGCAAAACATCTTAGGTGGAGGACACATACAAAAAGATTGTGTGGTAATTGGAACTGTATTTGCAAAGAGAGAATGGTAGATGGTCAGTCTTGAAAGTCATGTCTTTTATCTGATTGCAAAGGAACACAAAATAGAGGTTGCAACTATATGACAAAGGATAGCTCTTAAGTTTTTCAAAGCTGTGATATTAGAATAGATCAAACAATTTATGTACTACCATCAAAACGTTAAACTTTCTCCAAAAATGTTAGAGAAATATATGTGGTGGGGTTTTTATTCTATGGAAGTTTTCTAAAATTTTACCTTCTCTAATTTTGATGTATGTCCACGTTCTTGTTTCAAAAGACAACTGTTGGCATCGCTCACTATATGAATAGGCAACATGTGTGGCCACAGCTGGAGTCTTGCACAGAAACGACGTTCCAATAATCATAAAAGACTTTAGTAAATTTTATTTGAATCATATTTTAAAAGAAGTACGAATTTTTGAAATAGTTCGATACACCAGAAAAAAGCACTATTCTGAAAGATTAAAAATACAAAACATATATAAATCATCTGTTTTGCTAAACAAGAGCTATTTACATCCATATGATAACTTCACTGGAGTAAAGAGGAACATTTTGGTGAGAAATTAGGATTGCCTTGGAAAAAGTTACAAAGAGGAATCTAAATTAAAATGAAATTGATTCTTGCACTTTGTTATCAGGTTTTTTGGGCGTGACATGAGATGAAACCATATGATTGACTCTGTTCAAGTTTTAAAGATCTTCAGTATTATAAGCTATGAAGGAAGAAGTTAGCATGGAGCTCCATTTTATCCATCTCTGCATGCTGACATTCAACTAGTGTATTGATGACCATATCCATTGTTAAAATATAGAAACACTTTTATATTGGTTATTAAATGCCCGCCCCTCTGAGTCCCACCGGTTCCCATATCCATGCTACAGCATGCATTGGCCAATCTCTCAGACCTCTAGAACTTGCCCACATTTCAGCAGCCAAAAAGTTGCCGCCTTACATCAGAGGAGAGCTCCGGGACCCAACTTGTTGGTAGGTGATGCATGCCTTGTACCAGAGGTTAGTTATGTGTTCACACCTGCTCTTATTCAAAAAACATATTTCAGTAAATGTTATAGGCCATACACTATACTAGGCACTTGTTAGACATTGAATTAGGAAAAACAAAGAAACAGAAATTGTTCAGGTCTTCATTAAACTCTAGTGGGAGATCAAATATGAAGTAAATCACCACAAACTGTGTGCATAATTTAAAATAATGGTAACTACTAAAGAATGAAAGAACAAAATACTATAAAATCTTGAAAGGTTGATCAAGTTTATATTTAGGAATAAGTCATTAGCAGCAAATTAGCTAATCCTGAAAATGAAATAATATTAGCAACGCCAAAAAAGCATGTGGGCAGGGCTAGCATGGTCCAATGCTTGGGGTATTTTTACGGCTGCTGAGTCAAGAACGAGTAAGTAAAGAAAAGCCCAAAGGAAAGAGTATTCAAGCAACTTAACTTTCATTTTCAAGAATGGTTGCCTCTTGGCTTTGATGACTGGATTTTGTTACTTCTTCCCATTGTATAAGCTTAGTCGTTTTCTTATTCTTCTGGACCTCGATTACTTTCTCTGAAAATTTTATATTACCTTCCTCAAGGAAAATAGTATGTAGATCCTATTCTTTGCACAGGGCCTGAAACATAGAAGGTGGTTAATAAATGTCTTTTGGAGGAATAAATCTGTGAAATGAGAATGAAAATAATTTAAAGAGTTGTAGTGAGAATTAAATTCTTTATGTGTGATAAGTATATCTGTATGTGTTTATATATACATGTATATTTATATATGAATAAATTTATAGTTTTTCATGAAACCCTATATATATATATATATATATATATATATTTCACAGCTACATATAACTGTAGGTGTAAACATTTAACCATTAAATTGATTGGGCATATATATGTCCATAAGAATATACACAGTTTAGTAGATTGACTGATTCAAAGTAGAGACTAGTAGATATTTGTTCCTTACTCACCTATCTTAGATAAATACACTTTCAAAGAGAGTGCACTGATTAAATTATCAAAATGTAGAGTGAGAATATGTTGTAGACTTTCTCAACAAAATTTCCAAGAAATGACAAAAGATATAAACATTTTTTAAAGCGTAAAGGCATTGGATTTCAAGTAGGGGAGGCTGATAGTGAATAATTGTCACTATGCCACTTAACAAGAAGACAAAAGATAAAACCTGGTGACATCCTTCATGGTCGTCATTAGCTTTACATATTATATGTAAACATGTACATACTTATATGTAAGTATGTGTATACTGGCACGGTACTAAAAATTTTCTTTAAAAATCCTAAAATACATTTTATCTACTGAAAGACAAGTTGTCGATTCATCTGATCGACCGTTGAATTCCCATCATTTTGAGAACTTTTCTCAGGAAATTGGTATTAAATACAGTATTCTCCCCTACGGAACAAATATACTGACTTTTCAGAGACCAATTTTTGAGCTCTTTATTGCTAAATTTGAAAACAAATCTTTAGTCTTTTTGAAAAGAAAATATGATTTGAGACAAATTTTCCAGGGATAGGTTCACTAATGATTCATCAAACTAGATGGACATATGTAGATTTACAAGTGAGGTAAATCTTTTGGTTCAAGGTCACAGAAGCAGCATCAGTTATGCTGCAAAAAAGTTATGAGCTTGTGTGGATCATGTGCCATTTTGGAGCAGGAAACTAGAGGAGACAACTTTGCTAAACTTTCCAGAGCTTTGGAGGGTTGAGAGGCACACAGCATTATTAACTTGGCTGCAGACAGAAGTCTGGTACTGCAGAGTGCTTTCAAACGTTGCTTTATCTCAGAAAAACTTTAACATTGACACATGGATTCATAATGGTTTTCTTGATGACAAAGCCATCAATAGCAGAGACTTTGCAGAGTCAGACCTCACTCACTTCAGGACAAAGTAAATGTTAGCACATAAATTTGACTCAAGATGTATTGAAAATCCTGGTTTTCTTTGACACAGGCCTATCACTATGTAGCAGAGTCAGCAATGGAACCCCGAATTCCATTTTCCATTACATATCTTTGTGAGTCAAGGATTTCACTATGTTGCCAACTAAGAGCCAAAATTGACTGGGTTTCAAAAACAACTTGATCATTGTCACAACAGAGATCTTGTTGCAATTTCAAAATTGTATTCATGCCAAACGATAAAATTTCCTTTGTTAGAATTAAAATGTGCTGTCTTGTTTTATTTGCCCAGTTAAATCTATTTCTTTTTTTCAGGAGGAACAATTGCATTTTACAGGAAAAACAATAAGAATCAGAAAAACATGTTTTAAGACATTTTGTACAAGGTATTTTATATACAAAACTTACATTTTCACTTCGGTCAAGGACATTGTGTAGATACAATGCTGTGCCTAAGCCACCATATGTCATTTTCTGTAAAAGCTCATAATCTCATCAGATTCTCATGAGGGTCCATGACTCCAACATATTTTATGTTTAAAAAATTGTCTTTTAGGGGCGCCTGGGTGGCTCAGTCGTTAAGCGTCTGCCTTCAGCTCAGGTCATGATCCCAGGGTCCTGGGATCGAGCCCCGCATCGGGCTCCCTGCTCCGCGGGAAGCCTGCTTCTCCCTCTCCCACTCCCCCTGCTTGTGTTCCCTCTCTCGCTGTGTCTCTCTCTGTCAAATAAATAAAATCTTTAAAAAAAAATTGTCTTTTATCATGTACCAATGCACTGGTATAAATACACTTATTGAAAAGAAATATATCTTTTCAAAATATGTCCTCAAATTTTGAGTACAGTAGGCAGGCCAAGTACAAATAAGTAAAAACACCAAAAACAATGAAGTGTTAGAGACAAGAGCTATTAAAGTCTGCATGTTCCCAATCTGCTACACATCCCTTGTACCTCCCACTGCCCTCTTCAGTCTATTAGAGAATCTGGTTCTTCACAGCCCTATTTGGTTTTTTTGTGACAGAGAAGATGGATAATGGTCAAAAAGAGAAAGAATGAGAAGTGATGAAAACACCCTGAAAAGCTAAGTCGGGCTGTTTAAAATTCATAATTTGAGAGAGGCCTGGGAAAGACCAGGAGAGAGGGGAAAGAAAGAGATAGAGGGACAGAGCTAGTCCTTCCTTGGGTTTAGAAGCCAATCATTAAGCACACGTGAGTCACTTAGAACAATCTATGCTACAGAATAAACACCTCATAAATGTTACTTCATCATATTCGTTATTATTTTCATTGTCCTTATCATCATCATCATCATCATCATCACTGAGAGGTGGGGGCTGAAAAGTGAGAGGCTTTGGGACAGATGCAAGATGTCAGAGAATGGGAGATGAGAGTAGATTGGGGCTCTTTTTTTTTTTTTTTGAGAGAGAGAACATGAGAGGGAGGAGGGTCAGAGGGAGAAGCAGACTCCCCGCCGAGCAGGGAGCCTGATGCGGGACTCGATCCAGGGATTCCAGGATCATGACCTGAGCCGAAGGCAGTCGCTTAACCAACTGAGCCACTCAGGCGCCCCCCTTTTTTTTTTTTTTAATTAGCAAATTTTTTTTTATTATGTTATGTTAGTCACCATACAGTACATCATTAGTTTCTGATGTAGTGTTTCATGATTCATTGTTTGCGTGTAACACCCAGTACTCCATGAAATACGTGCCCTCCTTAATACCCATCACTGGGCTAACCCATTCCCCCCACCCCACTCCCCTCTAAAACCCTCAGTTTGTTTCTCGGAGTCCACAGTCTCTCATGGTTCATCTCCCCCTCTGGTTTTCCCCCCTTCATTTTTCCCTTCCTTTTCCTAATGTCCTCCATGCTATTCCTTATGTTCCACATGTAAGTGAAACCATATGATAATTGTCTTTGCTTGACTTATTTCACTTAGCATAATACCCACAATTTGCATGGACATGGATGGAACTGGAGGAGATTATGCTAAGATCAGGGCTCTTAAAAACTATTTTATATAACATACATTCTGGATCGCCTTCAACATTCTTTGAGATACTTAAAATAAATAGTAAATTTCTTTTAAACTTACTGTGGCCCGCAGGTCTAGCATCATTTGAGTACATCTCTGAGCTGGCATTGGGCCCTGGGAAAATTCCAGTTCTTAGGTAGATTATATTTTGAAAGCTGTGGAACTGGATTCGGCACCTCCGCTTCACTATACAGCTGCGGTTCACATTAAAATTATCAACCTGTACTGAAGCCAAAATTGCATATTAAAGCACAGAAGGAAAGCCAAGCAGGTAAGAGTCATTATGATTCTCAGAAATCAAGAGCCCAGTTAAAGAAACATCCTGCAGACACACTTAAGTAGAGAATTAGATTTTCTCGAAACTTGTGAAAGTTACCAAAATTCCCCCATGAAGTTATAAACTGGGATTCAATTTTTCTTTTACCCTCCATGGAAATCCAGTTTCTCCTAAAATTAGGATACTTTCTATATGCAAGAAGAAGGCAATATCTGTTCTATGCTTTGGAGACTATATCTCCTGAGGACAGAGCTGTTACCAGAAGATTTCAATTAAAAGGCTTTCTAACCTCTGGCTGACGTTATTCCTTTTCAGAAACTAAACCAGCATGTCAGTGACAGTAGAAGAATATTTTGAATTACGGTGACTTAAATACTTCAAAGAGAGTGAGCTTCAGAACCTGAAAAATGCTAAACATTATAGGATTGCAAAACCACCAGTATCTGATTTCTGTCCAAGAGTATCTCTTTGTTCTAGAGCCTGAAGGAGGCTTAGGAGATGATGTTTGGAATATTTATGTCAAATTTATAACCGTGTCAGCCAGTTTCACAACTATGTTGACTCTGAAAAACCTGCTACATCAGGTTACTTAAGATTGGAACAAAAGTACAATTACTGGATCATATAGTATTTCTATTTTTAGTTTTTTGAGGAACCTCCATACTGTTTTTCACAGTGGTTGTATCAACACTGCTTGAGGGTTCCTTTTTTTAACATTCTCCCCAACAACATGGATGGACCTAGAATGTATTATGCTATGGAAAATAAGTCAGACTGAGAAAGACAAATGCCATATGACTCCACTCATAAATGGGATCTTAAAAAAAAAAAAAAAAAGAAACGAAAAGCAGAATCAGACCAATAAATACAGAGAACACACTGATGGTTGTCAGGGGGAGAGAGGTGCAAGTTTGGTCAAATGGGAGAAGGGGGAAGGGAGACATAGCTCCAGCTATGGAATGAGTGAGTCACAGGAAAAACACACAGAACATAAGGAATACAGTCAGTGATATTGTTAAGAGCCATGTAATGGGACAGATGGTGGCTACGCTTGTGGTAAGCACAGCATAATGTATAAACTTGTCAAATCACTAAGTTGTACACCTGAAACAAATGTAACAGTGTGTGTCAACTATACTCAAATAAAAATAATATTGGAACAGAAGGGATGGATGGATATATTTTTGTATGGAAGTGGCTTAGAATAAAGTTTTAGTCAGTTTTAGAAAGATGATAGAACCCTCACAGAATCCTCACTGATGACATAGCTATTTACCATAAAAATATACTATGAAAATTATGGGCTGGGGCTGTTGGAGAGTTAGGCAAATATTCTTTTCCTTTGAGAAATCTGACCTTTCCAATGATGCCCTTGTGCGTGTGAATAATAGGTTACCTACCATTGACCTCTTCTCCCTGAGGAGACCCAGAACCGGGGTTGGAAACTACAGCAACTGATTTTTCTGTGGTGGGTGGAGTCACAATTGGGACAGCAAACACTGGGCTGCATTTGTTTCTAGATTTTCATAGACATCAGCCAGAATGGGACAAAGCAAGTTTCCCCCGGTCAGCCCAAAACTTTGGTATCTATATATGTCATTTTAGCAAGAGGAACTACTCTCAGAAAGGAAAGAATCCAGGTTGTACCCATTGGTCCTTATTCAGCATTTTAAGCTACCAATAAATAATATCCTGATTTCTTATTCCAGTTCTAAATCAATTTAGAAATAAGACAAAAGCATAAATCTCCAGGCGCTAAAATACCACTTTACCTTAGGATAAAGCAGATATGAGAGAACTGAGCTATGTTTACAGAAAGCTGGGCTTCCTAGTACCATATGCCCAGACCTAGGCAGCCAGCACAGCTTGCACCCAGGCTGTCTACTCTGCCCTTCATTCCAGCTGCAAAGCCTACCCCAGGAGCACCTCAGCCTGAGGCACGCTCTCCTGACAGCTCACCCTCAGAAAGGAAGGAAAAGAAAAGAGCTGGCTTTGTGTGGTAGGGCCCTCCTTTTAAAGTCACCAGTTGGAACATACACATCTTCCTCTCCAAGAAAGTAGTGAGTGATGAAGAGAGGCCAACAGAGTTACACCCTAGAAGAAAACATGCCCCACCTGCCCCTCTGATAGTCCTTACCTACCAGAGACCCAGATCTTGGAGAGAGAGTGAACTAAAATCCAGAACAAGGTTTTCTTGCCCAGGAAATACCCATTTACAAGACTCAAAGTATCTTCCAGGAAGTCTCTTGATAGGCACGACTGAGTTGAGCTTAGCTGTGTTAAATTAATCAAGCGAAGAGGCCACGAGACTGCAGTGGCTCCCGTGGCCTAAGGAATCAAACCAAAACCCAAGCCTGTAAATGCCTCAAGGTCACAAAATGAAAAACTCAAGGACAACCAATCTCAAACAGCCAAGTAGACTTTGAGCTATAGCTAATCAATAATTTCCTTACTTTGTCTTTTCTTTATAAAGGTCTCCCCGAGTTCCTGTCTGTGGAGTGCTCCTAACCACTTAAGGTTTGGCACTGCCCGATTCCAATCAACTTTTGTTCAAAACTCAATATTTTTAATAGACCTCTTTTTATCTATTGACAGCTTCCAAGAACTCCTAGTTGTGTCTCTTTGCAGAGGTATGCATAATTTATCCACGGGGGAAATGTGGTGGGATCACTACTTTTTAACTTGGGAGTATGCCCTGCCTTCCAGTGAGGAATGAAGTGCAGTCAACCTATTTCTAGCCATCCACATCTCAGGATACAGCAAGGCAAACATTGATTTGAATATATGTGGCTCTCATTTGCTTGTAATTAATTTTTTTCCATTAGAATGATAGATTTATCTATTTGGTTTCATTGTTTTCTCAGCTTGCCAAATCATTCTGAGATAGCCAGTATGATAGAACAAGCCATCCAGATCCATCATCATCTATTACTGATTTGAAAATTGATTTGGAAATGGGGAACGAGAAGCAAATTAAATAGCTTGCAGTGACTTTTTACCAAAGAGCAAGGAAAGGGAGTTCTTCATACCAAAATGAGTGCTCTAGGGCCCATATTAAATGAGAAATCGGAATAAGTCTGTCAAAACTCAGGGTGTATTGCTAATACCTCTTGGAGGATAAGATAGCCTCACTTGGGTGGTGCCAACTCAGCATACCATCTGTCAAATGCACATAACTACACCAATTTCTTTTATTAAAAGATAATCATCTGGGGCTCCTGGGTGGCTCAGTCGTTAAGCGGCTGCCTTCGGCTCAGGTCATGATCCCAGGGTCCTGGGATCGAGCCCCGCATCGGGCTCCCTGCTCAGCGGGGAGCCTGCTTCTCCCTCTCCCACTCCCCCTGCTTGTGTTCCCTCTCTCGCTGTGTCTCTCTCTGTCAAATAAATAAATAAAATCTTTAAAAAAAAAAAAAAAAGATAATCATCTTACCTCCACTCTTTTAATACTCAACATTCACATAACAGCTACGACAATTTTTCATATGTTTTTTTTGGGAACACTTTGACAAAGCCCATCCCACTCCTTTCTTCTTTATTGCTCTTGAAAGTCTAATTTCCCTTGATGAAAATCAGTTTTTCCCATGACAGAAAACAAGTAATTAAATATGTTCAGTTCATAGCTAACTTATCTCATTGCCAACCATCTAAATAACTGGATAATTGTGTGAGGAGAAGAGCAGTAACCCAGTGATACGAGTTACAGGAAAGGAGGGACATATGATTTGTCCCTCTGGACACAGCCTGGTATTGGCTTGTACCTGACCAGAATGGGTATAATGACTCACATGTACTGCTCTGTGACTTGAGCCCCTCTCTGTCACACATTGACAGAAGCATGGCTGAAATTATCTGAAGTGAAGTGTGTGACAGAGCTGTCTCCATCGGTTAGAGCCACAAAACCAGGGACTGTGTTTGGCAAAATGTCTCTGAACATGGCTTTTGCATTGTGTTTTACATATGAAGGTTTACATAGAAGGTTTTGCTTAAAACAAGACCGCTTACTTGGGCAATTTAAAGAAAAGCTAAGAAAGAGGGAGGCGTGGGTAGCTCAGTCGGTTAGGTATCTGACTCTTGATCTCAGCTCAGGTCTTGATCTCGGGGTAATGAATTCAAGCCCTGCATTGGGCTCCATGCTGGATGTGGAGCCTACTTCAAGAAAAAAAAAAAAAAAAAGGTAGAGAAGAAAATGACAATTCTCATAGTTTGTCAGTATTGAAAGAAAACTGACTAATTATATTAGGAGAACTTTCAATTATCTAGTTTCATACCTGGATAGAGAACGCTAAAATTTGTAAGTGGCAAACTGTTCTGAAATAGACGCCCTTTGAAATTGACTCACACAGAGACTGTGGCCGTGCTGCTCACTAGCCCCCCGAAGTGACCTTGAAGTCAGTCGTGCACTTATACACATTGGTTTCCTCCTTATATGGGTCATCATTTCTTGAAAGATCAGATTAAAACTACATATTTTCTCTCCTCAAATAGTCTTAAGACCTCCATAATCATACCATCTACAGAAAATCACGTGCCTGGCGGGGTGTGGGGGCTGGTGAACCATGAGAGACTATGGACTCTGAGAAACAAACTGAGGGTTCTAGAGGGGAAGGGGGTAGGGGGATGGGTTAGCCTGGTGATGGGTATTAAAGAGGGCACGTACTGAATGGAGCACTGGGTGCTATACGCAAACAATGTATCATGGAACACTACATCAAAAAAATAAAATAAAAATAAATAAATAAATAAATAAGAAAATAAAATAAGAAAATCGTGTGCCATTTACCATACTCTAAGTTCAAAATAAATATATGCACCTTAGCTACTAATAAATAAAGATAAATGTGAATTTTGAATCAGTGTGATGACTTTTTAGGGCAATTACTCACAAATGTTTACTTGCTTCTTTTCTTAAATACCCCTACGGGCTGCCCCTACAGGCTACAGCATTCAGAGGTTTTCTTACCTAGATGGCCTTCGCCATGTAGATATGCCCTTCCTACTCTGGAAAGCATGCCAGGGGACACGTAAGTGAGGGTGGTATTGCTTTAAGTATAACAATATATGTGATTTATTTTTAAGCAAGTGCTTTGACAATATTAGCATAGGAAATATTATCAAAAGTAATTCCTTGCAGTACTTCTCACATCTCATAAAACATGATGATGTTTGCGTAAGGCTATTGAGGGTGCAATTTATCTTCTTGTATGGGAAGTGTTAGGTATATTCTCTTTCTCTTCTGTTAATTCTGCTTTGATAAATGTAAAAACTAAAAGAATGTTTCTATTCAATTTAGACTGGATTGCCCCTATTCTACTGTTCGGAAAGGAATAACATTAACGAGAATCCAAAACTTCACACCACTTAATCCTCCCTATAAGTTTCCTTTCAATATTCCTGGCTGTCCTTTACATCAAGCCTAACCCCAACAGGTGCAGAAAAAGATCTTAATAATATATTCAATGTGGTGAAGTATAGACACTGAGCTATGAGCAGGGAGAAATTATTCCAAAACAGGTCATATACGAGAGTGAATGGAACACTATTATAATTATATGGGACAAGGGCAAAATCTCAGGCTGTCTTGGACCCACCCTGTGACCTAACTATTAATGTTATCAAAATCCCTTGTCTTTGGAGTTAATCTTGCCTGGATGGCTTTATTGTGTTTTTCTCTCTCTGTTGTTTTTTCAGGGCTGGATTTTTTCTGGGGCCACATCCATGGGCTCACAGTATGCATCAGGGTCCTCTCTCTAGCATTCATCTCTGCTTGTTGTTCCCTAGCTTTATTCCTCAGAGAGACATGATTGCTACCAACATGTAATCCTCCTACTTCAGGAAGAAAGACAACTTTTCTTTTCTCAAAGCCTATGTGACAATCCCAGGAAGGACTGATTGGTCCTGATTTGGTCACATGCACCTCCCTGAACCAATCAGGGAGAAAATGGGTTTAGGTCTCATTACCAGTGCTGTGAGAGGGTGGGTTACATAATTGATTACCTCATGAGGACATGGAGGAGGCAATTCGGGGCAAGAATGAAATCACAAATATTCACTCTTTTAGGGTCACACTAGTAAGTTATGTAGATGGGATCTAAATTCAGTTTCTGACAAAAAAATCTTTGCTCTTTTTAACACACTATCTGTTCTACACATAAAGATAATAAATGATGACAAGTTTTAGGCAACGCATTTTTTAATATGTTTCTATTTGTTCTGATTCTAGTGGCCTTATTGATATGGTTTTCCATATGCCCTTTGACAGTGATGCCTTGGTTTATTAAGACATGAGTTTTGGCAGTTTCTTTTTTCCTGTGTTAATAATTGGACTGTGGTCAAATCACGGACTATGATAGCTTTGGCTGGTCGTAAGCTCTTTGAGTATCGTCTTATCCAGGTATGGACTATGAATCAAGATTTTTTCAATTTGTTCAATATTAAGGAAAAAGAAATCCCTAAAAACAAAACAAAACAAACAAAAACTCAGGTTATCTTATTTACTATTATATCTGGTTCTTATAATACTAAGTAGAGGCGGATGGTAACATATTAACTATTTAGTGCCATTTAAGAGATTAAAAAAAGTGAGAAGTCTAACCTTTAGCAATAATAAAAATTATGTTAATAGACTACTTGTTTTGAAGTTTTAATCTAATTTGTCATGACTCTGATTCATGTGCAAAACTCCTTAAGTCCAGTATTATATTTAATTTTCACAACCCTATATTAGCCACATTTCATACATGAGGAAACAAGAGAAATTAAGAAATTTGCCCAAAGTTACACATCTGAAAGTGGCAGAAGCAAGATTAAAACCCACAGCTTTCTGACCAAAGAGCCAAGGATTTTTATTCCTAGTCCATCAAAACCACAGGGCCCAATTGCTCTACAAAAAGGTCCAGGCCATTGAGGTGGACAGGCCGACCTTGTTATGGTTATACTGAATGTCCTTCTCTATACACTCTCCTATGACTGTCTTATGGAGAAGGCTTGTGTCTTTATCTCTAGCCCAGTACCTGCCTAAATCAATAAATGATTTAGAGCATAAATAAAGAAATGTTCTACCAGCCTATATTCTTGCACATGAATTACTTTCAATGAATAGTTTTGTAACATAGATTTAAAAAATACCCTAAGATTAACAGTTAAAGCCACAAATAGAAAAGACTGCTTAACTCATGCTCTGAAACCCACCATTCTTATTTCTTATTTACTTATTTATTTATTTTGAGAGAGAGAGCGAGTGCACATGAGTGGGGGAGAGGGGCAGAGGCAGAGGGAGAGAGAATCTCAAGCAGACTCCACACTGAGTGTGGAGCCCATCATGGGGCTCGATTTCACCACTATGAGATCATGACCTGAACCGAAATCCGGAGTCGGATGCTTAACTGACTGAGAGACCCAGGTGCCCCTGAAATAAATTCTTATTTCTTATCACACTTTCTGGAGGCACTGATGAAGATGTTTTGCAATGACTAGAACATTCCAATCCCAAAGCCAGAAAAGCCTGGATAGCAACAGGATGCCTGGAAGACCACAACCCCTTCTCTGCAGATGTTTGGGAGCTGAACACATGCCTACCCCCATCCATGATCATGTGCTCCTCTCCTGCTCTCTTGCACATTGCCCCCCCACCACCACCACCTCTCCTTATAACACTCTAGGTATCCACCTTGCAGGTGAAGAGGTCAGTTGTTGAGGCTCGAACCTGTCACCTCCCCTGGCACCAGAAATAAATTTCTCCCTCGCTCTTTTCCAACAACAACAGCAGCAACAATGAAATATCCTAAGGCTGATTTAGCAATAGTAGATATCTACCTGAATTTTTATTCTCAAAATTTTAGTTCAAGAATAAAATTTAGTTATGGTTTTCATTAAATTTAAGATAGAAATATTCCAGTCTGTAGATTTTTTCATTATGTAATCATGTCTGCTAATAGTAGGAAACATCATATAAATGCATCATAACATTTCAAAATGATAATTCTTTAAGCGTTCAGCAAATCCTTGGGTCTACTTGAATAAGCTGGAAAACTGACTATGGATACTGAGAAAGGACACCACTTACACTGGGAATAATAAATGAGGAACCAGTACAGTATGAGGGATAAGAATAGATACAGGCCTCTTTTTTATTTACTTAAATCTCCATTATTTTTGAAGTAGAATAACCAGAGAATAGTTTTGTTCTACTGCAAGGTTCAACAAACTTTTTCTGTAAAGAAGCAAACACCAAATTAGTTTAGTTTTTGTCAGCCATTGCGTCTTTGTCACAACTCCCCACTTCTCCCATTTGTAGCCCCAAAGCTTCCATAGACCATACATAAATGAATTAACATGGCTCTGTTTCGATAAAACTTTAATTACAAAAACAAGTGGTTGGCTGGATTTGGTTTGCAGGGTGTGGCTAGCCAACACAGCAAAATAGAAGATTGATTTGGAGACTTCTGTATTTCCCTTCCTAGTTTTAGTACAGGTCCTTCCTCGGGCCCCAGAATCATTGAGCTGCCATCTAGATGGCTCAGCAGTCCTTCTACCCCTGTTCCCACCCTTACACCTCTAACAGGTTTTCTTTCCTTGTTATTGGTTACCTTTTCCTCACAGACCCTTCATAGACTGTATATCCTCTTCTAAAGTTTGTATCTTAAAACAAGACTCTTGGAGACAGTTATTTGGCACAACATAATTCATCTCGGGTAAAAGGAATTTCTAAACTAATGGTCAAAGAGAACATAGAGACCTTTTGGCAATGTCCTTTATGAAATACAATGCAGGCAATTTTTATTCTGCTGACTTTGAAAACAATTACTGCCATAGATGTTTAATATGAAACTAAATATGTATTTAGGCTTCTACCATCTGTTTTACCCATTAGGCAGATCTGGTTGGAGGACTTATTTTGAAAGGCCGTTTTTTCAAACTGAGAGTTGTTGG
>NC_138370.1:19908464-19946605 GCF_054177405.1 Leptonychotes weddellii
TTCCTGCTATCTTTTTTTTTTTTTTTTAACATATAATGTATTATTTGTTTCAAAGGTACAGGTCTATGATTCAGCAGTAATTCACAGCGTTTACCAGAGCACATACCCTCCCCAGTATCTATCACCCAGTCACCCTATCTCACCCACCTCCCACCACTCCAGCAATCCTCAGTTTGTTTCCTGAGATTAAGAATTCCTCATATCAGTGAGGTCATATGATACAGGTCTTTCTCTGATTGACTTATTTCGCTCAGCATAACACCCTCCAGTTCCATCCCAGGAGAATTTAACCCTCACAATAAATATGCATGCAAATACATATATATGTCCTATTAGAGTATGCATTCATGTCTATAGAGCTTATGAATTGTTATCTTTTGCTGTGGGATATATAAAAATGACCATTGGTTAGCATCGTTTTAGTAGTAGATAGCTGTTAGAGTATGATTACCTCTGTTGTGAAATGTGAAATATTAAAAAACCTAAATATGCTAAAGAATTTACTGAATTTCAATCCAGAAATTACCATCTTGAACAAAGGGTCATTTTTTAAAGATTTTATTTATTTATCTGAGAGAGACAATGAGATAGAGCATGAGAGGGGGGAGGGTCAGAGGGAGAAGCAGACTCCCTGCCGAGCGGGGAGCCCGATGCAGGACTCGATCCCGGGACTCCAGGATCATGACCTGAGCCGAAGGCAGTCGCTTAACCAACTGAGCCACCCAGGCGCCCCACAAAGGGTCATTTTAATCAATGCCTTTCTTTTGACATTAGCATTGGTGGTACTATGTACAACATACCTATGCAACATAGATCTGTGTTATACAAGAAAAAGAAAAATATTTAAAAAGTTAAATGCACATATTAGAAATACCCTAAAAACTTAAAATCAGAAAAGGTATCCTTTTATTTGATATACTAGCTTTTAAATTTCATTGGCTTTATAGAATCAGAGCAATGTATGGGTAAGAAGCTAATTCAGGCCCCTGACAGAAAGAACATAGAAAATGCATGTATCACATTTAATTTGTTTTTACAGCAAGTCCCGGGCAATCTGAGCATGAGAATGATAAAAGAAAATTATGTATTTCCTTACTCATGCATTCATTCCATCATTGTCCTACTCTGAAGACCAGTTTCACCTGCTTAGTCCTCCTCTCAAGTATATACAGTAAAAGTTAAAAGCTCACATTTGGCATGAGGGTGATTATGAGACTCTAAAATCTGTTCCCACCGTTTCTACCAAACACTCTCTCCTACCAGTTATCCCCATTGCTGATTTACCCGTTCACCACTCTGCTCAGTCTGTGCTAGTTCAAGAATAGCTTCAAACCTCTATAGCCACAAATAATCGTCCTACCTCCATCTCGTTACTGATACAGCACTGGTTTTCTGTGCTAAACTAAATTTCTTGTTTTTTAATAACAAAAATTCATACTTCTTTAAAAAAATCATACTTTCAATTCATACATGCTTCTAAGAGAAATTTTGGAATATTCAGAATATGTTGAAGTGTGGATAAGCAAAAAGGAGACCACTAAATCAGAATTCTAATGCCTGGAAATAGTCACCCTAATTCTCTTAGATTCTATCCTATTTTTTTTTTCTATTACATGTAGCAGAATATTCTCTAATTTAGTGAGTTTGTGGCAAATAAATTGAAATACACTGAACCAACAAAAGTCACTATGCTTTTGTAGTAGAAAGCTCCTCTGGGGCTCTGGTATCAGAAATAAAACTTATCTAGTGTTTTCATTCTTATGTCAAAACTTCCACTGTCTCTTGGTATCTTGTTTGTGGTTTAGTTTTTTAGCATCTTACAAAACTAGAAATGCATATTTATTTTAGAACTAATACTTAAAAATATCATGGGATTTTTTATTATTAATATAGCCTACTAGATTAGGAGTTGGGGGAAAAAATACATATTCAAGATCCAGCAGGTAGTTCTGGGACTTAGAATAAAAAATACGCAGAACTTGAGTTCAAAGGTGAAAGCAAATTATTTGTTATGTAATGCTATTTATCCCAGCGAAAGAAAAGCAAACTATAAATAAAACTTTTTGATGGCAGGGTTTTATACATCCTATCAAAAGTTGGTAAAGGATGGCTCAGCTTCAAAATTTCATTGCAAAAATTAAAGTCGACTCTGAGAGGAGCTGTTGTGGCTTTACTTTTAGTAAGGAGGATAGACTCTTACGCCGTCTTTCTGGCATATATATGTTAAGTCCTTAGGAAAGAAACAATGTTGCCTAATTTCTTTGTGTGTTCTACAATGTAAACTATTAGATGTAGAATTTCAAGTGAAAAAGGAAAAAAAAAGTGCCCTTTCTACCTACCCCAGCCTCAGCCAGTAGTATATATACATGGGACTTCCTTCTCAGCTGTTCACTGGTGGTTTCTGCAAAGATGGCAGCAACACTTTGGATACCTCAAAAAACGGGTTACAGAGGTTAAGGGAATACCTTTCCAATTTTCTGTCAACTTTGGTTTTTGAGGCATGAGAGAGACTCAGAATCTTTCCATCTTTCGTGTTATTTTTTCTAGTGGTTTCTCTTTCATGAAGAATATCTGGATGTCCTGAGGGAAAATGACATGGATTTCCTTCAACTGAACATTGTTTCCTGAGTAATTAGGAAACAATCTCTCCCAGTCCCTCCGATTTCTCTGTCCTGGTTTTGTATTTTGTCAGTTTTCATCTTGGGTAGCTGGGAGAGACTGTGTCGAGTACTCTTGTACATATGCCATTCAAAGCAGATATTAAAACAAGGATTTTAGCTGCAGAATGTTGAAGCCACACTATGCTAGAATTTCGGCTGACCACACATTAAATGGACCATCATCATCCAAATAAGAAGCTTTTACCACACATATTTTGTTGCTCTAGAATTCTAGCAGACAGAAAATGAGACTGCAATCTTCCCTGGATTTCTAAATATTGTTTTAGAAACACAATAAAATGGATAAGGAGCAATTAAAAAGAAGCAGATAGACAGGAAATAGCTATGCGTTGCTACAGAATGGCTGAGGAAACCAATCTGCACACATTCAAGCTTCCTATACAGAATTCTTTGGCAGAAGATGTGCCTTAAGCTGTTTGGTTTTTCTCTGCAGGTTTTTCCTACCAGGTAGTAGCAGTTTAATCGGATTGGTAGAAACTTTGTTGCTGTTCTACGGATTTTTGCAGCAATTCTCTTTATCTTCCAGAAACTAAAGAAAATGCTACACAATGGGGAGGGGGCTGATATTGCACCATGACAGAAAATAAGTGAACACTTACTTTTAGTTCTGTTATTATTGTACGTTTTGTAATCTCTCAGACCCATCGGAGTAGGAAATAGAGTTTGAGGGCTACCGCAAAAAATTATGCCCAGTGACCAATCTGCCCACCCTTTCCATGACCTTCAAAGGAATGATTCCTTACATTCAAGACCCCCAAATTCTTCCAAGTGCCCCTGAAAATCAAAATGAGGACTAAAACCAAAATTTTTCTTTGTAGGTTTTTAGCAGAAAATAATTTGAATTTAAATCCTCTGAGACCATTAAGTCGTGAGTATTTAATGTGAGTGTATAAATGCAAAAGAAATAGGAGGTTGTAACTTCTGATATTCAGTTTGACAATCTTATTATATGTTAACAATTGAGAGATGTAGGACGA
This sequence comes from Leptonychotes weddellii, assembly GCF_054177405.1. NCBI lineage: Eukaryota > Metazoa > Chordata > Mammalia > Carnivora > Phocidae > Leptonychotes > Leptonychotes weddellii. The sequence goes on from NC_138370.1 coordinate 19,912,123, forward strand.
TCAATTACATATTCTTCAAGTAAGATACTTATTTGTACATTTAACAGAATGAAAAATGTTTGCAGATATTTATCTGCTGGCTTTATTCAATTTTTAATACAGAACCTTGTTTCAATATTTTCCAGTTAATGATCTGATATGATACATCACCTTTCAAATTAGTTATCTAACAAAAGTATTACAAACATTAAACAATGAAATAGTTTTCAGGATTGGTACTAGATTATACACCATTCTGTTGAGATACATAAAAATGGCATAATCGCTAAGTGTAATCACAGAACTTAGGTGCAGAATTTCCAATAACAAGGACGGCTATACAAGAAAGTCCTCCAGTTAGAGGAGAGAAAATATACTATTCTAAAATTAGAACAACCACTGTCCTTGGGATTTCAAAATAATGCTAGAAGGGATTTGACTACTTAAATAAAAAGGAAAAGTTAAACATCAAGCACCAATGCCTTCTAATGTTACTGGTCTCTGAGCTCTCCCGGCACTCATAAACCATGAGAGAAAATTCATTTCATGCTTGTCTACTCTGATAAAACTCCTGACTGAATTGTTTAAAAATGCTGAAAACAGGGAATGATTATAGGAATGCCCCAAAGTTCGGGACACACTGGAACAAAAATAAGGCCTCTGAGCAACTATAATGTTGGGCACCTTCATATGCCAACCTAGCAAAAATATTGTTAAACATGGATATAGCAGATAGTTTGTGCAAATTAGGGATAATACATGAAAATTATAGCATTACTAAAAATATCCATATGCAAAAGTACATTTATAAAATCATCAAATGTTAGACTTCACGCATTCTAATTCTCCATGTTCCCCAGTGACTGATAATAGAATTCTTCTCTAGGATTCATATCCTGTCTATGCATGAATTTAAAGCTGAAAGAGTAGTCTCAGATTATTGTACTTGTATCTCTTTTTAAGGACTGCTGTTTTTCATTCTGGGGATCTTTTTTTTTTTTTTTTAAGATTTTATTTATTTATTTGACAGAGGCAGAGACAGCGAGAGCAGGAACACAAGCAGGGGGAGTGGGAGACGGAGAAGCAGGCCTCCCCTCGAGGAGGGAGCCCGATGTGGGACTCGATCCCAGGACCCCAGGATCATGACCCGAGCCGAAGGCAGACGCTTAATGACTGAGCCACCCAGGCGCCCACATTCTGGGGATCTTAAAGGTAAATAAAACCTACGGTGTTGAGTGTAACAGGCTCTCAGAAGAAACGGACTTCCATATCATTCTTTCCTGATCTTTCTACCATAATTCTCTAAATACTTTTTAGCATTCTCTGGTTTAAGCTTTTCTTCCACTAATCCCTTAAATGTGAATTTTCCTCATTGTTCTGTGCCCAAACTTTTATTCTTCTTATTCAGTACTTCTATCTTTTTCATCTGAGAGCTACACATTGATAACTCCATCTTTTCTGCCTAGGCTCTATTTTTTTCTTTTTAAGCTTCATATTGTAAACTGACTGTTGGGTATTCCTACCCTTAACCTCAAATATCAAATTTCAATTCATTGTATTTTATTCTACCCTGACACCTACCTTTATTTTTCTTCATTTTTTAAATATTGTATTTATTTGAGAGAGAGATAGAGCATGGGGCGGTGGGGAGACAGGGGGTGGGGAGAGGAAGAAGCAGGCTCCCCGATGAGCAGGGAGCTTCATGCAAGGTTCCATCCTAGGATATTGACCTAAGTTGAAGGCAGACATTTAACCGACTGAGCCACCCAGGGGTCCCTCTTTACTTTTAATTATAATAAGTAAAACCTACCATTGTCCTAATCCTCCAAGCCAAAAGAATTAGAAGTTTAAAAAAAAAAGTTCCCTAATAACTAGCATTAAATTAGACATGAAGATTGGTAATTATATCCTCCTCAAAATATATGGAATTATTCAACAGTTGTTCCATCACCACCATTAGCATCCTAGCTGATAATTACATTATTTGCACTGGAATTTCTAGCGCCATAACAACGGGTTTCTCCAATGCTAAACATTACTCCCTTGACTCCATTCTTCCAATTGTAGCCCAGATGGACTTTCCAAAATAAAATTTGATTAAATCATGCCTCTGTTTAAAGACTTCGTTCTCTAGTTGTTTTTGGAATGAAGTTGAAACATATTAAAACCATATCTAATAGCCTATGGAACCTGTTCTAAACTTTCTTCCAAGCATCACCACCCATTGATCCTCTTTTTTTTCCTCCCTCTTTCCTTCTTGACAATTTTATTACTTTATTCATACAGAATAAAAATGAAAGTTTTTGCCTATTGCTATTGTATGGTTAGTATACAATATTGAAAGCATAAATTTTCATAACTATCACTGAAATCAAGAATATCTTTTTTTTTTTAGATTTTACTTTTATTCGAGAGAGCAAGAATGGGGAGAGGGAAGGGTGGGGGAGGGGGGAGAAGCAGGACCCCCGCTGAGCAGGGAGTCAAAGGACACGGGGCTCAATCCCAGGACCCTGGGATCAAGACCTGAGCCGAAGGCAGACGTTTAACCAACGGAGCCACCCAGGCCCACCTGAAATCAAGAGTATTTTGAGAGTGGGAATGTTTATCTCAGAATCCCTAGCTCTTGGGGCACCTGGGTGGCTCCGTTGGTTAAGCGTCTGCCCTCGGCTCAGATCATGATCTCAGGGTCCTGGATTGAGTCCCACATCTGGCTCCTTGCTCAGTGGGGAGCCTGCTTCTCCCTCTCCCTCTCCCTCTACCTGTTACTCTGCCTGCTTATGCTCCCTATCTCTGTCAAATAAATAAAAATTCTTTAAAAAAAAAATAGGGATTAAAAAAAAAAATCCCTAGCTCTTACTGCAAATCCTGGAAAAGTATAGGCTCTCAATAAATGCCTGTTAAATCAAGTACTTATTTAAGAAAATAAAGCTATACTATCCAGTAATTTAGGCACTTGAGGAAAAGTCCTTTAATTAGAGGGTTTGCTATTGCTTCTGTTTTGACGATTTCACCATGTAAAAATACTGACTTGGAATTAAGTGCCTCAGTGTTATTTTTCCTCTTGACTATTTAGTATTTTATAAGCACATCAATAAAAATGGACACCTCTAATCACTTTAAGAATAGATCTGTAATCTTAAAAATTATAGCAGTGAAAACAACCTGAAAGATTCTTAGAAAAAAATAAAAGATTTTAATTTCATGAGAGCAGTTAAATCAAAAGATAGAAATAAATTAACATCATTCAAATTTGCTCAGCTGCAAGCAAGTGCTATAGAAGAACTAAATATGAAGCATTTTGTGGCTTTCACTTAGTTTTCCCTAAACGGGTGAGATAATAAATGCCTTGGTTTTTTTTCCCCAGCAACAAGGAAAAGAACGAATTGGACCACTTTCTTACACCATACACAAAAATAAATTCAGGATGGATTAAAGACTTAAATGTGAGACCTGAAACCATAAAAATCCAAGAAGAGAGCACAGACAGTAACTTCTTTGACATCAGTTGTAGCAACTTCTTTCTAGATAAGTCTCAGGCAGAGAAACAAAAGAGCAAAAATAAACTATTGGAACTACATCAAAATAAAAAGCTTCTGCACAGCAAAGGAAACAAGAAAACTAAAGACAACCTATGGAATGGAGAAATACTTGAAATTAACATATCTGATAAAGGGCTAGTATCCAAAATATATAAAGAACTTGTAAAACTCAACACCCATAAGTCAAATAATCCAATTGAAGATGAGCAGAAGACATGAACAGCCGTTTTTCCAAAGAAGACATACAGATGGCCAACAGACACATGAAAAGTTGCTCACCATCACTGATCATCAGAGAAATGCAAATCAAAATCACAATGAGATATCACTTCACAAGTGTCAGAATGGCTAAAATCAATACCACAAAAAACAATAGGTATTGGCAAGGATGTGAAAGAAAAGGAACACTCTGGGCGCCTGGATGGCTCAGTTGGTTGAGCGACTGCCTTCGGCTCAGGTCATAATCCTGGAGTCCCTGGATCGAGTCCCGCATCGGGCTCCCTGCTCAGCGGGGAGCCTGCTTCTCCCTCTGACCCTCCCCCCTCTCATGTGCTCTCTCTCTCTCTCTCATTCTGTCTCAAATAAATAAAAAAAAATCTTTAAAAAAAGAAAAGGAACACTCAAGCACTGTTGGTGGGAATGCAAACTGGTACAACCACCATGGAAAACAGTATGTAGGTTGCTCAAAAAGTTAAAAATAGAACTAGCTTATGATCGAGAAATTGCACTACTGGGTATTTGCCCAAAGAATACAAGAACACTAATTCAAAGGGACACATGCACCCCGATGTTTATAGCATCATATTTACAATAGTCAAGATATGAAGCAGTGCAAGTGTCCATCCATTGATAAATGGATAAAGAAGTTATATTATTCAGCCATTAAGAAGAATAAAATCTTGCCATTTGCAATGACATGGATGGAGCTAAAGAGTATAATGCCAAGTGAAATAAGTCAGAGAAAGACTACCATATGATTTCACTCATGTGGAATTTAAGAAACAAAACAAAGGGAAAACATAATAGACAAAGCAAGAAACAGACTCTTAATTATAGAGAACAATCTGATGGTTACCAAAGGGGGTGGGGTAGAGAGGTGGGTTTAAAAGGTGTTGGGGATTAAGGAGTGCACTTGTCATAATGAGCACTGCATGATGTATGCAAGTGTTGAATCACTATATTGTACTCCTGAAATTAACACTGTATGTTAACTAACTGGAATTAAAATAAAAACTTTAAAAGAGTCTGTTTTTGGGCGCCTGGGTGGCTCAGTTGGTTAGGCGACTGCCTTCGGCTCAGGTCATGATCCTGGAGTCCCTGGATCGAGTCCCGCATCAGGCTCCCTGCTCGGCGGGGAGTCTGCTTCTCCCTCTGACCCTCCTCCCTCTCGTGCTCTCTGTCTCTCATTCTCTCTGTCTCAAATAAATAAAACTTAAAAAAAAAAAAAAAGTCTGTTTTTGTCTCTTTTTTCTTTGTTTCTTAAATTCCACATATAAATGAAATCATGTGGTATTATTTTTTCTCTCTGATTTATTTTTCTTATACCTTATAAGTCCACCCTTATAAGTCCTTATAAGTCTTGCAAATGGCAAGACCTCACTTTTTTTTTTTTTTTTTTTTTGGCATGGCTGAGTAATACTACATTGTGTGTGTGTGCGTATACACCACATAGTCTGTCTCCGTTCATATGGATGGATACTTGGCTTGCTTCCATATCTTGGCTATTATAAATAATGCTACAGTAAACATAGGGGTGTATATATCTTTTTAAATTAGTGTTTCTGTTTTCTTTGGGTAAATACCCAGTGGTGGAATTACTGAATCCTAGGGTAGTTCTATTTTTAATTTTTTGAGGAAACTCCATCCTGTTTTCCACAGCAGCTGCACTAGCTTGCATTCACACCAAAAGTGCACCAGGGTTATTTTGTGTCCACATCCTGGCCAACACTTGTTGTTTCTTGTGGTATTGATTTTAGCCATTCTGACAGGTGTGAGGTGTACCTACCTCATTGTGGTTTTAATTTGCATTTCCCTGATGATCAGTGATGTTGAGCATCTTTTCATGGGTCTGGTGGACATTTGTATGCCTTCTTTGGAAAAATGTCTGTTCAGGCCCTCTGCTCCTATTTTTGATTTGCATTCTCATGAGCTATCTTTTTTTTTTTTTTAATCATTTTTCTCATATTATCAGGCCATGGTCAAGTACAGGTTTGTTTAAGTTTTCCTGTAAGGCAACCAGTGGAAGATTTTTTGGCTGTTGATTCATGTCCCACTTCAACTCTGGAAAATGTTCTTCCTGTATGTTTTTCTCTCCTCTTCCCCTTAGTCTCTTATTTTGGAGCTCCAATTAGGCAGTTAGGATTATCCAGAATCTATGTCCATAACCTTTAACTTTGTGCTCATTAACATTATCTTCTTTTATTCTAAATCCTGAGAATTCCTTCCAGTCCACTATTTATTTCCATACTCCCGATAGTCAATCTTTTCATTACATTCTGCTTTTTTTTATTTTCACTTCATGTTAAGTCATTTGCTTCTTTTTCTCAAGCAATTATATTTGTTTTTGTTTCTAGTTTGTGGTATCTTTTTATTCCTCTGAGGATACTCTTTTTATTAAAGTACACTGCTGTTTCAGTTCTTGGGCTTTTTCTGTCTAGCGATTTTCTTTCATGCTACTGGATTTATTCAAATATTCAGTGATTTTTGTACCTGCTTAATTTTCATGAAACAAGAGCTTAAGTTGCAAAATATTTATAGCAGAAGTGTCTCCTAGTCACTGTCTGTTTTCTGACAATAAATAAAAAACTTCCATACAAGGTAGAGGCTGAGCTGGCTGAACAGACATGGGAAGCCAGTGGTGAAGGGTTGGCATTTTGATATGTGAACAGGTTACCTTGTCTTTAGATAAATGGGAAATGTGTTTTCTAGGAATGCATATGTCTTGTCCTTTGAAGTAGCCAATGGAAACTAGGTCTTGTTTTGCTTCTTTGCCTGACACTAATGCCCATTCTGTGAATCCCTATGGCAAATCTATAGTGTATTTTGTAAGTTATCATTGTGCCTTTGTCTTGAGGATGAGGGTTAGATCTAACAGCTATGATACCAAGATAATGACACATTTTTCTCAAACTCTAACATTGATTGATTTGAAGACCGATTAGACCCTGCTGTTTCTGGTTGTGTGACTTGTCCAAGGTTTTGGTAGGAAAGGAATACTATGCTTTGCCCTTCTTGTGTTACTGTTCTATAACCATAGTACTTTTCTCCATCAGTCTGATTTCATATAATTTCTATCTCCATCAATTTGATCCTAGATGCTTTGGATCCTACCAAGCATCCTATAGTGCCCATGACCTGATGAATTAGCTATACCCTTTCAAGTTTTTTTACTTCAATGAATGATTCTTGTTTTTATATTACTCTATCCCATCAATTAGATTTCAGGAAGAAAAAAACTAAATATTTTTGCCAAATCAAACCTCTCAATCCATAGGATTTTTTAATAAAGTTTTATATTTACCTGAGATGTAGAGATTTGAGGCGATCATATTCCTCAACTTATGACACATTATTCCAGTAGTCATTGAAAGCTTGCTTCTTATTTATCCCTCATTTCTGAGCATAATACATATTCCTCCCAAACACATTTGCTCCAGTGGTCTGCTGTGCAATGCTGGGTTTTCAGATCTCCTAATGGCTGTAGGGTATTTTATATATGCATGCAACACATTGTTATATTATATTACATTATATTATATTATATTATATTATTATATTATATTATAATTTACTTTCTTTTTTTTTAAAGAATTTATTTATTTATTTGACAGAGAGAGACACAACGAGAGAGGGAACACAAGCAGGGGGAGCGGGAGAGGGAGAAGCAGGGTTCCCGCTGAGCAGGGAGCATAATTTACTTTCTTATTAACTATAAGAGATGCTGACATGAACATCTTCCTATTGACACTGAGCCCTAGGAACAGTTACAGTTTCTCTGGGAAATGTACCCAAGAGTGAGGATATGATGAATGCATTCTGAATTTTACCAAAAGAAGTGTTCTCTAAAACATCTGCAACACATTTTACTTAGACCCATAGTGTATAAAAATAGTTTCCCCATTCAGCCATTGGTAATACCTTTCTTAGTTTTGCCTAGATAGTAGATATAAAGTGGTATCTCACCACTGCTTATATTTAATATTTTCTAATGACTAGTGAGATTGAGCATCTTTTCCTATATCTGCAAGACATTTGGTTGTCACCTTGAATAAACTGCCTATTAATATCTTTTATTCACTATTTATAAACTGGATTTTTTTCAAGTTCCTTCTAATGCTAATTTGAATTAATACACTGCACAATTGTTCTTAAAATAGTTAAATAGTTTTCATAAAAGCATATATGGAAAATAGTCCACTGAGATAACATCTGTATTTTATACTTAATTCTCTTATATATTAGGTGCTATTTCTGGTGTTTCTAATTGAATATATCAGTCTGTTTGAACATGTGTCTTTTCATGCTACCTTGTTTTCATTAATGAGGTTTTGTGGACTAATGAATATTTAATAGAGCTAGTATATCCCAGTATAGCCTTGCTCTTATTTTTCAGAATTTTCTGGGTTATTTTGCTTCTTCAAATTTATAACTGTGCCTTTTAAGGATCAATTTGTCTAGGATTAAGATGAAAAATTAGTGGATATATTTATATTGGAATCATATATTTTATAGTTTACTGGAGGATAACATTAACATTTGTTGTTGTTGTTGTTGTTGTTGGCTCTTCCCTTTCAAGAATATGATAGACTGTCCATTTGCCCAGGTGCATTTTCAGGATTATTTAAAAATGTTCTTCATATAGGTTTTGCACATTTTTTATTAAATTTGGTTGGGGATTCTTTCTAAATTACTACTGTAAATGGAACATTTACCACCATTATTATTCTAATGTAGTATGGTTTGTACACATAAACAATACTTATTTTTGTATATTAATTTTGTCTACCCCTAACTTATTTTCTAGTTCATTTCTTAGATTTTCTAAGCATACACACTAATTTGCAAATAGTAAAAACTTCATATGATCTTTTTCAACTTCTACACTGCTAATTTCTTTTGCTAAGTGCAAAGGCTAGTATGCATTATTTAGAACTGTGTTGCTTAATTTCTAAGTATTTGAGGGTTTTCCAGTTATATTTCCATTATTGATTTCTTACTTAATTTCATTATGGTCAGAGAACACCCTTTATTTGACTTCATTTTTAAAAATTTGTATGAATCGTTATATGGCCCAGAATATGGTCTGTCTTGGTGAATTTTCCAAGTATTTGTTAGAGTAATTCTGCATGTTTTCTAAATAGTAAAAATGTGTTGAGTTCTCTAAGTTTTTTCCTTCCTTATCTATTGAAATAATCATGTTTTTTTTTCTATTAATATGGCGAGTTATATTGTTTCCTTACATTGTTAAATTCACCCAAATTTGTAGGATGAATCTTAATTACCTAGTTAATTATCTATTTGTCACAATTAAGCTAACATTAAAAGATTTTTCCTTTGCTCTTAATTGTAAATAAGCAAAATACCTACATCACAAATTCTAATTGAAAACTGTATTTAATAGCATAAATATTAGAGAAATTAATTTTTCATTTATACTTAATAAGAGCATACATTAATTATAAATGTAAACCCTTGGCAATTGATGAACAGATATATGTGCAAATAATTTTTAGTATACTTCAGGTCATGTTGCCCTGTTGTCTTTTTTAAATCATCCCCCACTGCAGAGCCCCGAGACCAAATCCCACACCCATATTTCTCAAAAGTGCTTCCTTACCTTAGTAACTGTACTTTGTCACTTCTTGGCCCTTTGATATATTACTAGCTTTTTTTTTTTTTTGTAGTGGTTCAGAATGTTTTTATCGAAAACATTTGCACGTCAACAGGGAACTCTAATTTTTTAACCGTAAACTGTGACCAATGAGACACATCAATGATATTAACATTGAGAGAAATAGATAGTATGGATGTTATGCAGGCAGAATATCCTTTCATTCCCTCTGAAGTCAGATTCTGTGAGTATTGGATGGTGCTCTAATTCTTTATAGAAATGAAATAAATATCAACATAGTACCTGATTATTTCAGACCAAATTAGTTATCTTAACTCATTAAAGTTATAACTTGATTCACTGTATCTGTATTGTCCTTAAAGGATCATAATTATGTGACTTTTTGTTATATTCAGAGTCATCCAGTTAAAAGGTGGCTTATATTCATTTGCAGTTTCAGGCTCAAATGTGACTCATACTTTAAAAACTCTTCCTTGACCCTATTTACCTGTGTATTTGGGTGTGTTGGAAGCAGGATTCCCATATTCAACACATTTTAACTTCAGAGAGTCTTTCAAAATTTTTGATATATTTTAAAAATCTCAAGTATCTAATAATTAAGGTATTTCCACCTCTACATTAAAGATAGTATCACTTTTTAATCTAAACCCTTGAGATGGTCTGATGCTGTAGAATTAGTTGAGGTAATTAATATCAAGATGTTAAATATTTACACAAACGTCTTTTGATTTTTCTGGCCTAATACATTTAAAATGCAGTCTGTTTCTCTTTCCCTTCAATCTTCTCTGCATCCTATTTTTATTTATTGCTCTAGCGTTTAACCTATGTGTTCTCACTTAAATATTAACATCATTATGATTCAATCTTGCTGTTTGACAACTTCTATGGACTTTGTAACACAATTGTCCATAATAGTTAATTACTTTTGAACTTCACTATTCTTGTTACTGTTATAATACCTCTTATTTGGCATAGTTTTGGAAGCATGTGTTTCTATGAGCAGCATGTTTTGTAATGATCATCCATCATCTTAAATGTGTATAAATGCAGAAAATAGATTATGAATTATGTACTGATAGTTTATAATCATTTTGATCAGAATGGATTGTGTACTAAAATAAAAGCAACAGAAATTTAGGTGATCTCTCAATAGTTTACCATCAGAAAAGCATGCACTCTAAGGATACATGATCAAATGATTCTAGAAATATAAGCAATGTCCTAAATAATTCAGGAGACAGAAGCATGTTTACTCAGGATCTTAGATACCCTTACCACAGTTTCTATGCTTTAGTGGATCTTGCGTGTTTCTTGTTGTATATTTGAAATGAGGAAGTCAACCATGAAAATGGGCAATGTGTATAATTGTGCATCTCTACTGGCTTATTTTTATTTTCTCCCAGCAGAGTTGAGCTTCATTTTATATCAAACTCTTGCAATCCAGGTATCTTAATCTTCATCTTTTGCACAAATAAAATTGACTCATAAAATGACAGAACAGTTTATTTCACAGTGAGCGGATTTGGGCATACATTACATGGCATCCCATCTGTGACCATCATATAACTCCATGTCCCATAAAAAAAAAAAAATCATTGGTTCTCCTAAAGAATTATTCATCATTTCAACATTCTGCACCAGGAATCCAGGTCTGAGCTATTGGAGATCACGTTCTTTTAACAGAGGGCCTAGGGCTCCCTTTGAAGACACTGCGGTATAGCCTGGGAAAGAGAAGTATGTGCTTCTTTCTGGATGTTCTGGGTTCACTGGGGCACAGTGGGCCTCTCAAAAATATGCTGAAATATACTTATATATAATTAAAGTAAAATCTGTCAGATGGAAATTTGAAAAGAACATTTAAAATAAAATATAAAGTGGGGTAAAAATACAAGTAAGATTAAAAGGTTAAAAAGAGGCAAATGTAATGTCATGCCAAGACCAAAGGGGGGAAAATGTATGTGTTTACTAGAACCTGCAAAACATTATCTTGTGAGTGTGCTAGTCACCTGCTCCGGAAAATAATCTGTGGTATTCAAAACGAATAGTGCTGAACAATAATCAAATGAGTAGTATGAAAACTATTAAAACCTCTTAAAAGTCTGATACTTGTTTCATTTAAATGAGTCTCCATAGTTACTAAAAATACCCTAGTATTTAAAAATGTGACTTTTGGGGCGCCTGGGTGGCTCAGTCGTTAAGCGTCTGCCCTCGGCTCAGGTCATGATCCCAGGGTCCTGGGATCGAGCCCCACATGGGGCTCCCTGCTCTGTGGGAAGCCTGCTTCTCCCTCTCCCACTCCCCCTGCTTGTGTTCCTGCTCTCACTATCTCTCTTGTGAATCCTAAGTGACTGAAAGGGATAGGATGAGGGGAGGAAGGGAGAAGGGCAGAAAAATTCTTCCCAAATCCAAGTGGAGCTTGTGTGCATCTTATTGTCTTAGTCTCCTCATCTTTACCAAAAATTTTCCTAAATTTTTGACACTACAATGATGAGCAATATAAACCCAGTTCCTATTATCTCAGACCTCACATACTAGTTTATAGAGCATTGGTTATAAATAAAATAATTTCTAAAAATGTTAATTGCTATAAACAAACAGGGTGTTGTGATATAACATAAGAGTCTGGGACATGGGACATGTAAAGACTGTGAGGAGGAAACTTGTGTGAGGGAAGAGCAAAACAAAATCTCTGGGACAAGAATAAATCTTGGTGTGTCCACAGGGCAGTATTATCCAAAATATCAGGTACTAATGTAAGGAAATGAAGTCTTGAAATGTAGGCCGCTGACACATAAAATCAGGCTATTGTAAGGGTTGTGGATTTTATTCCGCATTGAAAAAACATTGAAGATTTTTAACCAAAAGAGTTGCATAGTTGAATTTATAACTTGAAAGGACAAAGATCCGGAATCTGGGAACAGGGAAGAGAATGACTTTGGGAGTTGCAGGAGGAAGCAGTGCAATTAGTCATGATAGGAAGTCCTAGAGGAAAAGATGGTAATGGCAAAACTTAGGTTCTTGTTAGGGGAACTGTTGAATATGGGGCATATTTTGAAAGTAAAATGACCTAACTTGCTGACTGATTAGATATATATGTGAAAGAAAAAGAAATCTCAGATGATCCTACTGTTTTTAGCCTGAGTGGGGGCAACTTTATAGATTGAGGCACAGTTTTACTACTAAGAAAAATGAGGGAGGACCAGTTTTGGCAAGTGGGAACTGAATCTATAATTCTGTTTTACACAGTTAAGTTTGAGAATCTTGTGTGGCATCAATTGCAAACTACTACAGCGAAATTACATCCTACTGAGGAATTAGAATTGAAATCAGTCATCAAGGTGAAGATCATAGATGATTATTTTTGAAAATCTCATAGTAATACAAATATTGAGCATGTAAATTATTTTTTTCAAGTTCAACACAGTTTTTTTCTTTTCAAAATATTGTAAGAATTTATCTTGGATGGGCTCCAAAAAATGTTTAGCCTTCATTTTTATACTTTTCACATTACAAATGAGTAACTTTTAACACTGGAATCATAATAGAGTAAGATGCTCACATTTGGAAAGGCACACAGGAACTGAGAACAACTGGGGACAGTTCTTTTATGTCCTTTATGTCATACTCATTCTAGGGCATATGTTCATTAAGTAAAAAGATTCACACAGGTATAGTCTGTGCCATTAAAGACCTCTCTGTCATTCTCTCTCTCTCTCTCCCTGTTTGTCTTTCCATGTCTCCTTCCTCTCTCTTACTCTTCTTTTTCAAACACATAACTGGATTCATGAGAGTTGAATTTATTTATAATACAGTTGTATTCACTGTATTTAAAAAAATATACCAGCAGCCCCTTTCTCATTGGGTCGTCCTATGCGCCAGCCACTCAGCTTTATCTTTATTTTACTGATGGATAAAATGAAACTTAAGAAGACTGAAATCATATCAAACATCTTTTTGAAGATAATGTTACAAAAGTAGCTATCAATTACAAACAAAACAAAACAAAAACAAACTAGAAAATTCACAAATATATTCCTGAACAACAAATGGGTTGAAGAAGAAATAAAAGAAAAATCTTGAGACAAATGAAAATGGAAACACAACATACCAAAACTTATGGGACACAGAAAAAGCAGTTCTAAGAGAAAAGTTTATAGTGCTAAATGCTTACATTAAGTGAAAGATCTCAACCTAAATTTACATCTGAGAGAGCTTTAAAAAAAAAAAAAAGCCCTAAGGTAGCAGAAAAAAAAAAATCAGAACAGAAATAAATGGAGACCAAACGTCAATCAAATATATGACTAAATCTAAGAGTTTTGAAAATATAAACAAAATGGATAAACATTTAACTAGATGAATTATAAAATAAGACAGAGTAGCCCCAAGTAATAAAACCAGAAATGAAAGGAGAGACATTATAAATCATAATAAGAAACACTAAAATCAGAAGAAACTACTCTCAATAGTTATATACTGATAAATTAGATAATCTAGAAGAAATGGATAAATTCCTAGAAACACACTAAGACTAAGACTTATTCATGGAGAACTAGAAAACCTGAGTAATTATTTATTAACTACAAAGGAAACTGAATCACTATTCAAAAAACTTCCAACAGAAAAAACCCAGGACCAGATGGCTTCACTGGTAAATTCTAACATTTAAAAAAGAATTAATTCAATCCTTCTCAAACTCTTCCAAAAAATAGAAGAGGAAGGAATATTTCTGCAGTCATTTGACAAGGCCAGCATTATTTTAATACCAAAACCAAAGACACTACAAGAAAATTATCAATATCCCTGTTGAACATAGATGCAAATATCCTCAACAAAAGCTAGCAAATGAAATTGAACACTACATTAAAAGAATTATGTACCATGATCAAGGAAGGTTCAACATATGCAGTGAAATAATGGTTCAACATATGCAAATCAATCAATGGGCTATACCTCATTAACAAAATGAATAAAAATCATCTTAATACATGTAGAAAAAGCATTTGACAAAATTCAACATTCTTTCCTGATAAAAATTCCCAACAGATTGAGTATAGAAGGAAGGTAACCCAACATAATAAAGCCATATATGACAAGCCCACATCTAACAGTGAAAAACTGAGAGGTTTTCTTCTAAGATCATATTCAACATAGTTCTAAGGTCCTAGCCAGAGCTATTAGGCAGGAAAAAACAAAAAGCAAACACGTCTAATCAGAAAGGAAAAAATAAAGTGGTTTCTATTTGCAGATAAATTAATATTATATATAAAAAACCCTAAGGACTCCACTGGAAAACTATTTTCCACTGGAGAACTAATAAACAAGCTCAGTAAAGTTGCAGATTATAAAATCAATATACAACAGTCAGCCATGTTTCTATACATTAATAACAAACTATCAGAAAGTGAAATTAAGAAAGCAATCCTTTTTACAATAGCATCCAAAAATTACTTAGGTTAAATTTAATCAAGGAAGTGAAAGATTTGTACACTGAAAACCAAAATCATTAAGATGCACTAAATGAAAAGATATTCCATATTCATGGATTAGAAGAATTAATATTATTAAAATGTCTATTCTGCCCAATATGATCTACAGATTGAATGCAATCCCTGTTAAAATTTCAATGACATTCTTAAACAGAAATAGAGAAAGAAATTTTAAAATTTGCATGGAATCAAAAAGACCCCAAACAGCCAAAGCACTCTCGAGAAGAAAGAATGAAGCTGGAGACATTATACTTCCTAATTTCAAACTATATTACAAAGCTATGGTGATCAAAATAGTATGATATTTGCATTAAAAAAAGATACATCAAGGGAACACAACAGAGAGCCCAGGAATAGATATATGAATAAATGGTCAACTAATTCTTGATAAAGAAGCCATGAATACACAGTGTGGAAAGGGTAGTCTTGTCTACAAGTAGTGTTAGGAATACTGGATCTTCACACGTGAAAGAAACAAACTAGACCCTGATCTTACACATACACAAAATTCAATTCAACATGGATTAAAGTCTTAATTGTGAAAATTGAAACTATAAAACTTCTAGAGGAAAATGGGGTGTAATTTCCTTGACATTGTTCTTGGCAATGATTTTTTTTTTAATTTGACAGCAAAAGCAAAGACAACTACAGCAAAAATAAACAAGGGAAACTGCATGAAACTAAAAAGCTTCTGTCCAGGAAAGAAAACCATCAACAAAATGGAAAGACAACCTACAGAATGGGGGAAAATATTTGCAACCACACATCCGTTAAGAGGTTAATATCCAAATTATGCAGAGAACTCCTATAACTCATAGCAAAAAATTAACTGGGCTGAAGATCTGAATAGACATTTTTCCAAAGAAGACATACAGATAGCCAACACATCCGTGAAAAAGTGCTCAACATTACTCATCATCAGGGAAAAAAGATATCACCTCATACATGTTAGGATGGCTATTACCAAAATGACAAGAGATAACAAGTGCTGGTGAGAATATGGAGAAAAGGGAACCCTTGTATGCTATTAGTGAGAATCAAAACTAGTACAGCTACTATAGAAAACAGTATGGAGATTTCTCCAGAAATTAAAAAAAAAGAACCACCATGTGATTCAGCCATCCCACTTCATGGTATATATCCATAGGAAATAAAGCAATTATCTTAAGAAATATCTGTACTTTAATGTTCATTACAGCCAAGGTATGGAAACAAACTGTTGAGGGATGAATGGATAAAGAAAATGTGGCATATATATACAATGGAATTTTATTCAGCCTTAAAAAAAAACAAGGAAATCTTACCACCTATAACAATATGGATGAATTTGAAGGGCATTATGCTAAGTGAAATAAGCCAGACAGGGAAAGATAAATACTGCATGGTTATCACTTATATGTGGAATAAAATAGAAAAGTGGTGGGCTGGGGAATAGGGAAAATAAGGTTAAAGGGTACAATGTCAGTTATAAGATCTGAGGATCTAATTACAATATGGTGACTATAGTTGATAATACTGTGTTGAACTGGCCGTTCCTTTCATGGTGTATATGCATATCAAACCATGACATTAAACACTTTATCTTACAATTTGTCAATTATACCTCAATGAGGCTGAAAAGTTACAAAATAATTAAAAAAATAAAATTTGTTGAATTAAGTAATCTATAAGTGCTGATAAAATAAACACCATCAATTTCAAAGAGAGTAAATGCTATAAAAAATAACAAGAGTAAAAAGTATGTTAGAGTTACTCTTATGAAGGATGACTTGGGTAAAAAATATCTCCATGAAGCAAAATTTTTTCAACTAAATAAAATCTAGAGCAGAGAATAAATTGGAAATCTGCCAGGATTTTTATTCAGCTGGAGTCAGGATGCATGAAGCAGCATATTATAGGGAACATTCTGACTTGCTTAAGAATTATGAGACCAGACAGTCCAAGGAGGTTGTAGGAGGATTGGCAAAGGGAAGAAGGCAGCAAGACCCTAGGGAAAACATAGGCCTTGCGGAATCTTTGAAGCAATTCGTTAAAGATACTATGAAAGGTGCCCCTGAAGTTGACACATTTTGTAATGGAATAGTTACAGGTATAACAAAAGGTAAGGTTAGGCAGCATGTTTGAATGAACTAGAAAAGTCATGAAGAAGGCTATTTTTCACTGTATTTTTGCTGCTGTAAATGCATATCACTACCAGAGAAGTAAAGCATTTTTAAAAGGATTTTAAAAGTATAAAATCGGAAAAGATTTGCCTTTTGGCCTCCCCTTTACACAATGATAAAAGTTTTCTAGTCTTATAAAATTCTACCTGAAAAATATGTATGAACTCAGAATGTCTTGAAAATGCAAATGACTTGAGTAGCAAAAATAAAGAAAGGATGGCGTTTGGTGACCTGTATATGGCTGGCTGCTTTGGGGGATGCAGATGGTGGGACTGTCATTGCTGCAGAGTATGTGTTAGGAGAGAATAGCAGGACATAACCAGAGAAGAACGGCTGAGCTATGGTACTGAAATGCTCTAAGCTTTCCAGGCTTTCTGATCTTTAATTCCAACTCTCCAATTCCATTTGTGAATACTTCCCTCTGTATTTCTAGATCCCACCTTCATTTTCTTGAAAAAGGCAATTTTTAAAACCTACAACTATAAATCTTTGTAAACCCATAGTTTATCCAAGAAAAATGTTTTCTTTTCTTCATAAACTTCAAGGTCTTCATCCAAATGCAGGTAACATAAAATCAGAGATTAGTGCTAGAACCCACCCATGATATCTGGTGATATATTCCTCAAGCTTGAATTTTTGTGAACCTTGGGGATGTACAGAGATGTGCTGGGTGGTCTTGACAGCCCCAGAATAAAGATGGTGCCTATGAACTCTCAATTCACATAAGTATTTTGGAGAAAATATGTTAATATTGAAATTAACCAGGATTTAGTACTGAATAGACTCTAAATTCTATAAATTAAAAACAAAAACAAAAACAAAAAACAAAGCATTAAAAGGCATTCCTCACTTTAAGTATCTTGGGATCATCTGTTCAATGTCCTTCATTGTTAGGGATAATTAGTTTGAAATTAGAAATATTAATATAAAAAAAAAGAAATATTAATATAACACATTTTAGGAAAGCAGAGAGATTACCTATAACCTATATCAAAATATACAAAAATGAAACAATAAAGGGATTAAAATCTTAGAAGATATAGAATGCTGGATTAATTAGTTTAAACTGATTTGGTCAAAGAAAGCAGAAGGCTTGGAGAAAGAAATAAAGAATCTGTGGCATGGAACGGATGAACAATTTTAGAAATTGAGCTCTTGAGTTCAGGACTTTTTGATTCTTTAATCAAAGTTGACTTAACCAAATGCTGTCTAATATATCCTTACTTTCCTAAGACTGCTTCTAGTTGGTAACCACAAATACAAATGATTTTAAAAACTCACTTTGGGGGTGCCTGGGTGGCTCAGTCGTTAAGCGTCTGCCTTCGGCTCAGGTCATGATCCCAGGGTCCTGGGATCGAGCCCCACATCGGGCTCCCTGATGCACGGGAAGCCTGCTTCTCCCTCTCCCATTCCCCCTGCTTGTATTCCCTCTCTCGCTGTGTCTCTCTCTGTCAAATAAATAAATAAAATCTTAAAAAAAAAAAAAAAACTCCCTTTGTCTCTGAAAACCACCTACTCATTTTAAAGCATTATTAATGGGTCCTGGGATCAAGTCCCGCATCAGGTTCCCTGCTCGGTGCAGAGCCTGCTTCTGCCACTCCCTCTGCTTGTGCTCTTCTGTCTTTCTGTCAAATAAATAAATAAAATCTTTAAAAAAATTTTAAAAAAATAATAAAGCATTATCAATATTGGTGTAAGAAAACCACAATTGCTTAGCACATTTCCACAACTACAGTGAAACTGCTTTAACTAGAAAGCTGGCATCATTCCTAGGATCAGTTTTGGAGGGAAAAACATGATATTTTTCTTTTTCTTTTTTTTAAAGATTTTATTTATTTATTTGAGAAAGAGAATGAGAGAGAGAGCAGGAGCGAGGGAAGGTCAGAGGGAGAAGCAGACTCCCCGCTGAGCAGGGAGCCCGATGTGGGACTCAATCCTGGGACTCCAGGATCATGACCTGAGCGAAGACAGTCGCTTAACCAACTGAGCCACCCAGGCGCCCAAAAACATGATATTTTTCAAAATTTGTTTAAATTTCATTTTTGTTGGCAATAAAATATAATTACTTGCACTGTAACACATGAAGAATAAACTATGAAAATAATATCAAATATAAGTGTATTTTTCAGCTTTAGACCTGTAGCTTTTATGTGGACAGGTTTCCATGTAGTTACAGCAAACTCATTGCCATTCTTCTTACAACAAATTCAATAAAATTAGAAATAAATATATATTTTAAAAATGTCATTTTAAAGAGCTTGTAATCTTGAGTTTACTTAGGAGTTAAGGACTTACAGTAGTAATTGTCTTCACCATTTATTTTTCCAAATCAATGTGTTGAAACTCCAAGTAATTTTTATTTTGGGGGTTTAACTGTACTTTCTTTTAATGATCCATGGTTTTCTCCTATTTTGCAGTGCAGTTAATTTCTCAAGTTGGTATACCATGAGCTAAATAACACCATGTTAAAAAAAATAGATTTTCAATAGATGGCTATTAAACAAAAACAGAAAAACTTTTAATATTCTAAGGGTTTGAAAGGGCTAATATAGCTTCTCAACATGTTTCATTTGCTTTGAGGAAGAGGTAATACAGGTAGTATAAAAATTCTCAGTATGTCATTATTATTAATATAAGTATAGTCTGTTTAAAAAAATTTATTTGTGACTTAAAGATAAAATTTTATTTCATCCTAGAAATATTTAAGAAAACTACTTTATTGGGCACCTGGTTGGTTAAATGTCCAACTCTTGGTTTTAGCTCAGGTCATGATCACAGGGTTATGGGATTGAGCCCTGCAATGGGCTACATACTGAGTGTGGAGCCTGCTTAAGATTCTCTCTCTCTGTCTCTCCCACCCCCACCCCCACAAAAAAGAAATCTACTGGGGTGCCTGGGTGGCTCAGTCGATAAGTGTCTGCCTTCAGCTCAGGTCATGATCCCAGGGTCCTGGGATCGAGCCCCGCTTCGGGCTCTCTGCTCAGCTGGGAGCCTGCTTCTCCCTCTCCCACTCCCCCTGCTTGTGTTCCCTCTCTTGCTGTGTCTCTCTCTGTCAAATAAATAAATAAAATCTTTAAAAAAAAAAGAAATCTACTCTATCAGTCATAGAAACAGTCAAGACTTCCTTTACCTATAGAAATTTTTATGGTACTGATATTTCCCATAAGGTAGGATATTTTTGACATAGTTTCTCAATTAATTGACCATAAATGATTATATATAGGGATAAATATATTCCTAAGTGATAAAGTAACATATAAGATTGAATAAACCTAAGTTTGGAAAACACTTTTATCAGATACTTTATTTTTTGTGGTTAACTCCTGGGGGGCATGGTGACTGGAAAATAATACCATAGGGT
The DNA here is from genome assembly GCF_054177405.1 of Leptonychotes weddellii. Taxonomy (NCBI): domain Eukaryota; kingdom Metazoa; phylum Chordata; class Mammalia; order Carnivora; family Phocidae; genus Leptonychotes; species Leptonychotes weddellii. The sequence continues at coordinate 19,932,501 of NC_138370.1, forward strand.
GGCTATTGTTGTATAAAGGGAGAGGGAGAGAGGATCTTTATTCTTCTTCCCATTTTGGGAAGGCACTCCCAGACCAATGACAGCTGAGTGAACATGGATTCATTGAGCTGTGATTCATCTACATATTGCACAAGCTCCCAAGATGTGATTTTGTGGTGATAATGACTCTTGGGCTGAAAGCTTCCTGGGATTCTTGGGTATACAGGCTATCATACATGGAATTTAAGAAACAAAACAAATGAGCAAGGTAGAAAAAAAAAAAAAAAAGACCAAGAAACAGACTCTGAACTATAGAGAACAAACTGATGGTTACCAGAGGGGAGGTGCGTGGGGGGAATGGGTGAAATAGGTGATGGGATTAAAGAACTGCACTTGTGATGAGCACCAGGTGTTGTATAGAATTGTTGACTCACTCTATTGTACACCAGAAACTGTTATTACAGTGTATGTTAACTAACTACAATTTAAATAAAAACTGACCAAAAAAGAATGATAGAAAAAAAATCTCTACATACAAGACATATGCTTATACTAAGTAGTATACTAAGTAGATTTTTCTGTATCTGTTCTACGGTTGTTAGTAACACATATATACTTATGAACTCATTGATGAATTGCTTCCGCTATCACTTTGCAGAGATGCTTTAAACCCTAAGATATTAATCAAAATATAATGAATCACTTTATGCCAATAAATGTGAACATTGAGAAAATGTGGGAATCTTCATAGAAAAATATTACTTATGAGAACTACTTAGAAAAGAACAACAACATAAAAAACCCTTAAGAGGTTCAAAAACCACTAAAGAAATTGAACCAGTAATCAAAAATATTCACCATTAAAATTTCAAAAATGATTGCTTTACTGATGAATCTATAAACATTTAGGAAACAGATAAATACAGCATTATGAAAACTCTTCCAGAGGAAAGAAAAAAACAATAAAACACTCATCAACTCATTTTATGACTTTAACATCATCTTTTTTTTAAGTTTTTATTTTAATTCTAGTTTAGTTGACACACAGTGTTATATTAGTTTTGGGTGTATGATACAGTGATTCAACAATTCCATACATCACTCGGTGCTCATCATCACAAGTGCCTCCTTAATTCCCATCACTTATTTAACCCATGCCCCCACACACCTCCGTTCTGGTAACCATCAGCTTGTTCTCTATAGTTAAGAGTCTGTTTCTTGGTTTGTCTCTCTCTCTCTCTCTTTTTCTCCCTTTGCTCATTTGTTTTGTTTCTTAAATTCCACTTGAGTGAGATCATATGGTATTTGTCTTTCTCTGACTGACTTACTTCACTTAATATTATTTAGCTCCATCCATGTTGTTGGAAATGGTAAGATTTCATTTTTATGGGTGAATAATATTCCATATTACATCTTCTTTATTCATCTATCCATGGACACTTGGGCTGTTTCCATAATTTGGCTATTGTAAATAATGCTGCTAGAAACTATAGGGGTGTGTGTATCTTTTTGAATTAGTGTTTTTGTATTTTGGGGGTAAATACCTAGTAGTGTGATGACAGGATTGTAGGGTGGTTCTATTTTTACTTTTTCAGGAACCTCCATACTGTTTTCCAGAGTGGCTACATTAGCACCATTTTAATACAAAAACCTAAGGATACTGCAAGAGAGGAAAATTACAGGCTAACCCTGCTCATGAATATTGGTGACGATGCTTGGCCCTCAGTTCTCAGTAAGGATATTGAAGACTTGAACGATACTATCAACTACTGTTACCTAATTGGCATACACATTTCAAGTGCAAATGAAATATTACCTCAGGTGTCTAGGTCATGGCCAGAAACCTATGTGTGATTTTTCAGGCCAACTAGAGGCAATTACACAGGCTTTACCTGGCAGGCCTCATGGGGGAATGCTGCTTTCCCACAACAGCCCCAGCTTAAAGCTAGTACATTGCAGCCTGTGAAGGAAGTTGTAGTCAAGGACTCCAGCACTGCTGGCAAGCCATCCTTCTGAAGCATATCTGTCTTCCTAGATCAGGAGTCTCTTTATTCCTAGGTCTCTGGGGCCTTTCACAGAGGTCTTTTTCAGGCCTCCTTATCAGGAGGAGAAAGGGAATAACCTTGAAGAGGACACTTTTTCCCACACTCAGTACTCAGTGTTTTCCCACCCCGAGCTCTCTTTCTACTTTACCTATAACCTCTTAGGTCTGTAAAACTACAGGAGTATTTCATTTGAGCTCCCTTGACAGTGGAACAAGTTCCATGTCTATGCTGGTCAAATTTATCCTGAGAAGACAGAGTTGACTGAACACTCAAAAATCAATGTAATTCACCATATTAACACTGTAAGAAAGAAAAAAAACATGATCATCTCAATAGATGCAGCAAGAACATTTGACAAAGTGTCACAATTATTCCTGAAGAGGGGAAAATAAACATAGCAAACTAGGAATAGAAGGAAAATTTCTCACCTGGCAAAGGACATCTATGAAAAAACCTACAGCTAACATCACACTCAATTGACAAAAGACTCAACGCCTTCTCCGTAAACAAGTGGAAGAAGACAAAGATGTCAACTCTCATCATTTCTATTCAATATTGTACTGGAAGTATTAGCTAGGGAAATAAACTAACAAGAGATAAAGGCATCCAGATTTAAATGAAGTACATCTCTCATTCACAGATGATGTTTGTCTATGTTGAAAATCCTTTAGAAAATGTAAAAAGCTTCTAGAACAAATAATAATTACAGAATACATGATGAATATAGGAAAATCAATTCTATTTCTACACATTAGCAAAGAAAAGCCAAACTGAAATTGATTATAAGAAAACATCAACATATGAAATAGATATATTTCTGACAAAAGATTTGCAAGTTATGTACATGGAAAACTATGATGCATTGTTAAGAGAAGTTGAAGAAGACCTGTGTAAACGGAGAGACATATAGTGTTGATACCATATCTGTTTCATTAAGATGCCAATTCTCCAGAGGGAGGAGTTAAGATGGTAGAGGAGTAGGGGGACCCTAAATTTGTCTTATCTCTCAAATACAGCAAGATAGTTATCAATCATTCTGAACACCTGAGAAATCAATCAGAGGTCAGAGAGAACAAATGCTGCAAGTCTACAAGTAGAAAAGCAACAACCTTTTGGAAGGTGGGAGGTGTGGAGGCTTGAATCCCATGATATAGCTGTGGATACAGTGGAGGGGAGGGAACCTGCTTCAAGGAGAGTACCGCAAAATATTAAAAGCTGTGGAGTGCAAAACTGGAACTTTTAGAAGTCTGCCACAGTGGGGGACATGCCTGGCTTAAAGGTGCTCAGCTGGTGAAGTGGGGCAGAATCCCAGATGTCACAGCATGATCTGAGGATCCCCTGGGTCACAAGAAGAATGGGCAGTGCCTAAGTGCTGCACTGTTCCCAGGCATAGGCGCAGGGAAGCCAGCTGAGAACAGTGAGTCTAGGTGCCAGATTTTTGCTCTATGTTGCCATAAACTGAACTGCTGCACAGTTGTGTGACTGCTTTCCTGGGATGGGTCTGGCAAAAGGCACAAGTGAGTGGAAACCCTCCCTAGGAGAAAAGCATGGGTCTACACCATGGGAGTCCCTGAAAGTTGGAGTTTTGAAACTCAGTCATGAGCCTACGATAAAAAGGCTCAGTCACAGGCAGGATGAACACAGGGTTCTGATGGAAACCAAGGAGACAAGAGTGATTGCTCTTCTGTGAGGGCTCACTGAAGGTGGGTGGGGGGGAAGGGAATGCTAATTCTCAGCTCTGGGTCTAGAGAGTTGGTCACTGCTATATTCATCCTGCCCATCAGTGCTGGAAGCCTCCAGGGTTCAAAACAGTGCCACCTAGTGGAGTCCAGAGCCGCTTACACCAAGCCCTGCCCCCTTGTGCACTGGAGGGGCGTTCCCACCAGGGTAAGTCCACCTGAGAATCAGCATGACAGGTCCCTCCCCGCAGAAGACCCCCCAAAACAACTCACTCCCCCCAAGTTTACTGATCACAGAGGGCTGCAAGCTTCAGCTCTAGGGGAAAATTGCATCTCACCTCCTTTGTACTTTTCTTTTTTATACTTTTTTTCTTTTTTCATTTTTTTCAATTCTTTTTTTATTTTTTAATTTTAATTTATATGTATATTTTATATATTTAAAAAATTGTTTCCTTTCATTGTTTTTTATTTTATATATACACATATATACATTCTTTCTTATTTTGGGATCTAGTTTCTTTTAACAAACAGACCAAAACACACCCAGGATCTAGTTTTTTTGTTGTTGTTATTGTTTTTTTCTTTTTCTTTCTTTTCTTTTCTGGACAGAATGATGAGATGGAGAAATTCACCCCAAAAGAAGAATAGGAGGTAGTACTCAGAGCCAGAGATTTAATCAATACAGATATAAGTAAGATGTCTGAACTAGAATTTAAAACCATGATTATAAGGATACCAGCTGGGCTTGAAAAAAAGCATAGAAGACAGAGAATCCTGGACTGTAGGGATAAAAGAACTAAAATCTAGTCAGGCCAAAATTCAAAATGCTATAAGTATATGCAGTCCTACATGGAAGCCATAAAAATGAGGAGGGACAAAACAGAAGAATGAATCAGTGATATAGAAGATAAAATTATGGAAAATAATGAAGCTGAAAAGAAGAGGGAAAGAAAACTAATAGATCACAAGGGTAGATTTAGGGAACTCAGCAATTCCATAAAGTGAAATGATATCTGTATCATTGGAGTCCCAGAAGAAGAAGAGTGGGGAAAAAGGGAAAGAAGGTCTATTTGAACAAATTATAGCTGAGAACTTCCCTAATCTGGGGTAGGAAACAGGCATTTATGTCCAAGAGACACACAGAACTCCCCCCAAAATCAACAAAAACAGGTCAACTCCATAACATATCATAATGAAATGTGCAAAATACAAAGACAAAGAGAGAATTCTGAAAGCAGCTCTGGAGGAGTACTTAACCTACAAGGATAGACACATAAATCTAACAGCAGACTTGTCCACAAAGACTGGTCAGGCCAGAAAGGACTGGCATGATATATTCAATGTGCTAAATGGAAAAAATATGCAACCAAGAATACTTTATCCAGCAAGTCTATCATTCAGAATAGGAGGAGAGATAAATCATTTCTAAGACAAACAAAAACTAAAGGAATTTGTGAGCACTAAACCAGCCCTGCAAGTAATATTAAAGGGAGCAGAAAGAGAGATCAAAAGTAACAAGGACTAGAAAGGAAAAGAGACAGGGCTCAACTGGTATAAAACAATTGAGATCGTACCATGCATATTTTCAGACCTCAATGCTATAAAATTTGAAGTCAATCACAAGAAGAAATTTGGAAGGACCACAAAAACATGGAGGTTAAAGAACATCTTACTAAAGAATGAATGGGTCAGCCAGGAAATTAAGGAAGAATTTTAAAAAATACAAGGAAGCATATGAAAATGAGAACACGGTAGTTCAAAACCTTTGGGATGCAGCAAAGGTGGTCCTAAGAGGGAAGATTTTAGCAATACAGGCCTTCCTCAAGAAGCAAGAAAAGTCTCAAATACACAAGCTAACCTTACACCTAAAGGAGCTGGAAAAAGAACAGCAAATTAAGCCTAAATCCAGTGGGAGAGGGGAAATAATAAAGATCAGAGCAGTAATCAATGATATACAAATAATAATAAAAAACATATCAATGAGACTAGGAACTGGTTCTTTGAAAGAATTAACAAGATTGATAAATCTCTAGGCCAGACTTATCGAAAAGAAAAGAGAAAGAACCCAAATAAAATCACGAACATAAGAGGAGAGATCACAACCAACACCACAGAAATACAATTATAACAGAATATTATGACCTATTGCATGCCAACAAAGTAGGTAATCTGAAAGAAATGGATGCATTCTTAGAAACACATAAACTACCAAAACTAAAACAGGAAGAAACAGAAAATCTGAACAGACCCATAACCAGCAAAGAAATTGAATCCATAATTAAAAATCCCCCAACAGGGCGCCTGGATGTCTCATTTGGTTGGGCGTCTGCCTTTGGCTGGGGTCATGATCCCAGAGTCCTGGGATCAAGCCCCATGTCAGGCTTCTTGCTCAGTGGGGAGTCTGCTTCTCCCTCTCTCTCTGATGTTCTCCCCTGCTCATACTCTCTATCTCTTTGTCAAATAAATAAATAAATAAAATCTTGGGGGAAAAAAAAGCCCCAATGAACGAGCGTCCAGGACAAGATGGCTTCCCAGGGGAATTCTACCAAACATTTAAAGAATTAATACCTATACTTCTGAAACTGTTCTAAAAAAATAGAAATGGGGGTGCCTGGGTAGCTCAGTCAGTTAAGCGTCTGCTTTCAGCTCAGGTCATGATCCCATGGTCATCAGGGAGTCTGCTTTTCCCACTGCACCCCCCCCCATGATCACTCACTCACTATCTCTCTCTCACAAAAATAAATCTTTAAAAAAGAAAAAAAAGAAATGGGAGGAAAACTTTCAAACTCATTCTATCAGGTCAGCATTACCTTGATCCTAAAAGCAGACAAAGATCCCACTGAAAAGGAGAATTACAGACTAATATCGCTGATGAACACAGATGCAAAAATTTTCAATAAGATATTAGCTAATTGAACCCAACAGTAAATTAAAAGGATTATGCAGCATGACCAAGTGGAATTTATGCCTGGGCTGCAGGGGTAGTTCAACATCTGTAAATCAATCAACGGGATAGACCACATTAATAAAAGAAAGGATAAGAACCATACAATCCTCTCAATAGATGCAGAAAAAGCATTTGACAAAATATAGCATCATTTCTTGATAAAAACCCTCAACAAAGTAGGGGTAGAGGAAACATACCTCAACATAATAAAGGTCATACACAAAAGATCCACAGCTAATATCCTCAACAGGGAAAAATTGAGAGCTTTTCCCCAAAATTCAGGAACATGACAGGGATGTCCACTCTCACCACTATTGTTCAACGTAGTACTGGAAGTCCTAGCCTCAGCAATCAGACAACAAAACGAAATAAAAAGCACCCAAATCATCAAAAAAGAAGTCAAATTTTGACTCTTCACAGATGACATGATACTCTATGTAGAAAACTTGAATGACTCCACCAAAAAACTCCTAGGACTGATACAGGAATTCAGCAAAGTTTCAGGATATAAAACCAATGCACAGAAGTCTGTTGCTGTTCTATATACTAACAATGAAGTAGCAAAAGGAGAAATCAGGGAACCGATCCCATTTACAACTGCACCAAAGCCCAAAAGATACCTAGGAATAAATCTGACCAAAGAGGTAAAACATCTGTACTCTGAAAACTGTAGAACTCTTATGAAAGAAATTAAGGAAGACACAAAGAAATGGAAAAACATTCCATGCTCATGGATTAGAAAAACAAATATTGTTAAAATGGCTATACTATCCAAAGCAATCTACATATTTAATGTAATACCTATCAAAATACCACCAGCATTTTTCATAGAGCTAGAATAAACAAGCCTAAAACTTTTATGGGACCAGAAAAGACCCTGAATAGCCAAAGGAATGTTGAAAAAGAAAACCAAAGCTGGAGGCATCACAGTTCTGGACTTCAAGCTCTATTACAAAGCTGTAATTACCAAGACAGTATGGTATTGGCACAAAAACAGACATATATGTCAATGGAACAAAATAGAGAACCCAGAAATGGACCCTCAACTCTATGGTCAACTAATCTTCGACAAAGCAGGAAAGAATATCCAATGGAAAGAAGACAGTCTCTTCAACAAATGGTGTAGGGGAAACTGGACAACAACATGCAGAAGAATGAAACTGGAACACTTCCTTACATCATACACAAAAATAAACTCAAAATGGATGAAAGACCTAAATGTGAGACAGGAATCCATGAAAATCCTAGTGGAGAACAAAGACAGCAACTTCTTTGACCTTGGATGCAGCAACTTCTTGCTAGACATGTCTCCAAAGGTGAAGGAAACAAAAGCAAAAATGAACTATCGGGACTTCATCAGGATAAAAAGCTTTTGCACAGCAAAGGAAACAACAAAAACAAAAGGCAGCCCATGGAATGGGAGAAGATATTTGCAAATGACCTATCAGATAAAGGGCTAGTATCCAAAATCTATAAAGAACTTATCAAACTCAACACCCCAAAACCAAAAAATCCATCAAGAAATGGAAAGAACACATGAACAAACATTTCTCCAAAGAAGACATACAAATGGCTAACAGACACATGAAAAAATGCTCAGTATCACTCATCATCAGGGATATATGAATTAAAATCACAATGAGATACCACCTCACAACAGTCACAATGGCTAAAGTTAACAACTCTGGAGACAATAGATGTTGGCGAGGATGCAGAGAAAGGGGAACCTTCCTACACTGTTGGTTGGAATGCAAACTGGTACAACCACTCTGGAAAACAGTATGGAGGTTCCTCAAAAAGTTAAAAATAGATCTACCCTAGGACCTAGCAATCACACTACTAGGCATTTATCTAAAGGATACAAAAATAGTGATTTGAATGGGCACATGCACCCCAATGTTTATAGCAGCAATGTCCACAATTGCCAAACTATGGAAAGAGCCCAGATGTCCCTTGATGGATGAATGGATAAGAAGAGGTGATATGTAGATACACGCACACACACACATACACACACATACACACACACAGAATACTACTCAGCCATCAAAAAGAATGGAATGTTACTATTTACAATGACATGAATGGAACTAGAGTGTATTATGCTAAGTGAAATAAGTCAGGGAAGGACAGATACCATATGATTTCACTCATATGTGGAATTTAAGAAACAAAACAGATGAACATAAAGTAAGGGAAGGAAAAGTGAAATAAGATAAAAACAAAGAAAGGTAAACCATGAGACTCAACTCTAGGGAACAAACTGAGGATAGCTGGAGGGGAGATAGGTGGGGGGATGGGATAATTGAGCGAAAGGCATTAGGGAGGGCACTTGAAGGAATGAGCACTGGGTATGACATGCAACTGATGAATCACTAAACTCTACCCTTAACCTAATACACTATATATTATCTAATTTTAAATTTAGAAAGAAAAAAAAAGATGCCAGTTCTCCCCAAATAGATCTATAGCATTTGTGCAATCCTAATCAAGACTGCTTTAGACTTTTTTGTAAAATTTGATTACATGATTAGAAATTTTGTAGATATTATGAAAGACACAGAAAAGTCAAATCAATTGTAGAAAGCATTAATATTTTCAGAAACTTAGATTACCTAAGTTCAAGACTTGTTATAATTCTGCAGTAATTAAGGAAATGTGATATTTTCATAAATATGGATAAATACTTCCATAAAAGAGGTAATGGATCCCAGAAACAGACTCTCATATATAAGGGCAAGTGATTTTGACAGAGATGGAAAGGAATTTGGTGTAAATACTTTTTCAACGAATTGTTTTAGAATATCCATAGGCAAAGAAATGAACTATATAAAATTTATCTCACCATATTAAAATTTTATTAGAATGTATTATAGACCTAACCATTAACCCTAAAGCTGAGTAACTCTTCCATTAGGAAATGTAGGAAAGCATTTTTGGCCATAGATTGTACAAGTTTTCATAGATATGACATTGAAAGCTTATTCTATGAAAAATAAAAATTATTTAGTTTTCTCAAAATTAAGAACATTTGTTCTTTGAAACACATGATAAGAGAATGAAAAGACAAGTCACAGACTGGGAGAAAATATCTTTAAATATATTTATATTTAGAATATGAAAAGAACTCTCAAAAGAATAATATTTTAAAAAGCAGAAAACTTTAATAAATGGGAGAAAGACCTAAAGAGACACTTCACCAAAGAAGATATATAGATGGAAAATAAGCACATGAAAAGATGCTCACTACCATTAGTCATCTGAGGAATGCAAAGTAAAACCACCACAAAGCAATTGGCATGTCTAAATAAAACGTATGACCATAGCAAGTCTTGGCTAGCATGTGTAGCAACTAGACTCTTGCTGCTAATGGGAATCTAATCTGTTGCAACCACTATGGAAAAGCTGTTTGTGGTTTTTTAATAAATTAAACATGCAAGTATCATTTGTTCCATTAGATATTTAACCAACAGAAATGGAAACATATGTCATACAAAGAATTATATGTAGAAGCTTTATGTGTCATTGCCAAGTACTATAAACAAAACAAACATCCATCAAGAGGTAAATGGATAAACATATTGCAGTATATTTATATAATGGAATGCTACTAAACAATCAAAAGTAATGAACCTTGATATGCACAACATGGATAGATCTCAAAATAAATATGCTAACTAAAAGAAGAGAAAAAAATGGTATAATTGAGACTCAATTATTATAGTATTATAGAAATGTAAACTAATCTCTATTGACAGCAGATCATGGGTTTCCTGATGATAGATAAGTGGGACATTATGGATGTGTACATATGTCAAATCTAACCAAATTGTGTACTATAACCAATTGTATACTGTATGTTCACTTGTGTCAATAACACAGTTGATGCCAAAATCTGTCAAAGATAGGAAGACCAAAACAAATTTTCTTCATGGTTAAACAAAAAATTCAAGTTTAAAAATACTGCACGCAGTATAACTTGTAAAATGCTTAGATATAAGCAAAAGTCAACAAACATAGGCCATAGAGATACACTCAAATTTGATTAATTTATAAAATTATTATTTTTTTTAAACAAGCAAGGGTATGATAAAAATTCTGGATTGGTTGTTCCTGGAAAGAGCAAAGGGAAGCAGAGAGATAAGTTGGGAAGGAAAGCACAGGAATATGACTATTTATAATATTATAATATTGAACGTTAGGTTATGTGTAAATGTGTAAATAATGGCCATTAAAAAGTGACATGAGCCAAGAATTGTAATTAATTCAGTTCTGTATACCTGGGGTATCACCAATAAAAATTTTAAAGAAGACAGAAAATAAGGAGGTCACAAAAGAATCATAGTATGTTTCCACTTGTAAAGTTTCAATAACTGGCAATACTGAGCTATATTATTTAGGAGGGCATACAACAGTAAAAATATATGAATAAAAAATTATGCAATTCTTGCAAAATTAAGATAATATTTGCTCTAGGAGGTGGGGAATGAGTTTGTGTAAGGATAAATGGGAGATGTTGGCAGCACATATATTTTATTTCTTAACCCTTGGCCTTTGGGTGATCACTTTGTAATTATTTAAGCTGTACCTATGTGATTATAAATATATATGTACACACATATATGTATATATGTGTGCACACACATGTATCACAATTTAAAATGAAAAGTACTATTTGTATTTTTTTTAGATGTCTGATAAATAAAATGTTTAAATTATTCAAAATTTCTGTATGTTTATTGCTTTGTTTGCTTGACCTGTTAATAGGAACTTGCTTAGAAATATGCCCACCATGATGAAGGACTGGTCAGTTTCCCCCTGCAGGTCTTTCCATTCTTGCTTTTTCTATTTTGAGGTTAGGGAACTAGATGCATAACTTCATGCATCTAATGACCTTCCTGGTAAATCAGACCTTTTGTCATTAGATACACAGTTTCTCTATCCCTAATAAAGTCAGTTGTTGTTGTTGTTGTTGTTTTTTAATGGTGTATAATCTCACCAGCTGTCTTTAGGTTAGTATTTGCCTACTATGTATTTTAACATCCTTTTCCTTTCAAACTTCCTGTGAAGAGAGTTTGAGGTGTCTGTGTTAGTCTGCTCAGGCTGTCATAACAAAATACCACTGGCTGGGTAGCTTAAAAAATAGAAATTTATTTTCTTACTGTTCTGGAGGCTGGAAGTCCAAGATCAAAGTGCCAGCAGGGTTGATGTCTGGAGACCTCAATTCCTGGCTTGCAGATGATACCTTTCTGCTGCTCTCCCTGGCCTTTTCTCTGTGCCTGTGTACACAGAGAGAGATCTTTGGTGGATCTCCCTCTTCTTGCAAGGACCCCAGTCCTATCAGATCAGGGCACCACCCTTTCACCTTATTTAATCTCAATTACCTCTTAATCCTCTATTTTCAAATACATTGAGTGTTAGGGTTTCATATGAAACCCTAACATGCGCATTTTGGAAAGACACAATTCAGTCCATAATGACTCCTTCTTATAAGCAGCATTAGGAGTTATTTTATTTTGTATGAAATCAAATGATCTCAGTTTTAACTGACAAGTATAGTGAATTTACATTCATTGTGATTAAATATTTTGGCTTGTTTCTGTTTATCATTTTCTATTCATCTGCATTTAAAATACTTGTATTTTTGGGTTAACTGATTATTTTTTAATTTGTGCATTACTTTTCCCTTACTGGATTCCTAGTTATGTACTCTGTTTTTATTCTTTTAGTAGTTAGCTTTGAATCTTTACCATGCTTATTTGTCATACAAAAGTCTAAAGTTGAAAATATATCTTTACTACCATGTAAATAGGATAATATCAAATATATATTTATATCTAAATACATTTTGTTTAAAATGATAATCACAGAAATATCTACCATGTGTGGTTAACAAAAGAGGTCATGACTCAAGTTAGTAATTTTAAATCCAGATACTAGAACCAGAGCATCCCTGCCTACATTCAAATCCTGGCTTTGGGGTTAATGACAATGTGAGCTTGGGAAAAGTACATAAATGGTCTGTGCCTCAGTTTCTCTATTTGTAAAATGGAGATAATTTGCTACGTATCTCATAGTCCTACATGGGGGATTAAAGAATGAATGCATGTAAATTGTTAAAAATGGTGCTTGGAACAGAGTCGGCTTTTACTTTATTATAAACCTGCATTTGCTCCTCCATGAGAGCTTTACTCTCTTTGGAGGATCATCAAAGAATGAGTGCTGACTTTCAATCTTTTTTACAAATGACTTCCTACCTGGACTCTGAACTCAAACTAGATGCCCTGTTGAGCATTGAAAGGCATAATGACATATCCTGAGTGAGGGCAAGAGCAACTCAGGATAGCATTTCCTACTGGAACTGGAAAATGAACATGGTTTTTACCTTTGGAAAGATCGCCACAGTCAACAACAGTTTTCACAATTACTACTTTAATAAAGGAATTCTCAGATACATTTGATTGTATATAGAACTTGAATATCTAAAATATAATCCTTATATTCTGTGGTTCCCAAACTTCTTTAATCAGAGGATCCCCTTTTCATGAAATATTTATTAACAACCTAAGGAATACTCCAGTGTTTCTCTGACATGCTTTGAGAACTGCTTATCCAGGACATCGATCAAACAGCTATTTACTGCGTACTTAATTTGTGCCAGGGCACAAGGTCTATATACTTGGGATACAGTAGTGCACAAAACAGACAAAAATTACAACTCTAAAGGAGTTTTCATACTTGTAGGGACAATATTGTTTAAATACGGAAAACTTTTAAATCCTTGATACCTAATACTGTGTATTGAATTCAGTTTTCCGCAGTTTGGTATGAGTGTGTAATTTTTTTTTGTTTAATTTTATTTCATTATGTTATGTTAGTCACCATACATTACATCAGTAGTTTTTGATGTAGTGTTCCATGATTCATTGTTTGTGTATAACACCCAGTGCTCCATTTAATACATGCACTCCTTAATACCCATCACCAGGCCAAACCATCCTCTACCCCCCTCCCCTCTAGAACCCTCATTTTGTTTCTCAGAGTCCATAGACTCTCATGGTTTGTCTCCCCCTCCGATTTTCTCCCCTTTGTTTTTCCCTTCCTGCTATCTTCTCTTTTTTTTTTTTGTAACATATAATGTATTATTTGTTTCAGAGATACAGGTCTGTGATTCATCAGTTTTACACAATTCACAGTGCTTGCCAGAGCACATACCCTCCCCAGTGTCTATCAACCAGTCACCCCATCCCTCCCACCCCACCCCCCACTCCAGCAACCCTCAGTTTGTTTCCTGCGATTAAGAATTCCTCATATCAGTAAGGTCATATGATACATGTCTTTCTCTGTTTGACTTATTTCACTCAACATAATACCCTCCAGTTCCATCCACATCGTTGCAAATGGCAAGATCTCATTCCTTTTGATGGCTGCATAATATTCCATTGTATATATATA
>NC_138370.1:19947105-19964096 GCF_054177405.1 Leptonychotes weddellii
GACAGTATGGTACTGGCTCAAAAACAGACACATAGATCAATGGAACAGAATAGAGAGCCCAGAAATGGACCCTCAACTCTATGGTTCAACTGATCTTCGACAAAGCAGGAAAGAATGTCCAATGGAAAAAAGTCAGTCTCTTCAACAAATGTGTTGGGAAAATTAGACAGCCACATGCAGAAGAATGAAACTGGACCATTTCCTTATACCACGCACAAAAATAGACTCAAAATGGATGAAAGACCTAAATGTGAGACAGGAATCCATCAAAATCCTTGAGGAGAACACAGGCAGCAACCTCTTCGACCTCAGCCACAGCAACTTCTTCCTAAAAACATCGCCAAAGGCAAGGGAAGGCAAGGGCAAAAATGAACTATTGGGACTTCATCAAGATAAAAAGCTTTTGCACAGCAAAGGAAACAGTCAACAAAATCAAAAGACAACGGACAGAACGGGAGAAGATATTTACATTGATTCTTTATTATTCACAGAAGATTGATGTGGTATGCCATCATTACATTTTATTTCTTTACTCCCACTCCTACTTATGGTAGACAGTACTTGAATTTTGTTTATTTGATTGTTTTGTGAACTTATTACTAGTTCCCCAAATTCTTCATCAGAAATTTAAGTTTACTCTCTATAGAGGTATGCTATATCATTATCAATTCCCTTTTTCTTCTTTAAGTCTGTAGTTCAGCTGTTCCCTTAGGAACTTCCTTCATCGAGAAAGAATTCCTTTGTCCTCTCTTCATACTAAAGTCTATTTCTTAGATCCATGTGTTAGTATTCCTTAATTTATTCCTTGATATGGTGGAAGACATAATCCGATGGCTTCCTTAAATGGATTCATAAGAAGTATTTGAAGACTTTGAATATATGAAAACAGCTTTATTTTCTCTTGTGTTAATAAGGTATCACTGCAAGGACACCAGTTACAGACAACTCCCAAGTTTGGTTATTTAGAGCTACAAACATTTATGTCTTATTCAGGAGTGTGGAGATTGGTCATGGTTCTGTTGAGCTTTATCGAGTTGGCTGGAATTGGTTAACTCCAACTACAGGTAGAATTTAGGTCTGACCCATAAGCCTCTCATTCCAAAATAAAGTAATGGCTAAATTCTCCTGGCAGATGGCCAAAACCAAAACAAAATGCCAATATCTTCCAAGTCTCTTATATCCTCAACTAAGCCCATGATGATCTTTGTCCACAGAGTCTGAAATCAGTGAAGATGAGGATGAGTATTCGGCCTACTTTCATGGGAGGCCCTTAAAATCCCATTGGACAGAGCAAAGATACGTGGCTATATAAGAGAAGAAGTAAAGAGTTGAACCAATGATCCAATCTCTGTATCTTTAGACTTAATTGCACTTTTGTGGAAAATAACATTTAATTATGAAATAATTTTCCTCAAAAAAAAAGAAAGAAATAATTTTCCTCAAAATCATGAAGATTAAGTCCTATTGATTTCCAGTAATATTGGTTATATTTTATTTTTGCAGAGGTCAATGCTCTTATGATATGGAAGTTTTTATAATCTTCTCTTGATTCTCAGTGCTCAGAAATTCTTGTTATCCTGCCCCTCCCTTTTTTTACATTTTAAAGTTTGCTTCTACTTCTTATCATGCTTCTATTTTTCCTTTTTTTTTTTTAATTATTTATTTGAGAGAGAGCATGGGCAGGCGTGAGAGGGAAAAGCAGGCTCCCTGAGTAGGGAGCCCGGTGTGGCGCTCGATCCCAGGGTCCTGGGATCATGACCTGAGCTAAAGGCAGATGCTTAATAAACTGAGCCACTAGGTACCTCGTGCTTCCATTTCTCTAACTTCTTTGTGTTTTTCCTATTAGTTATAGTCTCCATATTTAGTATTGGAGGCTTTCCTCCATTTTTTAGTCTCCTTGAACCTTCATTTATAGTTAAGAGTAATACATTTAAAAAGTGAATAAGGAAACGGATTCCATTTCTACCACAGCCAAACAGAGATTTAGGACTCAGTCTCTTTAGTTTTTCACAAAATATTGATATAAGACTAAATCACAACATATATGTAAACATTAAAAATAACAAAATTTAAGAATAACACTAGAAGTTGTGGATTGAAGATTGTGCAGATGTGGGGGCAGCCCTTTGTTAAAGAGCTAGGCTTATTCAGAAATACCTTGAGTCAGTTAAAATGATTTTCATTTTAATGTAAAACAATGCAATTCCTGTATGCAAAATATAATAAAAATTCTGATGTAGTATTTAAAATGTGCGATACTTTTGACAGCAAAGGAAAAAGCAATTGTGGACTAGCCTGCCATTACTGCAAGTAAGAAGCCTGGTCAGGGAACACCAAATATAGTTTTCAGTAAGGAAATTCAACATAAATTTTCCAGGTGTCTTATTACTCTCCAAATTATATTTTATTTACTAATCACTTACAAGAAAAGACTAATGAGATGGTGTTATCTATACTGTTAAGTCAGTTGTTTGCTTTCAAACAAATGCATGTATTTGTTGCCTTGGAGACATGGAATTCATTTCATTGAATTTGAAAATTATGGATAGCCAGGAGCTACATGAGAAGATTTTTGGTGATTTAGAATCACATAATTTTATGCTTTCTTTTAATGAAGATCACTGAGGCCAATAAGTAACATTTTATAAGAGTCTTATATATTGACTTGGAGTTTTGATAAAATCTAGTCAAGATATTTTGTTAATATTTTGAGGGGAAGGTGAAAGTAAATATCTTACTTTAACTTTAGTGTGCTCTGAAAATAAAAGCCTTAATCTTATACAATGCATTTCACAAGGAAAAAATAAGACTTTCAAAAGATTTCTCCTTATGATTATGACCACTGGCTTATAACGAGCAATATTTTCATCAAGAACAAATAGCTGGGATAAAATATAAAACACATATTTTTGGAGACAAGGAAAAGCTATCATGACAATAAGAATTTGATGAAGGGCAAAAAAAAAAAAGGAAGAAAAATAAGGAATAGTGTGGAGGACCACAGGGGAAGGGAGCAAAAACTGTATTGGAAGAAATCAGAAAGGGAGACAAGCCATGAGAGACTCTGGACTCTGGGAAACAAACTGAGGGTTACAGAAGGGAGGGGGTTAGGGGAATGGGGTAACTGGGTGATGGGTATTAAGGAGGGCATGTGTGGTGATGAGCACTGGGTGTTACAGGCAACTAATGAATACTGAACACTACATCAAAAACTAATGATGTACTATATGCTGGCTAATTGAACATAATAATACCAAAAAAAAGTAATAAATAAAAGAAAAAGAAAAAGAAATCCCAAAGAAGTAAGTTCAACAGATGGCTGAAAGTCTGAGATTCTGAGAGATTCAACAATCTCAGGGAGCTACAGGAACAAAACTTAGATTTCAGAGCCTTCTAAGGAGAAGGAACTTTGGTAAAATGAAGGGCTATACCTTAGGAGTAAAGATAAACTAAAAATAAACTTATCTTCATGAAGGTTAAAAACCGGCTATGAATCAATTTAATCCCAGAGCTGAGGAAGATATTTTGGACATATTCTAAATACTTCTAGAAGCAAAAGTAAATTCTCTCTGGAGCAAAATAGCAATATCCACAGCCTCAAATTTTCTATAGAATATTTCATACATGATATGAAAAAGAAAATAAACATACCAGGAGACCTAACCAGAAGACTAAAATTGAAATGAACAAATATTAAAATTAGAGGTCAACATATTAAAGGTATATGACATAAATTTTAATATAACTTTGACCAATATTTTCAGTATATACAGAATATACAAAACACATAGTATGTATAATTGGAATATTTTATATATAAACAGATGATAGAGGTAGATAAGTAGACAGATATATACACATCATGAAAAATCTACACATAAAAAATAATTACTGAAATAAAGATATCAATAGGTTAGTTTCACGTTAGACACAGCTGAAGAGAAGCTCAGTAAGCCAGAAGAAAATATGTACTGAACAACACAAAAAAAAGGGAGATGGAAAATCCTAGCTTATGTGTAACTAGACTCAGAAAGGTAGAAACATGAAAGCACAGAAGCAATTTATACAAAGATAAAGGCCAAGAATTTTCCAAAATTGATTTAAAATACCAAGCCAAAGTTTCAAGAAACAAGCAATTTAAGTCAAAGAAAGCTACACATCATACTAAAACTGCTGAATACCAAAGACAAAGGAGATAATTTTTAAAACAGTCAAAAGGAAAAAACAGATTACCTTCACAGGATAACACATAAATAGCTGACTTCTTAAATGATGGAAGACAGGAGATAATAGAATGGTATCTTCAGAGTGCATTCTGTACATTATTTCTACACTCAGTGAAAATCTCTTTCAGAAATGGAAGCCGAATGAACACATTTTCAGAAAAATAAAATCATTCCACCCAGCAGACCAACATGAAAGAAAATTCCAATTTTGTTGTGACTTTTGACCACAAAAGTAACAACAACAGCAAAGTCTTGTGGGGTTTAAAATATATGTAGAAATAAAATGAATCAACTAAAGCATAAAACGGAGGGAGGTAAATGGAGTTAAAGTGTTTTAAAGTCCATACAATTTCTAGAAAATAGTAAAAGTAGTTTTTTCTAATATACTATAGGACTTAAAATATCTGTGATTATAACTAATGTAATACACTAAAAGGTCTTATTGAAAGCAAATATTATTTGGTTGGTAAAGACATGATACTAATTATGAGTTACTTTTAAGAGCCACCTCTTAAATTTTTTAGGTATGCTGAAAGACTGTGTCTTAGCTAGACTGCTATAACAGAATACCACGGACTGGGTAAACAATGGAATATTATTTTCTCATAGTCCTGGAGACTAGAAATCTGAGATTTGGATGCCACCATGGTTGGGTTCCAGTGAGGATTCTCCTTGTGGCTCCCACACAACTAGATCCTCACATGGCAGAGAGATCAAGGTCTCTGGTGTCTCTTCTTATAAGGACACCAATATTCATGACTTCATCTAAACCTAATTATCTCCCAAAGATCCCAGCTCCTAATATCATCACATTGTGGGGTAGGGTTTCAATATATAAACCGGGGGTGGGGGTGGCATTATTCAGTCCATGGTAGATTGGAAGCAAAATGTTGGAAAATATATAATATGTGCCCCAAATAGAGCTTATATAACTATCCTAATAATAGATAAACAGACTTTTAAAATCATATTTTATAATGATAGGATGTTCATTCTACCAGGAAGATATAATTATTATAATTTGGAACATAGTTAAATACACAATAGCTTCAAAATGTATAAAGTACAAAATGATGGAAATAAAAGTAGATAAATTCACAATTAGAGATAAAGTAGTAGTACTGAACAAGTCATTTTTTATGATATCAGAATGATCTAAGTGATAAACAACATTGCAAAAAGGAAAAATTACAAGTTAATTTCTTTCATAAGCCCAAAACTTCTAAAAATTATATTAGCTAGATCTACCATATATTAAAAAATGCGTATATTATGACCAAGGATATTATTTACTGGAATATAAGGATAGCATGTCACTTAGAAAATCAACGTAATTCCTCATAGTAACAGAATAAAGGAAGAAATCTTATAATCACCTCAAATAGATCTAGAGAAAGGTAAGAGATAAAATTTATCCATCATTCATGAAAAAAATCTCAAAAAATTAGAAATTGAAGCAAACTTCCTCAGTCTAATTAAAAAAAAAGACCCTTCTACACTAAACCTATAGGAAATATTATACCTAATGACCAAATACAAAAAACTTTTTTGCCCCCTAATATCAAGAAAAGAGAAGGATGTCTGCTATAACCACTATTATAAATACTGCACTGCAGTAGGTAAGAAAAAAAAAATGATAAAAAATTCAAATGGAAAAGTAAAACTGTCATTATTTGCAAACAATATTACTATGCTTGTAGAACACCTAAAAGGATCTACAGATTATAATGAATAAGTACATTTAGCAATGATCTATATATGTGTGTGTATGCATATGTATATATCAGCAGTAATTTAAAAATAAACATTTTAAATTCCATTTACAACAGCAGAACAATCATAAAATACTTTGGAATTAATTTAATGATAGATGTGCATGACTTCTACATAGAAAACTATAAAGCATTGTGGGGAGATGATTATTAAAGAGCTAAATCTTTTTTTTTTCTAACAGAAAGAGGAGAAAGAAGCTTTACAATTCATAGATTGGAAAGACTCAATATTGAAAAACTGGGAATGCTCCCAAAATTTATTATGCATTTATTGCAATACTAATCAAATTCCAGTTTATTTTGTGAACAAGCCAATTTCAAAATTTTAATAAATAACGGTGCCCAAACAATCTTGAATAAGAACAAAAATGAATCCAAGATGACACAAGAGGCACAGAGTACTGATTAAAAAAAAGTTACAGTCCATTAGCTTGTTAAATAATAATTTAAAATATCAACCATTGTATAAAATCGCAGATGTTCCTGTTATGAGAAGATGTGACAGAAATGAACAAAGGGAAAGCATGCTAATATGTTTACCTGGTAAAGAAAAGTAGGTTTATATTTATTTGATATAGAGCAGAGAGGTTCTACTGGTAATTTATGCCTGATATCTATCATTTCCGACTGTTCTATGCCCATGCATACCAATGTTAAATATTTTGAGTATAAGCATTAAAAGAAAAAATATAGGTAAAAGTATAATTTTAAGTGTGATGTTAAAAATATGAAGGTCACCACTAAAACATCTGAAACGGTTGAATTTCAAGAGGAAAAAGAGAAAAAAAATGAAACAAAGGAAACTCGGTCCAACAGAAGGCAAGAGCAGTACAGAAATCAACAGGAAAGCATGGCTTAATTCTCATATGATGGCAGGAAAAAAATCACAAGTATCAGTTATTATAATAACTGTGAATGTGTTACATTGATCCTGAGAGAGAGTTGGAGAGAGAGAGAGATATTCAAAATAGAGGCTTGTACAGGCAGAAGAACAAAGACTTTTCCTGACCAGGCTTAGACTGAAAGGCAATGAGTGTCTACACTGACAGACCAATAACAAGGCATTGTTTTTCAGTGTTACCGAAGAGCCATAGTTGAGAAAACATTCTTTACAAAAAAATTTTCGTTTATGAATGTGGCATTAATGGCAGAATTATAAAACCATGATGTTTAATCCATGAAATAATTAAGGATGTGCTGAAAAAGTGGGTCTCTATAAAGAAAAGCTTTGATTTGTAGGATTTGCTGATTTTTGTGTAAATACTCCCATCATGGTCAATTTCAAGTCATTAACATGAAGTCTTTGAACACGGAGTTGCAAAGAAATATGCATAATTGGCTCTTAAGAGATAATGGATGTTGGCTCCAGCACACCATTAGAAATAATTGATTTAGGCAACTTTTTATCAGTGGATGAAAGCATCAGAAGGTATTAATGGGGAATTTTATGATGAAGGGTTAGGAGTTCCAACCACCTGAAACTTCTGATCAGCGTCAGCATTACTAAGAATGCTACCACCAGATACTAAGTACCTTCTGATATGCATATGAGGTACACAGGACCTCCTTCCTATTGAGTATTCTTGCCAAAAAAAAATTTGAACTGATCTAATCAAACCTTTAGAACTAATTCAAAGATTGCAAGACAAACAGAAAAAAGAGGAACACAATAAACAGCAGCACAAGGAGGTGAATACAGACAGACTATGGGACATTCTATAGGTCAGTTGGCCTGGTTTCTTCAACAAATAAAAAATATGAATTAGAAAAATTAAGTTGTGAGCACTATTTAAAGGAGGATAAGGAGACATCATTTTCTAATACAAAGGATTGATCTTGTTTAGATCTTGAGTCACACAACAGATGATAAAATAATATTTTTTAGATTACTGAGGACATCTGAATAGTTAGGTACTGAATGACACCCCTTATTATAAAATTTTTGTTGTGATAATAGCATTTTGGTTATATATAAAAACGTTTATATTTTTAGAGATGGCATAATATCTGGAATTTTCTTTAAAACAATTCAGAAAAAGAAAAACGTGTAATTTTGGCAAATGAGTGGCAGACAAATTGAGGCTAGTTATGTTTTTCAGTCTCCTTTTGTGCACATTTGAAATGTTTCATAATTAAACTTTATTGCAATTGAGCAAAAGTAATATCTTAAATAGTATAAACTTCAAACAAATAGGAATAAGTCTGAGAAGTTGTAATACTTATATAATGACAATAATACCATTTTTTAATTTTCTAAATTTTTATTGTTTTATTTTAATTCCAGTGTAGTTAACATACAGTGTTATTATTAGTTTCAGGTGTACACGATAGTGATTCAACAATTTTGTACATTACGCAGTGCTCATCATGATAAGTGTGCTCTTAATCCCCTTCATCTGTTTCACCCAACCCCTACCCACCTCCCATCTGGTAATCATTAGTTTGTTCTCTTATACAGTTAAGAGTCTGTTTTTTTGGTTTATCTCTTTCTTTGTCATTTGTTTCTTAAATTCCACATATGAGTGAAATCATATGGTATTTGTCTTTCTCTGACTGGCTTATTTTGCTTAGCATTATACTCTGTAGACCCATTCATGTTGTTGCAAATCCCAAATTCTGCTCTTTTTTATGGCTAAATATTCCAGTGTGTGTGTGTGTGTGTGTGTGTATCACATCTTCTTTATCTGTTCATCTATTGATGGACACTTAGGCTGTTTCCATAGTTTGGCTATTGTATATAATGCTGCAATAAACATAGGGGTGCATATATCCCTTCAAATTAATGTTTTCATATTCTTTGGGTAAATACCCAGTAGTTCGATTGCTGCATCATAAAGTAGTTCTATTTTTAATTTTTTGAGGAACCTCCCTACTGTCTTCCACAGTGTCTGCCCCAGTTTGCATTCCCACCAACAGTACATGAGAGTTCCTTTTTCTCCACATCCTCAACAACATTTATTGTTTCTTGAGTTATTTTAGCCATTCTGACAGGTGTAAGGTGATAGCATTAAAAAAAAAACAACACACTTAAGAGAAAATTTAAATAACTAGTGAGAAATACTATGTCTCCATATGGGCATAGTCAGTGGTAGTTGATTCTAGGAAAGAGGAGTGGGTGTCGTATGTTTGACAGAGAGTGACAGACAAAATAAAACAAAATATATGCATGCATTACTGAGGTTGCTACTTTGGAAAATAGAAACATACTAGGGATTGATGAATGGCACCCTGACAACACTTTGCAATGAGATCCTCACTATTAACTTCTTTAGCCTTCTAGTAAATTATTTCTATTACATACCCTGGAGATGGGTAGTAAGTATTAGAGTTCCATAATTGATTTCTTATTCTCTAAATATGTCTTACACAGATGATCTGGTAGCTATTTTAATAATCTCTGCCCAAACTCTAAGAAAATAAGAAAATCTCTTATCATCCTATTCTGTTGTACTTCTAGTAATTCATATCAAAATACTAGTAGGAATTTGGTAAGTTGAACTCTACTAAGTCTGTTTCTTATAGAAAGGTTCAATTTCAGTCAATTTTCTGCACTGAGTTTTAACTTGATGGCCCACTGACTTTTTCCATTACTAATTAAAAATTCAGAAAACTGGAACATATTAAGTATGGTAGGCTTAAGTGATCCAGTATCATTATAAAATGCAGTAGGACATCCAATTAGCGCTATAATATCTCAGTCAACTGTACAACCTGAAAGAATTTGACATCTATCGTTTTACATAGTATATTGAAGTTACTTCAAATTAACTATTTGCAACAATGCATAGAATATGCAAAATATGAAAATAAACCAATTATCTATAAATCTCTTTAGTCTGTGTATTCCATTATTGAGTTAACCTTCAGTTAAGCAATCTATCTATACTCCCCAACAATGCTGGACAACTGTGGTGTTATTACATCTTTGTTTTCACTTAGTAATAATTTCTATGTAAGTTCTTTTATTCCATTCTCTTCAAAGTGATGGAAATGAAATCTAGAATAAATCTCCCTTTGATTTGGCCTGCTTTATAACTATATCAATATAAGCTAGACTTTATCAGGCTGCTGGAGAAAGAACATTATAATGCAGAAACTTTACAGTATTTTATCTACTCTTCTGCAGGCCAATTTAGATTGTACCATTTCTATCTTAAATGGTTGAGGTATTGGTGACTTTTTAATTGCTCCCTAACATGAAACACATAATCTGTTCAAACTGTTTTGGAGTGCTTTGGTCAACCGCCAAACTGCTGAGGAGGCTTGAGTGCAGGTTTTAATTAACGTGCTTTATTGAAGTCTTTCAGAGCAATCAACTTTCCCGCAGTTATTTGACATAGGTCCCTTGTTTCAAATATTTTTCTCATTTCAGAACTCTGGAGTTTGTGAACAGGTCCTGTAATTCAAATTCACTGATACATCCTGCCAAATTATAATTCATTTTTCATTTTGAGGTAATGGATTTCCCTGCTAAGTTTTCACTTGGAAAGAAGAGATAAAAAGACATAGTATGAATGTGGATGAAATAAGATGTTTGAAATAGTTTCTCTTTTACAGAAATAGTTGGTACTGTTAGTTACTGAAATTTCAATTAAATATGTTGCTGTAAGGTTTAATTTGAATGATGATGCTATCTCAGGAGGTAAACAAGAGGGAAAATTAAGTTTAATCATATGAGGGACTCTAATGAGAAAACATTGAAGGAAATTAAAGGGAACTGTGGTATAATCATATACTAAGCTTTGTGACAGTTAAATGGTTATATTGCCATTCATGCTCTCCAGTGGTATAAGACCCATAATTAGGGACTTTTAAAGTCCTGGATACATAGAAGAGCACAATATAAGAGAGTAGCTGAAAAGTCATGTTGGGGAACTCATTGCTGCTATTGCCTCTTAAATTCATGCACAGCCTTGGGCGCCTGGGTGGCTCAGATGGTTAAGCGTCTGCCTTCGGCTCAGGTCATGATCCCAGCACCCTGGGATCGAGTCCTGCATTGGGCTCCCTGCTTCTTGGGAGCCTGCTTCTCCCTCTGCCTCTCTCTCTCTCTCTGTCTCTCATGAATAAATAAATAAAATCTTTAAAAAAAAAATTCATGCACATCCTTTTCCTAGGTGTTTGAGGATAGGGCTGGGTGGGGAATATAGGCCATAAAACTGTGCACTTGACTGTGGAGTGCAGGTGAATGTGTGGAATAACGGCACTTCCTATTCAATGATCACTTATTAAGAGCCAAACACTGTCCTGAATGTTTTGCATGCGTCATCACATTTAATCCTTGCAACAAGTTTATACATTAAGATCTATCAATTTCTCCCATATAATGATAATGGCATTGAAGCAGGGGAACTGGGCAAGGTAGCCCAGGTAACCTCCATACTAGCACAGGACTTAAATTAACCAGCCGCACGTAGACCAAAGCAATAGTTATTTAAACGGCCCAGTATTACTGTAAAATCTCTCCTTGTATAAACACAAACCAACATATAATTCAGAAAATTTAATTTTTTTTCCTTGGATGTGCTTCAAGAGCTTGCCCAGGAGATTGGAAGTTGTCAGGCAAATGAATGCTTTTCCAGGAGCACTTATTAGGATCACCACCTTCGCTATGCCAGCCATTGTGTCTAGATCTCTTTTACAAAGCCAGTCTCTAAAAACAATTTAAATAAACATACCTGGGAGAAAAAAATCTGAAGATTGTTAGAATCATTCTGCTGACAGGGATTCTCTCATTATAAATTGGTGTATCAGTTTGGATCTCAGCAGGAAATAAAAAGCACCCTCAGGATCACTAAGAGAATTTAATAAAAGGTGTAGGAAGGTTTGAAGTAACCAAGCAGAGATGTCGCTGAACCCAGAGACTAGCAAGAGCAGGAAGTTATTATCTCCATTAGGCTTCTGTGGCAAAGGGAAGAGTGTATCTGAGGGTGATCTGGACAGTGGAAGAGGGGATGCTCAGCAGAACCTATAGTTATAAAGGCAGTCACTACCAGGTCTGTGACTTCTGTGGCCAGCCACTGCCAGAACTGAAGAAGGATGTGGAGAGAAAGTACCCTTACTACACCTTCTTCCCATTCTACTGCTACTGCCTTCAATTGGCTGAATCCAACCTGAAGCCAGAAGGCAAGAAAATCCAGGTAACACAGTCCACAGGGGTCCATGCCTTAGAACACAGAGCAGACAAAAGAATAGCAGAAAATAGGTCTATGGGGAAGGGGGAAGTGGCAAATGGAGATTAGCCAACACTCTTAACCCATATTGCAACTTAGCATCCATTCTCGACCAACAGAGAACAAAATCATGTAACCCCATCTGTCACCAAATCATCAGAGGGTGATGTTCACTTAAACCGTCCATGTGTCCTAAATTATAGCATTAGCCATATAAAGTTTTAAAAAGGGAGAAAAAATGAATCATTTGACATAAGACATAACTACTGTAGTCCCTATCTCTTTAGCCAGTTATGAGGTCAAAGTCAGTAGTCATAGTTCCCTTCCTCTTCTATCGAATTCCTGATTCCCTTTCCCCTCTACCTTAGTTGGTTTGGGTTCTTTACTTGGTTGGGCAACCCCAAAATTTATATCTACAGAAAAAATTTCCATGTTGGTCCTGACCTTATTCAGTCATACCAGTTTCCCCCTGACATTATCATTGGACATGGCAATACAAAAAATTTCCTTATGAAGCCCCCAGGTCCAAGCATAGTCCTCTTTCTCTGCTTTGTTTAATAAAAACCCAATTTTCCCTGGACAATATGACAAATCATTACAGTTTAAAAATTAATCCTCTCATCTGCTTGTCAGTTATGTAGAAGAGGAGTTCAAAATGGCCAGCTAGCAGTCTCATCTTCCAGTTTAATGGAATCCCGGCTATGATCCTTGGCCTAGGCATCTCTCTCTGGACAATAGGACTGCCAATACGACTGAGCCCAAATTTGTGTGGATGGGACGAAAAATATTGTGAATGGATCATTAAGTATTCTAGTGAGAGGGCCTTCTTCTCTCTACCTATCGGTGTGATGACTATGGGGAAAACAGCACAATATATGGTCTACAATTTTAAGGCACATGCCACAACCTATAGGGTAGGACTTCCCAGATAGCACTACCATTGTGTCATCAGTTGGCCATTTCTACCTGATGGTCAGTGGATTTTGAGTGATGGGCACATAGTAAGATCTATGAATTCTGTGGCATGATCTTTGGCACACTTTGTGGGTGGTAAAGTTAATTTCCTAATTAGAACTTGATTAAGTGGCAAGGAATAGGCATTCTATAAGTACATGAATGGTGGCTCTGGCAGAAGTATTGTAGGAAGAAATTGTCAGTCTGTGTCCAGAATAGTTCTTTTTATGTGAGAACATGCTACTCCTTTCATGAAAGATTTTGTATAATCAATCTTCACTTGAGTGGCTGGTTAGCTCATTGGAAAATGGTGTCAAATTGGCTCAGCATTATCCCTTATTGGTCATATGGGCATAAAATAGATCAGCTTTGATGAGGAAAAGTCCACGTTGTTGAGCTCATGCATAGGCCCCATCCTTAACAACGTAGCCACTTGGTATATGGGTCCACTAAGCAAGAAGCAGGAATTTGAAAACTTGTTTCCCAAGTACACAGAGAATAACACCATTAACGGATCTTCTTGTCTATCTGATTATTGAGATTCTTCTCTGTAATGGATGCCCCTTAAGAAATTTAAATATGACACCACTATCTGCACTTTGTTCCTATTTTGATAAGTCAATCCACATAATTCTCTCCATCCCCAACTTCCTTGTCAGCAATCTACCAATCTTGTCTTTTCTAAGTTCTTGACCACCTAGCCAATCCATTAGGCATTGCTCAGAAATTAGTGTAGAATTGGACTTTTCCAAAAAGTGAACAGTCAAATTTACAGCTCAAATCACTGCCAACTGGAAGGGTTTCTCTTCTTCCTGACAGGACTATCCCTGTGAGAAGCTAAAATGCAGCTGACTACTTCTAGCCGGTGATTGCTGCACACCATGCAGACCCATTGGCAAACCAGGCCTCCCTGAAATCTTCATCTGTTAATTGGTTAATTGTGTCCTCTTCTGTATTTGAAAACTGATCATGTTTCCATAGGTAGGAGGTTGGAGAAGAGACAGTAAAGCAGTAGACGGAAATACAGTAAGTGAGCCACGTGCTATGCAATTCACTTGTGTTCTCCAAACCTGCTCAGGCCCGATGTTATACATAGCATTCCCTCTTATAATGGAATGCTGCTGCACACCAATAACTTTATGATTTGCTGGGTTGAAAAATTACTAGATTATTTGGTAAGCTGTGGCTGCCAAGTAACTTGGTGTAGCATGGTCAGGGGCCCAGTAGAAAGCCAGGAGCTTCTTTTGAATAGAGAATAGTTGTAGACAGAAGAGATTCTCAGAGTTTGCTTCAAACTCTCAGGGGTCTGCATGCAATTTCCCTTTAGAGGTTCCATACTGCTCCCCATCTGCCACAGACACTTCAAATATCACTGGATGCTCAACCATAACTCCTAGACTTTCAGGCAGCTTATACCACACATGGACCTTATGTTAAGTCCTCTCTTCTCCTGAATCCCACATGAAACTGGTGACCTGCTAAGTTATCCAGTAAATGGGTAAGAGAAGCACACCCAAATTTGGTGTATGCTGTCTTCAAAATCCAAATAGTTACACAAAACATATTGCCTCCTCATGGTAGTTGGTGAAAACTACAGCTAATGTTTCTAACTTTAGAGGATATATACCCACCTATGTCAGACCACTGGATGATTAGCAACTTCTTTATAAGACAGCTTTCCATTTTGTAGGGTTTTTCTTCCACTCTCTAGCACACCTATATCTTACTGAATCATCCCAGGTGCTCATTCCCTTCTGTCATCAGATCCAATGAACAAAATATCATTAATGTAATGGACCTGGACCTGTAGTGATGTTCTGTGGGACAGAGGATGTTTAAGGACACACAGCATTACAATGTAGGAGAGCAGGTTATAGCCATAAAATAAGATACTGAAGATCTACTCTGCCACACGAAGGTGAACCACTTCTGAATATATACATTCAGAATATATGAATACACACACACACACTATATTGATTTCTTATGTATTTGGTACAGAGAATGTGGCTTATTTTTCCCAGTTAAGATACCACATAGTCATCAATACCAGTTAAAATGTATCATAATCCACAATAATTTCCATGAACCATCTGACTTTTGCACCAGTCAAATATGTGAGTTAATCAGGAATATGATATAAACCACTCATCAGTACCTCTCAAGTCTCTGATGGTGCCTCTGATTTTGGTATGGGATTAAATTCTGCTCTTGGTTATTTGTCTGAGGATGACAGACTCCCACTTGGCTCTTCTTACCAATGCGTCAGGAACCTACTCTGTGGATTCCACCAGTTACTAAGTACATTTATTCTGAGTATACATTCAGGAACTGGGGAATAACCACAATTTTTCATTCAAACTGTGAAATAGACCTAGGCCATGTCTCCACTCATCGCCAGATTTCCATAGACTCCTTCCCTCCAAATCCAACTTCAGGACAATAGTGGAATTTTGGGATTCTAGGATTTAGTGCCAATTTTCAGATAGGATCTAGTAACCTCTGGAATGCCTCGATATTCTCTTTTTTTCAGGATACACCCAACCCATTATAGGAAGCAAGTTTCCTGGGAAAAGTTTAAAGGGAAATATATAATATACAATGTGGTCAATTTTCAAGTTTCTTCTTCATAAGAATATGACCCTTCCTCAATAAAGGGGTGATAGATCTGTGAATGGACTAAGCTGAGAACTAGGTAAATAGTCACAACATAGTAGTCAACCAGTACTATGTTGACCAGAATCAGTTTTCTGACCTCTAGAAAAAGAAGTTCCCTAATTATATAGATCAAGTAATTATTCCATAGACTATCTATTCATTATGGATAGCAGCTTATTAATCAACTAGCTGTGACAATAGATCCCTGTGGGTCAAAACATATTGTTTCATACTACTCTATCTCATGCTTATTATGGTAATTGCACCCACTCTGTCTCTGAAGATTAAGCCCCACTATTCCAAAATCTAATTCTATTGAAATCATTAGTTTAATTCCATGGTAGCATCTCCTAGAGTTTTTCTAGGGTATTACTACTCCCTTCACCAATGTGTATCTTCATTGCTTGGTAAAAAGAATGCCCTCAAAGAGTGTCCCCTTGAATGCTATGATTAGCCTATGGCTAACAGTTTGTACATAGTAGATGAACTTGAATATTCTCATATTTCAGAGACTTCCTCTGTAGTATGCCATGGAAGCCCCAACATCTCAACCTTATTGAGTGAAGAAGAACTGTGAGTCTGGTCTTCAATCAATCAGCCTTTCAGAATATTAATATTGCTCGAAGGACAACAAATTCTGATTAAGTGCATCCAAACCGATAAAATCAGCCAGACTAGCCTTTACCTTTTAGCTCTGTAGTCTAAAACCATTAGAATCCATTCAACACGTTTTTGTTTGTTTGTTTTTTAGACACTTGGTGATCGATTTTGGCATGATCTTTCAACCTCATTAGCTGGATCTTTTTTTTTTTTTTCTAAGAATGGGCTTTGCAATTCTTTTTCTGATCCATGGAGAATAACTAGAAAAACTAGGTTAAAAAAATAGCTGGTAAAACTATGGGATTCCTTTTAATGATCACATTGACTCATGTGACCTCAAGAGATTCAGCAGAGAAATTGACGACCAATTAATGTAGCAGATAACTAACCACTTACCTATCTTACTCTGAGGAGATATCCTCCACTGATCCAAATGACTATAATACTCAATTCCTTCTTTTTTCTGGATCATATGACGTAGGCAAATGCCCTAATCAGTGTTTAATATTATGCTATCAGGCACAACTGACGATTTTTGTCCTTGCTGTATACAACCTACACTAATATATTTTTTATGTTATGTTAATCACCATACATTACATCATTAGTTT
>NC_138370.1:19964596-19981477 GCF_054177405.1 Leptonychotes weddellii
GTGTTATGCACAAACAATGAATCATGGAACACTACATCAAGAACTGATGATGTAATGTATGGTGATTAACATAGCAATAAAAATTTTTTTTAAAAAAGTGTTCCCTTCACATTTAATCTCTTTGATGTATCTGCATCCCAAATAATAAGAAGGATTTCAGTTTATTATCTGACTCCATTTTATTTTCTTTTTACTTTTACCAGATGGAAATGTCACCAAATGAAGATACTAACCACATTCAATGTTGGTGTGAGAATGACAGGTAATTATTGCTTTAACTCAAATGCTCGTATGCTAATGGACTAGCGACAGTTTCTGATATCATCATAATAGGCCACCAGGAAAAAATGATTCAGAAGTCTCATATTAGACTGGCTGGGATGAGATATACAATTACCTCCAAGAATGAGATGTATCACTGTCACTCTGGCTTCTCAGAGTGTGAACACAGAGAATGACACACATCAAGGGAAAGTAAGAAATAGCACTAATGCTCAAAATGTCTGTACCATGTCTAAGTGCTGAGGGAACTGAACTGGAAGATCTCTTGATAAAATATTATCACCTGTGTTTCCATTTTTATCTAAAACATGGCACTTCACATACTTGCTGGAACCAATGTCTTGAATACGTCTTGCCCTATGAACTTCTGGACACAAAACTGAATTCATGGATATATGGAATCAGAGTGAAATTTAAGGATATTCTCCTTCAATTTTGGCATTTGATAAAAGACCCTTCTCGGCAGCCCTGCTTTTGAACCATCCTGAATTTATGGGAGTGCATGGCAGTTCCAGAACTCAATCCTAAATTCATTGTTTTTTAAGTAGTTGGCAGGACTCCCTTGTCAGTTCCCCGGTGTATATTTTGCATTGTTGTTGACTTTTAATTTCTGTCTGTTGTAACTAGATTCTCTTAAAATCTTCAGTTCCTATTAGTTCCTCCCTTAGGAAGAGGATTACAAAAGGAAAAGAATCTAATTAGATTGCACATTACTTATTAGGACATATTTGCTAATGGATCAATACATAGATACCATCTCCTTACAACTGTCTCTTCTGCCAATCAAATGTTCTAGGATTCATTTTTTATATTTGGATATTATTAGAAGAGCTTTGGTGCTAGTTTATGGTTTAGGGGTTGTGTCAAGGATTTGTTAATGACGTATGTTAATGGGAATATTTCTTCCAAGGAAAATGCTTACAATGGCATTGACTTGAATATTTTTTGAGTGTCTCAGTGTAAAAATGGACCTGAGACATTGTTCCACAAACAAATGACCCCAGCAACAATTTGATTATACTCACTGATCCTGTAAGAAATTTGGCAAGGACATAGTGAGTCAACTTTTCTCTGTTTCAATGTCCTTAAATGACTGGGGTGCCTTAATCTTAAGGGTGTTGGAACAGCAGGGACTGCGGATACATTTCCATGTTAACTTCTTCACTCACAACACCTGTTGCCTGAGTTGTGATGGCTGAAGGATGGACTCAGGTGACACTCTGAAGCAAGTCACCTGTATGTTGCCTCTGGCATTGCAGTGTCAGAGTAGTTGGACTTCTACTTGTCAGCTTGTTAAATTTCCATGAGTAAGTATTACAGTAAACAAGGTAAAACCTGTATGATTTTTTATGAGCTAGGTTTGGAATTCATCTAGATGTATTTATGGGCTGAGGTGGTGATAGGCCCACCCACATTCAAGGAAATGGGACACACACTCCATCCCTCAATTGAAGAATGTTAAAGGATTTGTTTAGGTTTTTTGAAACCTTCACAGACACGTACATCTTATTTGCTAATGAAGAAATTTGACATTCTACTTCTTTAGACATTCTAATACCAGCAATGCAAAATAAAATCATTTATGCTTATAATGAAAACTATTACAAGGATAAATGCCAGAGAGTTAAAATATGGTTATTTATTGGTAAAAGGGATTGCGACAACTTTTAGAAACAAAAAAATAATAAAATATAAAAAATGAAAAAAAAATAAAATAAATGCACACCAAATGTTTAATGTCAGACCTCTAGTGTATGGGAATCTGCATAATGATTACTAAGATCTGGTGAGGCTCTGATGTAATGTATAGACAAGAGTTTTGTGACTTTTTCTAGGACAATTTGCTTGTTAAATTTTACCGAAGTTCTCAAGTTTTTTCCAGGACAAGATTCCAAGTTTAAGGTTTTTGGCAAAATGACATAAAAAATTTAAATTGAGAAAGATTCAACCTATCCTTTTTACATGAAGGAGCTGACAATTTTGTGATTTATAAGTATTTAAGCTGTCACTGGCCACCCAGTGTCTTGCTAATGATTTTTCCCCTTTAGATGACAAATCCAACTGATTAACTGTCCTAATTGCAACTGTGCATATCCATCCTTAGCAGGAGTCTGAGTAATTTAGAAGATACATTTTTTTTTAATATTTAACTATGTAGTTAACTTTATTGGTGCTATTTTTTAACTAGAAATTTGCTTGAAACTTTAAAATGTAGACAGAATTTCTTTATAAATATAGTCATAATACTTAAATATACTATGTGGCTGATTTAAAAGGATAAGTAAACTTAGATGTGTTCAGCAATTTATTTGAATAGTAAGGGTGTGTTAAACTTTCAGGAATATGTCTATAACATGGTAGAACACATTAAAACACATTTTTGAAGAATGACTATAGATATAACCAAAAGATTTATTACTCTAAAGAAAAATTAACTTAGGCTCATTTAAAAATTTAGTCTTAGGGGATTTAAATTCTATATAGTGTATCCCTAACATATGTCAGTTTATATAACACACTGCAAAAATTACATTGATTACTTAAAGGGGCTGTACATAATAAAACAAAAAAGGACTATTGAAATTTTTATGCCTTTTTTATAACAAAATTAAATATTAGATAATTCTATTTCAATATCAATTCCTTCTTAACAAATATTCCAATATGTAATTGGTTTATTATAAATTTTAGTAAATATAGTAACCTATAATATTGGTTTATTTAAAAGTGGCATTTGGTGAGCCTACAGATAATATAATAAATAGATAAATGTGTTTCTAGTCAATAAAAGTTTTCCTAATCATAAATATATTTTTCAAGTGTGTGATTCTACTGCAATTATTCTTAAAATTGTTGCTGTTTAGAAAAAAAATCTTCCAAAATAACTGTTATGTAATGTGGAAAAGTAAAACAAACCTGGTTAATTCTTTCAGAAGGTTTTTCAGTACCTGTAATTAAGAATAAATTTGCATCTTTTATACTAGTTTTTTGTCATTACAGTAAACAGCCTCGGATGGTTATAACCTACTCTGTTGCTCATAAAACCTATTTGATGTGTGTTTATCACTTGCTCTATAAGTAGCTTTTCATTTCTGTTTGTTCCTACCATGGTTATAAAATACACTATTATAACAGTTCTTAAACACACAATAGCACTATAAAACAGTGTCTTTGGTGGATATTTAAACAATTTTTTTTTAAAGATTTTTATTTATTTATTTGAGAGAGAGAATGAGAGAGAGAGAGCAGGAGGGGGGGAGGGTCAGAGGGAGAAGCAGACTCCCTGCCGAGCAGGGAGCCCGATGCGGGACTCGATCCTGGGACTCCAGGATCATGACCTGAGCCGAAGGCAGTCGCTTAACCAACTGAGCCACCCAGGTGCCCGATATTTAAACAATTTTAATGTTGAGGCAAAGTAATTTAGTGTCCCACCCATATGTTCAATATTCCTAAAAGCATTTAAAAAAAAAAAAAACACCTAAAACCCTCACACTTGAAAATACCCCAAATTCTTCTAAACATATTCAGGCTTATGAGTAATTCCGCCACCAATCAAATCATTGCATTAGACAAGAAGGAGATAATTCATGCATGATCGTGTTGCCTAATATCCATTGTTTCAGAGCTGAGAAAATGAATACCATTTTCAGATCTCAGTAGTGTGACATCTATGACTTCTGTGGAGTAAGAAAATAAGAAGAACCTATCAAATAAACTTTGAGGTTCATTTGTTATCCTGCTCCAACATTTTCTATATAGCTAAATTAACATCCTTTGTATTATCAATAAAAATGTTATTTCTGTTTATAAAAAAAGAAAAAGAAAAAAAAAGAAACAGATGGCTCTAGGAGGTGAAGAACAAAAGCAGAAAGTCCAATTATATGACTATTGCAATATGTCCAGAGTACTTAGGTACAATGGTAGATGAGGTAGAAGAATGTGGAGATGCTCGTCAAGTAATTTAGAGCCCCCTTCAATGTCTTATTAGTAAAATAGCTACAATTATCTCTATCATAAATTAAGATTACATAGTGTCTATAAATTAGCATAGTGCTTGAATGAAAATGAAAATAAAAATTCATGGGATGTAAAAAGACATCCTGTGTTCATGGATTGGAAGAAGTAATGTTAAAATGTCCAAACTACCCAAAGCAATCCACAGGTTCAATGTAATCTCCTTACAAATCCTAGTGGTGTTTTTATAAAAACAGAAAAAACAATAGCAAAATTCATATAGAATCATAAAGGAATGAGAATAGCCAAAGCCATTTTGAGCAGGAAGAACAAAGCTAGAGGTATCATCCCTCCTGATTTCAAAATATGTTACAAAGCTATGGTAATCAAAGCAGTATGGTATAAACCAATGTAACAGAATAGAGAGCCCAGAAATAAGACCGTGCATATATGGTCAGCCGATCTTCAACAAGGCTGCCAGCGAAGAATACACAAGCAGTAAATGATAGTCTCTTTAAGAAATGGCTTTAGGAAAAGTAGATATCCACATGCAAAAGACTTAAACTGAACCTTTATTTTACACTGTACACAGAAATCAACCCAAAATGAATTAAAGACTGAAATATAAGACCTGAAACCATATAACTAGAAGAAAGCAGAGGAAAAGCTTCTTGGCATTAGCATATATAAGGAATTCCTACATCCCACCAGCAAAAAGTTAATAACCTGATTAAAAAACAAACAAAGGAATCAAATAGAAATGTTTCCAAATAAGACATATAAGTTACTGAGTATATGAAAAGGTGCTCAACATCACTGATCATCAGCAAAATGCAAATCAAAACCACGAGGTGTCACCTTGCATCTCTTGGGATGGCTATTATCCAAGCAAAAGAAAACAAAATGAAAAAGATAAGAATGTTGGCAAAAATGTGGAGAAACAGGAACACTTGTGCACTCTTTATGAGAATATAAAATCATGCAGTCGCTATGGAAAACGATATAGAGATTTCTCAAAAAAATTAAAAATAAAACTACCTTACAATCCACCAGATTTCACATATGGATATATACCTAAAATAAATGAAATCTAGATTTCAAAGACATACCTGCACTCTCATGTTCATTGAAGCCTTATTCATAATAGCCAAGATATGAAAGCAACCCAGTGTCCACTGAGAGATTAATGGATAAATAAAATGAGGTATCTATTAAATATAGTATATTATATATTTGAATATTATTCAGCCTTTAAAAAGGAGATCCTACCATTTGTGACATGGGTGAGCCTGAAGGACATTATGCTACATGAAGTAAGCCAGACAGAGGAAGTTAAATACTGTATGATCTTGTTTATTTGTAGAATCTGAAAAAGTCAAGTGCATAGAAGCAGAGAGTAGAATGATGGTTGCCAAGGGCTGCGTAGTGGAGAAAATGAAGAGATGTTGGCCAAAGGATGCAAAGGTTTACTTTGTAGAATAAATAAGTTCTAGAGATCTAATATACAGCATAGTAACTATAGTTGATAATACTGTATTATATACTTGAATTTTGCTAAGAGAGTAGATCTTAAGTGTTCTTATCACACACACACATGCATGCACATACACACACAGTGGTAACTATGGGAGGTGATGGATTTGTTAGTTAGCTTGATTATGGTAATTATTTCACAATGTTCACAGAACTCAAAATGTCATGTTTTATACCTCAAATATAAATAATTTTTAGCTGTCAATTATATTTCAATAGCCAGAAAATGAGAAAAGAAAGGAAAGGAGAGGTAAAGAAAGAAAATGCAGGTTCCTTCCATATGTTAAATGGCAGAGCCCACAAGTATTTCTCTACTTTTTACCTTTGACAGTTACACTTTTAAGGTCATGTCCTGGAAGCTTTCTCTTGCCACTATAAATACTAGGGGCAACAAAATTAAACTCTTATGGAGAAAAATAGTTGCAAATTTTTTAGGTCAGAATTCATGATTTGCTAAAAGGTTTATCTAAATTAATTTATTCTAATTTACTTATTATATCTAATTTATTACATCTAATTTATTCTAATAAATGCTGTCTCTATTGATATTCTAAGACCTCACCCAAACTCTGACATGCACATCAAAACAGCTTAGTTTATGGATTTGTAAGCTAGTGTTACTCTCAGTTTGACTTGCAGTGTTATTTTTGTATAAACATCTCCTCTGCTGAAGACTCAAACTGACCCATGCCATATAAATTTCAGTAAGGTCTTGTACAGTAAGGTCTTCTCCATCTCTGGAAATAAGTCTAGAAATTTTACACTTGTCCCAGGGAGTTGTTAAATAATGCTGTATTTTGGCATAGAGAACACAGTTTGTTAAAGTGAGAATATAACACAGAAATGATTACAGATTAAATTACCTTCAAATTGAAGAAAAATAAATGACTTCATTTTCTCAGATCCAGGAGTTTCTGATGTTTATTTGTTTTATTTCCTTTTCTCGGTAGTCCTTCAAATTCTCTCCTGGAAAGAAACAAGAGCCTCATGTGTGACAGTGATCTGCTCTCATGTCATAGCATTTTATACTGGCTATAATATGGTATGTCTTAATAGGTCTGAATTTTATTAAATGAATTTCTTCATCTATGATGAGCCTATCCTTTTTAAATAATACAACAAAACAATTTTGTTAAAGCAATATTAGACTAGTTAATTGATGACAATGTAGTATTGTTCCTGAGATTTTTAGTACATATAATGAGTACACATTTATCCCAGTTTTGAATCAACATCACAACAAAAAGTCTTAACACTTATAACCACCGCTCCAAATGATAAGCAGATATTTTAGACAGATAATTTGATAATTTGGACAAGTTATTCTTCTGAGATCCAAAGACCCAATATATTATATATATATCCACATATATAATTTCACACATATTAATAAATTTATATAATATTTCATATACATTAATAAAAGTAAAGAGATTTAAGGAATTGGTTCAAGCGATTGTGGGGATTGGCAAATC
The DNA here is from genome assembly GCF_054177405.1 of Leptonychotes weddellii. NCBI lineage: Eukaryota > Metazoa > Chordata > Mammalia > Carnivora > Phocidae > Leptonychotes > Leptonychotes weddellii. The sequence continues at coordinate 19,971,841 of NC_138370.1, forward strand.
CAACATCAGTAGGGTAGGCCAGAAGGACTGGAACTTCAGGCAAGAGTTGATGTTGCCATCTTGAATCTGAAATCTGTAAGGCAGGCCAGCAGACTGGAAACTCAAGCAGGTTATCTTGGACTTTTGAGGCAGAATTCCTTCTTTGCCAGGTAATCTGTTTTTATTCTTAAAGCTTCCCACTGATTGGATGAGACCCAACCTTATTATTGAAGGTAATCTCCTTTCTGTATAACCCACTGATTATAGGTGTTAATCTGATCTACAAAATATCTACACAGTAAGACTAGTATTTGACCAAACAACTGGTACCATAGCCTAACTAAGTTTGCCCATAACATTAACCATTACAGATATGTATTCCACTTTGCAAAAATTTGACAAATATTAAAGGTGATATAAGTGATAGTGTTGTTAAGCTGTCTTGTGGTAACTAAAGCCAATGCCTAACCTTATTCTTCCCTCTGAAGGGTTCTGAAATCAATTTGGGAACCCCCTGACAGTCACAACACATATATTCATAGACCTGCTTCTTGACTGCAGTCATCATGTAGCATTGACCCTTGACCCTATTGACTATTCTGGATCTCAAGTGCACTGTCCACAAAGGCACTTACAGAAGTGGCAGCAAGCCCATGAGGAGAATGTGAATGTTTAAGTGGATATCGAAGCTTAAATATAAAACTGAAGAACATTCTTTGTCTACAGGGTATAAGGTCAAGGTCAAGCACTTTGTCATCTTAAGAGTCTCATGCTCTACTGACTGAGCTAACAAGGCACTTTTGTCATCTTGAACTTACGACATTGGTCTCAAACTGTTTGATCCAGTCAAAACAGCGAGTTAAAAAAATTTTCATGTTTAACTTGGTTGCCTATATTTAGATTAGCTCTTAAATCTGTTTTTATATATGCAACAGTAACAAAGACAAGAGAAAAATCAAAGTTGAAAAAAGGGTCAGTCAAAAAAGTGTTTCATTTCAGATTTTGAATAACTTCAGAAAGAAACGTGTTTGTGAACTATAACTTCTGGAAAAGAAGATTACTACATAGACCGTATGTAGATTTTGACACACAACTTATCTGCCTCAGATGGTGATTGTGTTTCTATGAAATAATAACAAAATAGTCATTAGTCCAATCTGTGAAATAGTAACAAAATCGTCATTAACCCAACCCTATCATCCATATTTGACAACTGTTCTAATTATCAAAGATTGAAATTACATTCTGGCAGTGTATGTGTATATCCACGAAGAGGAGAGAAAAGGGAGGGGACAATCAGAACTCTGTCCTTTCAGCCTAATTAATTATGGAAAAACTTTCATAACAAACACTGTGCATCCCCATCTTATTGTTTAGTTAATTTGCTCATTAATGGCTTTGAAAACACTTGTGGTTGGATAGACATTGTCTATTTAAAGAGTAATGAGAAAAATATGTCCAGCATTTTGACAGGTTGTTTTTAGAGACTTTTATTTCAGTGAAAAGAAAGTGAAAGCAGTTCGTTCCAATGGGGGAAAAAAATCTGTAGTCTGATTTGCATGTTAACTCCTTTAAAGTACCATTATCTCAAACATCAGTAGCTACTATATTTCAAAATGTTCCTGGCAGCTTTTTGAGTTGTATTGTTGTTTTGGTGTTTGCATTCCAAAAAGTTTCAACTGGGAATTTAACAGTGCTTTTTAATAAATATTTCTGAGCACATTCTAACTTTTCAGAGACACCTGCATCTTAGCTGTAGGAAGAAAGTGGTTCTAAAGTCATGGAGGATTTAGGCAAAGGCAACTCTTGGTGCTCATGTCCACCTTCATTCAGTGTGTTCCTTATGGATGAAGTCTCAAAACACCAGATACCAAAGTAAAAATTTGGGGTTCTCGTTTGTAATTCACATATTTATTTGTTAAGAAAAAAAAATTTATATAATAGTCCAGAACTAAATTTTGATAACTATGGCAACAGAAATGTTCAGATTGGAGAGCTTTGTATTTGTCACTGAATTATCTCTACTGTCAAATGAATGACTCCTAGTAAATGAAAGCTAGCCAGTTATCTAGGGGGCATATAAAAAAAAAAGTATAGACATATCTCTACCTGTGTGTCTGTTTGTGTATATATATATATATATATATATATATATATATATATATATATATATAACTACCATTATTATTTATATATAACTACTATTATTATTTTGATGATGGTGATGGTAATTTTTGAGTCAAATCTATTAATGAACAAAATGGAATTTAAGTTTGAATACCTGGTTTTGAATACCAATTTCAAATCTTGAAACTTGAGGAAAATTAGTTGATCTCTCTGCTCTTCATTTATTCACTTGTCAAAATGTACTTCCCACATAAGGTGTTGTCAAAAAGAAAAGTATCCCTTGCTTTCTCACATTGGTTTCCATGGTTGGATAAAGTACAGACTTTACTGGCAAACTAAATGGATTAAAAACTGCACGTAGTTCTCTGTTAACATCTGTAGTAGTAACTATTGTTTAACATGTTTGTTTTACAGACACATTATTTGTGAAATTACTGCTCTGACTCTCTCATTTGACCCAAATCCAGCAGTCTCTTGATTTTTAGACACAAATATTAGATAGCCCTATAAAAACCTAGCTTTTCCCATTTAGCTGTTTTAGTCACATACAAAATTTATTGAGGAAAAAAATGGACGATATGTTTCAGTATGAAAGTAGTATTTAAGTAAAAGAGATTTTTTTACCAATTCATATAGTAAATGGATTCAACTTTGAATCAAACATCTATGTAAGTTCTTCCTTCTAAATGCTTAATCCTTTGAATTAAGCATATTTAATTCTGCCTATTTTCAGATGGAATAAAATAGTAGATTTTCTTTTGATGATATTAGTCAAATCTAGAAGTTGATATCATGGGGGAAAAAACCCAACTCCTGATAAATCACTTTTACTTCTACTCAAAGAAAAAATATTGATAAGTGGAATTATTTTTTTACAAAAGAAACTATAAATTTCTCATAAGTATTAAAATTCACTTAATTTAATAGCATGTTCGTTGTGTCACATGCTGCTATGTACATAATTTTGATTTTTATGAATAGGTTATAAATCAATGAATACAACATAACTGATTGTTACATGAGCAACAAGTAAATTTTGTATTATTTTAAAGTACCTTTTTAGGGGTGCCTGGGTGGCTCAGTCGTTAAGCATCTGCCTTCAGCTCAGGTCATGATCCCAGGGTCCTGAGATCGAGCCCCGCATCGGGCTCCCTGCTTGGCGGGAAGCCTGCTTCTCCCTCTCCCACTCCCCCAGCTTGTGTTCGTGCTCTCGCTGTCTCTCTCTCTCTGTCAAATAAATAAAATCTTTAAAAAAAAATACAGTATCTTTTTACTATTTAATGATAACTGATATTATCAAAATTTTAAATAGTATGAGAAATCTGAATAACTTCTTTTATCTTACCCAAATGAAAAATATATAAATTAATTAAAATAATTTTCTGAATGTATATATACTTTTTATAATAATATATGTTATTTTATATTTGCATATTATATATAACATAAGTATATGAATCAAGTAATATTCACATTTTTGCTTAAACTTTCTGCCAGTTCTGAGTAAATAGGGTAGCATAAACACAGTTAAAGTTTACTTCAAAACTGTAACTAAAATATATTCATATATCTAAATCAAATCAAGACCATTTTCCATGAGAACTTTGAAAGTGGAAAAAATTTGATTTGAATTCCCTATATACATAGAAAGGTTTACAGGATGTTCTGAGCTTTTATAATGGCTACATTACAGCTGGCTGGAAATATTGTTTGAACGGACAAAATTTAAAAATTGTGTTAAAATGGGTAAATGCTTACATTAGTTAGAAATTTCTCTATTTCAAGCAATGGGCCCAAATAATAAAATGGTATACATATAGGAGCCTTAGAATGATGGCAATTTGGGGCACATATACCTAAAACTGGAAAATGTCTAGAACTCGAGAAGGCTTCAGTCAGACTTGAATATCTTCAAAGACTACAATTTGTTCCATTTGTCTTCTCTGTCGTTCATTGTGTCTGCTTCATGCTAAGGCTAGAAACACTCATAGTTACAGAATGGCTGCCAGCAGGTTCCCAAGCTATGGTCTTCCTTATTCAGTTCCCGCTAATGAAATGATTCTGTCCAAATAACTTTTGTTGACAATTAAGACTACTTGTTCCTAAGAATCGTGTATTAAGAATATATATTCTACTCATATGTCATTGACTTTAATGGAATCATGACTTCATCCCTGAACAAGACACCATGAGCATCTTGGAGGGATGTCCTGACCACCTTCGAAGAAAGATTTGTGGAGAGGGTCAGCTTCCACAAAGTTACATGGGCTGCCTGGGAAAGTGCTAATATCTGGAAAGCAATTTGGGAAGTGTTACCAAAAAGAAAGGAGAAAGGATGATGGTCAGCCCAAACCAATAAGTGACTTTTCCTAAATATTTTTAAAAATATTAGTATATCCTATAATTCTTAAAAGAGAAGCTATGGATAGTATTATGACTCTATATGAAAGTAATATAAAATGCTTTAAATGTATTCATTTCAAATAGGAAAAATATATACCAGAGCAGAAGGAACGGGTTTTACCCATGAGTACTCCTTCACCTTGACATTCTAAACAATGATAGAAAAATTACACCAGTAGAAAAAATGCACCAGAAAATTGTTGGTATAAGTTTGAAAGAATAAATCCACCATATAAGATTTTAATGTAACTAGAGATTTTCCTAAACTAATCTGAATTGAACAAGGGATGCTCATGAAGCCTAAAACTTAGGTATTCAGCAGAACTGTTTACAACCAAAAATTAAGCTCATTTTCGTGTAAGAAGCTTTGCATATAAGCTGATTTTAGGGACTGCTGAAATTCAAAATGTAAATGCCTTTAATCTAATGGTTTCCCTGCTTTGTAATACATGCAGCCAGCCTGGAATCTTTATTTCTGATTAATCATTGATGTTTTCAATTTACTTTGTTAAGTCCCAAACTAGCCAATATATTGGACCACACACATTTCTCAACTCTTTTGCTCACAGGAGTTTAATTCCTTTATGGCAAGGAAATCTGTGTGGATGTGGTGATAACTCTAAATTAAAAAAAAAAAGTAAGAACTTTGTCTTAGTTCACATACGTGGCTGGTGGTTACACATTTCCAATCAATCTCAGGTACACAAATAGACAGGATTCTTAGGATTCTAAGAATTATTAAAAAATTATTAAAAATGTTTTAAAGAATTAATTTCTAAATTTCTTCAAGGATCTTCCTTCATCTTTTAGACACCTAAATCAATATTTTCTCTTTTACTTCTATGTCTGTGCTATTAATAGTCCTTTCCAATTACTTGGTGCCTAATATGTTCCAGAAACCATGCCAGGAGCATTATCTACTTTATCTCTAATAATGACCATTTTTGTTCAAGTTAGGTATTATAGCCCTCATTTTAATGATGAGAAACAGAGACTCAGGGAAAATTTTTAAAAAATTATCTAGTCAATAAAGCTAAGAGGCAAAACCTGGATTTGATCTTAGGAATATGAAATTATTTTTTGGACAGAAAATGGCACTGTAATCTTTCTATTTGATTATACCTTTTGCTTTTCTTTGTCATATATTTAGGTCACAAAGGAATGTTAAGGGAGGAATGCCTCTTGCTTCTCAGTATTGTTTTAGAAATGTAGCTCTCTAAGTATCTTATATGAAAAAGTAAGCAAAAGGGAAAATATTCATTCACAAATTTCATAAAATATCAGCCCTCTGATATGGAAGACTAAAATATTTCGGGATAAAAGAAGAACTGATTTTCTTAGAAAAGAATAGAATCAACGAGTAATGTTTAACACCATTGCATTTACAGAAAGAGGAAGAAATCCATTAGGGGCATAGAAGAAAAAGATCAAGATGCTAGGTCTAGCTCTAATTTTTCTCCTTTGGGGCTGGATCTGCACTGGGTATTTTGTATTTGCCTTGCCAGTCCACTCCCTAGATTTTTCCTCCTGTGTCATGGGAAGCTGACCTGTATAGGCTTTATTTCCTTGATCTCACATTCTTGGGCTTCTGTTTGGGTTCAGCCAATGGGAAGTTCTGGCAGAAAATGAAAGAACAGGAAGAAATTGAGGTTAGCTGTTTATTTTACAGACTCCCTTCCTTCAGGGTCACTGTCGGACACCTGCATCCCTCTATCAGAGCTGTTCTTGTGAGAGAATCCTTTCAAAACATCTACCCACCCTGGGTTTCGATAACTACTGTCCCTCCCTGCCTTTGAGGTCAAAGTATGAAAAGGCTACCCACTTTTGCTGGCTTCAGGGTCCTGCAATATCCCTCGATGGTTTCTTTATATGGTGCCCACACTTTAGTATAACATCCATTTATTAAACTCTCCTCAGTCACTCACTTCAAGCGTTCCATCTTTTTCCCGCTGGGACATAAGCTAAAACAGTAATTGGCTTTTGGAGTAGCTTTAGGAGACAGGGCTCTCTACCTTTCAGGGTTGTAGAATCATATCAAAATAAGATTCCATGATTGAGCTGCCCATATACTTGAGAAAAGAAGAAATAACCTCTTTGCTGGGAGTAATGGGCCAATGGTAATTCTGTGGCATGTGGTGGTATCATGATAACTCAAATTATCCCCACTGGTAGCATGGGATGAAGGATGTTGTACAGATGGAGGTCAAGTGGCTGACACACTTGGTAACTATGGTAATGATCATGATTATAAGACTGTGGAGTCAGTTGGCTTTTTCTCACAAGCATAGAAAGCATAAATAGTGAAAAGGACAAACTGAAGTCCTTAAATGCCCAACTATGAACAAACTGAGGGAAAAAAAATCAGAAAATCTTTAGGGCCATTTGAAGAGGCTTCTAGAGTGGCAGCAAATGTATGCTGAAAGCTGCTTATTTGCAGCACCATGTAAATATCAAATCTTGAAAGAATTTTATGCTAAATTAGAGTCACTAATGAGATAGAAAATAAACCTTGAAACATGAGGTGGGGACATTTGAGCAGAGGCAGGCAATGCTAAAATCTAAACAGCCAAACACCCCTGAATCCACTTTGCCAGCAAAATATCCTCTCTTCATACCCACACCCACCCAAAACACACACACACGCATGCACACACATGTGCACATACACACATACACACATTGAAGAGACTAGCATCCTGCATAAAAGACTTTGTGGTTGATCCTTGTATTAGTAATGTCTTTTATTTTCTATATATTGATGCTTTGATGTTTTAACATCTGGAGTCTTGTTGCGCCTGGAGGGACTGCCTTCCCACAGTTAGCCTGTTCCTAGAGAAGTAAACAATTCAAATGTGAGTGTACTTTTCAAATACAAATCAACTAATCCAGAGCCCACATTGGAACCACCTCCTTTCTTGGGCTCTCCCACCTGCCCTAATCACCCCAAGTGCCATGTACCAGACAACCAGCAACAGTCCCTATGCCCCAGAGACTGCTGAGACTATTCAAACTAGCCAACCCTAAGTCTGCTTACTCTGTTTCACTGATTCTTTCCTATGAAAACCACAACAGAGGTTCTTGCTCACAGTTCCCCTTTTCCCTCTGCCTTGTGACTGGCCCTGTTGCTTCCCCATGTGATCCCTCATGAAATAGCAAACCCCCTCCTCTTGGGAACTATGAGTGATAAGTTGTCTTTTTAAATATAATCATTTCCTGATCTTTTGGCCTAACTATGACTCAAATTTTCTTTTAATATACTATAATATAAAATAGTCCTCATGCTGTTTTCTCAGAAGAAATTGCTGACTCAGGGCATACTTTCACTTCACCTTTTGGCCTTCAAGTTCATAAAAAAAAAATAGATATTCATAGGCTAGATAACTATAAGGATAGAAAAGGCCAAATAGAAGCCCTTGGTTCTGTCCATTCCTGCCAAGAGAGTAAATGAAAAGCCAAGCTAATCTGGGACAGATTTACAGAGATTAGTGCGAACTCCAAATATTTTAAAGATGTAGGGATAGCTATTCCTACCACATCCTCATTTAATTGCCTATTAGCCAGTGCAAAAGAAAAGCAGGTCTATAGAAAAGCTATAGATTATTACAAAATTAATCAGGTTATGGTGACAATCACAGCGAAACTACTGAAGTTAGTGTCTCTACTAGAGTTAGCCAACAGTCTCCTGTGTGCACGAGGAGACTTTTCCCCATGCTTATCAATAAAATTAACCTAAAACATTTTAAACTTCGTCAGCAGTGAAGTCAGTATATACTTATTCTCCTGACTTAGGGCTATGTCATAATAAATTTGAAAGATTTCTTGCTCATGCTATCTCATTACTGTTACTCTATATTGATGACAGTATTCTAATTGGATCTGATTATGAGAACTTAATACACTTTCTATACAGGAGAATGGGTTATAAACCTTGCAAAATTTCAGAGACTTGCCACCTCAGGGAAGTTTCCGTGGGTTCAGTAGTGTAAAGAATATCTCAGAATATCCTCTTTAAAGTGAAAGCAAGTTACTACACTTGCACTGCGCACCATAAAGGAAGAGTTTCTGTGTTTGTTGGGACTCTTCGGATTCTGAGACAATATATATCACATATACATGTATTTTTCTGACCTGTTACTGGGTAACCCAGTTTCGAATGGTACCTAGAATAAGAAAACTGCAGCAGGGAAAAGATGCCCTGGAATTTGGATTCAATCAGCAGATCTGATAATATCAAAAAATGTTTATAGCAGACAGAGATGCTCTGCGGAACCCTTGGAAAGCCTCAACGGGTGAATTAGCACAGACATGTCAGGTGTGAAAGTTAAGTCCTGGCCCTTTCAATCACTAACTCTTATCCATCTGAAAAAGCACCCTGTGACTTTGTACTGGTCCACATTAGGAACAAAATATCTGATGTGGGATAACAAGCAATCATTCATTCCTACCTACACATTATCAACAGGTTAGCTGATCTACTGAATCATAAAATTGGATGACTATGGTAATATGCCACTCTGGAAATGGAAAAGGAATTTAGGAAACTGGACCTGAGCAGGTCTGGAATGCACAGATACACTGCAGAAGAATGAGGCTCAGATACACATGTTTTCACTGCTTTACCGCCTCTCTCTCAACCTACATCTATGATTAATGTGACCATATAGTTAACATCCAAACAGGACAATTTTGAGAATTAAAATTGGCACTGTTAATAATTAAGATGAGACAGTGAATGTAAATCATAAGTGTCCTGGGTAAACCATGATCTATCATCACTCTACTTATGACCATTCTACAGAGAAAGAAGGGAAAGAAAGAAAATGTATAGGCTTGGTTTAATAGAATAACGTGCGCTATATGCAAGAAACAGAAATGGATAGTTCCTACAATATAGCCCCATTCAGGAATGTCATTGAAAGGCCATAGTGTAGGGACATCCCTCTAGTCAGCAGACTTCTGGGAAGTGGGAGTATGCTGCTTCATATAAAAGGAGAGCTAGCCTGGGAAATAGCTCTGGATGTATTCATGGACAATGGCTAATGGGTTGGCTGACTAATCAGGGACTTGGTAAAAACAAAATTGGAAAATTAGAGACAAGAAATTTGGGGTGAGGTACAAACCTCTCAAA
>NC_138370.1:19981977-20005937 GCF_054177405.1 Leptonychotes weddellii
AACACATTTTCCATCCCCACTAAGATAACAGAGTGGGTCTCATAATTTTGGGGGTTTTTTGTTTCTATCTGATAATGCCTCTAGATGATCAAATAACAACTTAGTATCACTGTGCAGGTCAACTCAGTGTAAGACAACTGTTCAGCAAAGTCACCAATAAAATGTCTCCCAAAATCATGGGACTTAGAACCCTCAGTTTGTTTCTCAGAGTCCATGGTCTCTCATGGATCATCTCCCCATCCGATTCCCCCCCTTCATTTTTCCCTTCCTACTATCTTCTTTTATTTTAACATATAATGTATTATTTGTTTCAGAGGTACAGGTCTGTGATTCAGCAGTCTTACATAATTCACAGCGCTCACCATAGCACATATCCTCCCCAGTGTCCATCACCCAGCCGCCCCATCCCTCCCACCCCCCTCCACTCCAGCAACCCTCAGTTTGTTTCCTGAGATTAAGAGTCTCTTATGATTTGTCTCCCTCTCTGGTTTCATCTTGTTCATTTTTTCCTCCCTTCCCTTATGATCCTCTGTCTTGTTTCTCAAATTCCTCATATCAGTGAGATCATATGATACTTGTCTTTCCCTGATTGACTTATTTCACTTAGCATAATACCCTCTAGTTCCATCCACGCCATTGCCAATGACAAGATTTCTTTTTTTTTTTTGATGGCTGCATAATATTCCAATGTTTATAGCAGCAATGTCCCCAATAGCCAAACTATGGAAAGAGCCAAGATGTCCATCAATGGATGAATGGATAAAGAAGATGTGGTATATATATATACAATGGAATATTATGAACATTATGTCATTTATGAATGACACATGTATAAAATCAACAAAGTGAAATACCAAAAAATTTTAAATAAGTCCCAGTCATAAATTTTCCCTGTATTATCAAAACCCAGATGACCAGAGTAAATTACTTATATACATTTTAGTAAGTATATCTGCTGTTTTACTTACAGTTGTTTAGGAATAATAATAATGGTATAAGAATAATAAAAACAGTTAAAACTGTTACTGTTACTACTACTGATGATGGTGATAGTAAATGCTAATACAGTACTTACTCTTTTCCAGGCCCTGTTCTTAGCGCTTTATATACGTTATCACATGTAATCCTCTCAACAGCCTTACTATTTCCATTTTACAGAGAGGAAAATGAGGAATAACAAGGTGGAATAACTTGCCCAAGGCCACATAGCAGCCATAAAGTTGGGCAGGGAACCCACATAACCAGGTTCTAGAGCCCACTCTCTGAAACCACAAGGTCACGTGGCCTCTCTTATTACTTAGAGTCTCTCAGTTGTAGAAATGTGTGTCTATTCTACTCAATGTTATTTCAAAAGTCATCAGGGGTTATTCTGAGAAGCATCTATCTGGTCCCTTCATTATGAGTAACCACATGTACACTTAGTTACACACTTGAGTGGTTGAAAGTAAACACTAAATAAGGATGGTGACAAATTCACAAAGGCATCTGAGTAAATTCAACCATCCACAGAAAGGAGGAAAAGCAAGTATTGTTAGCACATGTAACTCACCTCACCTGAATATATATATATATATATATATTTTTTAAAGATTTTATTTATTTATTTGACAAAGAGAGACACAGCGAGAGAGGGAACACAAGCAGGGGGAGCAGTAGAGGGAGAAGCAGGCTCCCCGCAGAGCAGGGAGCCTGATGTGGGACTCTATCCCAGGACCCTGGGATCATGACCTGAGCCGAAGGCAGTCGCTTAACTGACTGAGCCACCCAGGTGCCCATCACCTGAATATATTTTTATATAATGCAATGGAATAAAACATAAATATCAATGTTTAGTTGAACACGAGCTATAATTTGACACTCTTTAACAATGTGGACAAAATTATCCCATTTGGCAGTAAAAGATGCCAATATGGTTCTAAAGCATTTATAGACTACTTATGAGGTGTTCTGGGAAAGTGATAAGTAAAAGTGTACTTAAATCAATGGAAGTAAACATAAAAGTATGGTGTGGGCCTCAGAAATTACAAAAGAACTAAACATAACTGAATTCCTGCTATTTTTTTCAAATGAAAATGGCTATGTTTACTAAAAGACATATTCAGTTATTGAACAGAAAACTAAAGTTATCAATATACCCCAGATTTCATTTTAACAAGCCGTGGAAGAATGTTACTGGACCCACAAATCAGTAGAAGAGGTGATTCCATTCTATCTCAGGTGCCAAGAAAACAAGTCAGTTTTTCCTTTTTTTCTTCAGTAAAGTGGGAAGGGTTTTATTTATTTTTTTTCTATAAAGCAAGTAACAAATTTCCCCCATCCTTACTTTTATTTTCTTAAAGTTAAATATCTTGCTATATTTATTTTCATCCTGTCTTGGACTTCAGAATTTTTAAAATAAAATTTTCTTCAGTCTGTTCTGTTTTGCCAAAAGCATTTATTTCTGTTCTGTTTTTGTTGTTTTAATTCTCAGATACTCTTCTATTTTTCTAGAATTTCTCCCTCTCTCTCTCCTGGTCTCTTTCTCCCTCTCCTTCTCCCTTTCTCTTTATTTCCCTCTCTCTCTTCCCTCTCTCTTCTAAAAACACTGGATTTTAAAGGACATCTGTCCTTTAATTATCCCTCTCCAATTCTTCTTCATTTTAAATAGTTAACAGGGTAAAGAGCATGCTCTCCCAACTAACAGACTACCCCTTAAATGATCAGTTTCCACCCTGGAACCATACATCCTTACTAGTTTTTTGTGTACTCTTCCAAATTTTAAAACTCTTACCCTTCAAAACTTTTAAAAACATATAGTCCTATATTTTTTAAAAAATATAAATAAACTATAATATTCTGGACCTTGCCCTTTTCACTCAAGAATATACCTTAGAGATTTGTCTGTGTCAGTCAGTCTATTGACATATTCTCACCCTTTAATCTTTCTTTTTCACTGGTACTATATTTTTTTTAATTTTTAAAATTATGTAATATTATACAAATTATATATATAATACTTAGAAGTAAGGTAATTAAATTCCCATGAACTTTCTATCATACATATTAATATAATACTACATATATCATTCCATCTACTAATGGGCTCCTTCCTTGTCCTCTCCCTTATTTCCCCCCAGAGTGAATTATTCTCTTAATTTTTTGTCTTACAGTCATTTTGCTTTTAAAATTCTGTTTTAATTTGTTTTCACTCAGAAACAGTATTTTTCACTGTTTTTAAACTTTATAAAAATAGTATTATATTGTATGCAGTATTCAGAAATTTGCTTTTCCACTCAATACCACATTGATACTTACAGTTGTGATACATTCATTCTCGTTGATTATGAGATTCCATTCTGTGAATATACCACAACTGATTTATTGACCTTTCTGTTGATGGACATTGAGTAGTTTCTCTTTTTTTTTTCCTACTATGGGTAAAGCTGCTTAAATATTCTTACCTGTCTCTGGAAAATATCTGGAAGAATTTATATAAGGTATTTGAGGTATTTGCCTAGATGAGGAGGAATTGCTGGCTTAGAGAGCATGAGAATGTTCAACTTTGAAAGATAATGCCAGGGTTTTTTTTGTTGTTGTTGTTTTCTCAAAATTGTTGTACAGGTGTGTACTGCAACCAGCAGCATAAAAGGGCTTCCTTTGATTCACACCTATTTCAACAACTGGTATCGCCAAAATTCTTATATTTGTGTTCATGCCTCTTAGGTGTGTATCTAAGATTGGACTTACTAGGTCACAGGTGGTTGTATGTTTAGCTTTAACAGAAATCACCAAACAATTTTCAAAAGCTGTTACATATCTTCTTTTACCTGAAAGAAGTAATGTTATATAATCTATCTCTGTTTGCTTCTGTTCCTCTGATTTCTTTCTTTCTGTGTGTGTCATTGTTTTGTTGAATGGACAGAACTTTTCACTAAGTAGATCTTGAGTTGCGAGACTGATGCCAATCAGAAACCATCTACTGTCATTTTCTGTAGGTATTTTTTTTTCTTTTGTCGTTATTTTATAGAAGGGAACCATTCTCCTGAACAGAAGCTATAAACCCAGATGTCAGCATTCTGTGGGACAGGTAGGCTATAGTCACTTTGAGTTGTATATTCACTTAGTTCCCTTGTCTTAAGTACATAATCTTCTTCCTCAACTGTATCTAATGCCTGAAAATCTGGAGTCTCTGGTCACACTTCTTTAGAAAGCAAATCTTCCAGATATTCTAGGTTGGAGAACGGATACTCCTATCACACAAGATGGAGGAAGAAATAAAAATTATCTTTTGTAAGAATGGCACTTAATCTATCTTTGTAGATGGCCTCACCTCAAACCCCACTTCTAGAAGTACTGATTTCTCTCAATTCCTGAGTCTTCTGGGGAGGGAGTTGCATTGTTAATTTGCTTACCTCAGGTCTTCTCCTGTATTCTAGAGTGGGTTTCAGATTTCTCCTGACAAATCAATTAGTGCTTGTCCTTCTACTCTCCACCTTTCAGGTTTATTGCTGTTATATTCTCTCCTGTATCCTCATCCACGTAAGTCAATGCCAATCAAGTCTCATTTTCTACCGTTTCAGTTTAGCCTCAGGAGAAAAAGTAGGTAAATCAGTGTATTTCATTCAGCATGCCCCTCTCGCTGATCATGCTAATTGAACCCCCAACACCGGGACTATGCATTTGTCTGGCTTTTTCTCTGGAGACTCTAAATGTACTTTGATCCTTTCTGAACAACTTTCTAGCTCTTCAGAATTCCTTCCATTGTTTTATTTAGAGCAGTGTTTTCTGAAATTTTTTAAGTCCAATGACACATTTGATAACAATAAATGTGTCCTGGATTTTTTAAAGATTTATTTATTTATTAGGGGGGGCAGAGGGGAAGAATCTCCAAGCAGACTGCTGCTGAGTGGGGAGCCCCATGTTGGGCTCAATCTTATGGCCCATGAGATCATGACCTAAGCTGTATCCAAGAGTTGAAGTCTTAACCAACTGAGCCACCCAGATGCCCCAAAAGCATCCTGGATTTTTCATATAAATTCAAGAGCAGAAATATACCCCTCATTAGAATCACTATATTATCTTTAAGACACAAAGATCTAATTTTCTTGTTTTCTATATTTCTGTATTACCAAAAACAATAAAAACGTTTTTTCAAGAAAAAAATTATATTATTATGAAGTATTTATATCAAAATATATTGACCCCAGGGAGCATCACCCTGATGTGAATAAATGATTTTAATAAATGATTTTGAGATCTTCAGTTGTGTAGACACAAGACAGAGCAGTAAATCATGTGATCTGATTTGGGTTCTAGCCAACTTTGTCAAAACTCTTAAAATAAGACAACCCCACTCCAATTCAGCTTCCTTGTCAGTAATTTGTGAGGGTTTCAGTTAATGGTCTGAGAGCTATAATATACTATATTGGGACATCTGTTCAAGTTGTTTCTCTCAGAATTCATCATAGCATTGTAATATCACTCCTCTCCTCCTTAATTTAGCTGGTTACCACTGAACATGTATTTTCTATAAAACTTAAAAGTAAATAATTTTATCAGGCTTTAAAGAAAAAAAGTTTTACAAGCTATTTGAGATAAAAGTGTATGCCGAACATAGAAATGTTATGAGAAGTTTGGGGAACAAAACAAGAAACAGCAATAGATAAAGAAGTCAGTTGATACAGGTAAATTCAACAGAAAAAAATTAATGGGGACATGGAATGATTTTTTGTGTTAGGAAATATTTTTTATTTTTAGCCATTTTGATGGAAGGAAAATAAAACCTTTTTCTTTAGTTCCAATGTCTATGAACCATTCTTCTGTTCTCCTCTTTGCTTATTTATATACTTAAGACAATTAGCAAGCACTGAGTAACTTGACCTTAACAATGTATTCATATTTAATGTTTTAATCTACTTCTCTGTCTTCTCTGAACTTCTTTCCATTTGTCCTTATCTATTAGGGTAAACAACTTTAAGAAATGATTGTAAGTAGTGTTCCTGACACTGTTTTACCTCAGCTGTATACAATAGAACTTCTGCTTCTACTTATGTGTGACCTGATTCTTTTTAAGATCTATCACATTGCAAAAGGTGTCTGGATGTTACTTTCTGTGGTCATCAGGGACCTATATTAAACATATGAGCAAGGAAGTTTGTCATGGTAATTGATAGTTGTTTTTTCTCAAAGATATAGGGCATAATTCTAGAAGTTTTTCTTCCAAATTGTTGCAACTTACCTTACCATTAATTCTGTATTAATATATGGAGAATTAGGTTCATTAAGGGCCCATCCAATTGAACATAGTAATATATGAGTATGACACTCTGCAGTAACTAGATCCAAGGCAGCTGACTTAGTTATAAAAAGCGTTCCTCGGGTGCCTGGGTGGCTCAGTTGGTTAAGCGACTGCCTTCGGCTCAGGTCATGATCCTGGAGTCCCAGGATCGAGTCCCGCATCAGGCTCCCTGCTCGGCGGGGAGTCTGCTTCTCTCTCTGAACCTCCCTCCTCTCATGCTCTCTATCTCATTCTCTCTCTCAAATAAATAAATAAATAAATAATCTTATTAAAAAAAAAAAGTGTTCCTCAAGAAAGGCTCTGCAGGCAGCCTTTGTGTTGGGTACAGAAGGAACATTTGAGGGGTGCCTGGGTGGCTCAGTCGTTAAGCGTCTGCCTTCGGCTCAGGTCGTAGTCCCAGGGTCCTGGGATTGAGCCCTGCATCGGGCTCCCTGCTTCGCGGGAAGCCTGCTTCTCCCTCTCGCACTCCCCCTGCTTGTGTTCCCTCTCTCACTGTGTCTCTGTCAAATAAATAAAATCTTTAAAAAAAAAAAAAAAGAAGGAACATTTGAGGCATCTCCAGAGACCTGACAAGTCTGCAAACCAGCAAATTTTTGAAACTATTTTACTGTACGGTATAGGAGAGTGATTCTCTTGAGTTCTTGTTATGCATGGCACTGAAATATGATTTTATTATTTAGCATTTATTTACTTGTCTGATCCACATACCCTTTCTTGTTAGATTTTATTCATAGGAGAGCAGGAATATTATGTGCCTCATTATTATATTCCTAGCACCCAGAACACAGGAAATATTCAATAAATGATTGTCAAATTATTAGTAGAATAGAATAAACAAGGAGCAGTAAGATAGTCAAATATTCATATCTATCTTAGACTACCAAAATTGTAAATGTGTTGCCTTAAAAAATAGGAACTATGTTCAATACACCCGTAAAACCAAAACATACAGTCATCTGGTGGCTTCTACGTATAATATGCCTAACCAGTGCTGGTTTTAATTAGCGAGGGAGTTAATTAAATGTATGGCTTTTGTGTAAATCTTTTGTGAGGACTACAAATTCCCCAGGCTACAATGGTGTCCATATTTACTTTAATACAAAAGTAATGAGGGACAGTGGTATGGGATAAAAAATATTTAAAGAAGTTTTGAAGATACATTCGCAGTTGAAATGCAGAGAAGTTTACATAAATGAAAAAAAAAATCTAGTGGTAAATTGATAAGCTAATGGATTTGACCTTGAGTTAGAGAATGTTAAAGTATCAAGGATACAACCAGAACAACTTCTCATTGTTCTCTGTATAAATGGCCAAGGACTAAAAAATTTAGGTCACACTGAGAAAATCAGGTGAATTGGATAAAAGAAGGGCTATTCTAATTATGAAATTCTTATAGTTCACACTTGGACTAAGTTTATCACTGGTAAGTGTGGTTTCTGTGGTTGCTCCCCCTCCTATTTCTTTTTAGAAATCAGCATCTCAGTAGGCAAGGTGAGGGACTGATACCATTTTGTAAGAAGCACTATCCTTAGATGTATATAATCTTCTAAGGGTATTAATAATTTTAAGTTTGTCATCCTACTTTTACAGCATCTATAAAATGATATGTTCTCAAAAATTTTAAGTACCTAATTAGCTTTCTAAATTAACTCTAATTTTGGCTTTTCCAATGCAAAAGTATCTTTGATTAATTATGTAATCCTTGTCAATTTATCACTATACACTTTTTCCCATTTTTTTAAATAGTTGACAGCAAACCTATCAACTTAGGATTTTACATACTAAAAAAGGGTAATATTTCAAAAATATATTCTTATTCTTACTGAATGGGAAATGTTATCCCAATTTGCAAACTGAGACATTTTTGTGCATTTAAGTCCAGTAGGAATCACTTTTGACTTGTGACATATTGTCACTGGTGTAAAATATACAAGCTTATTTGATATCTTTTCATTCACATTCCCAATATCATTGTCATATATCAAGTTTTTCTCAAAATGTGGCCGGGTCTAAAATCATTACTCTTTCAGCCTCACTTGGGATATAAAAAGTGGCTTCGTGAGTTGCAAATCATTAAAACATACATATTTCCCTTAGAGTATTTGGTAAGTCAAGAAGTTTTAAAGCCAGGTAAACTCTTTGAAAAGGTATTAAAAATGACAGTGAGTGAAAGACTGTGAATAGAAACACAGAGAAAAAAATGTATATCTTGCTGAGAGCATTGCAGTCAGAAAGACTAAACAAGAACCTAAAGGAATGAAAACCTTCATATCTTATCATTTATTTCCTAATCAGTCAAATCTTCTTATTGACGGAAGAATTTCCCTTACATTCTATAACAACTTAAGTGAGTTAACAAATGTGGTAACTCATATATGTGCATTTTGTTAACTCTGAACTTTGGAATCTATTTTTGTTGTTGTTTTCACCAGTTTGACTAAGCCTGGGACTCTTACCCTCCTAACATATTTTGGGGGAAAATTAAGCCAAAAAGCTGCAAAAGCTAGGCCCTTTGTTTGGTCTCTTTATAATGTCTTTTTATAATGTAACTATACATAGATATAGTCATCGTATCTCCCACAACATATTAATACCCCTTGCAGGAGGTTGAATTATGTCCTTCAAAAAGGTATGTCCAAGTCCCAACCCCTAGTACCTGAGAATGTGATATTATTCGGAAAAGGAATCTTTGCAGTTGTGATTAAGTTAAGGATCTCAAAATGAAATCATCCTTGATTTAGGGAGGGCCCTCCGTCCAAGGACAGTTAACCTTATAAGAAAAGGGGAAAACAGACACAGAGAGGTCTGACAGCCATGCAAAGGATTGCTGGCAGTCACCAGAAACTGGGACAGAATCTCCCTCAGAGCCTTCAGAAGAAACTAACCCTACCAACAACTTGATTTTGGACTTCTGGCCTCCAGAACTCTGAGAGAATATATTTCTGTTGTTTTAAAGCCACCAAGTTTGTGGGGTGGTTTGTTACTATAGTCCTAAGAAACTAACATGCCCTGTTGTCATCACTTCCAGGTTGTATCAATTTTTTTAAATCTACTAGAAGCACTAGAGAGCATGGTAAAGGAAATGTGCTTTGGAGAATATTTTTCTAGTTTCAATTCTGGCTTAGTTGCTTACTAGCCTAATATATATATATATATATATATATGTATATATATAATAAATATATTAATTTAAATATATTAATATATCAATATATTTTAAATATATCATATTATTTCTAATATATTAATATATTAATAAATTAAATGTATTACTATATAATGTATATAATATATTAATATTAATATATATTAAATATATATTAAACACAATACATTCAATATATCTAATATGTTATATATAATATATAATATTTAATATATAAATATATATTTAATATTGCAAAAATAGTACAAATGTCATTGGGTTTGTATTCAGATGAGGTAGAAAGTGTATCTAAAGCTGCTCACAGATACAAAGGAATTACACAGTAAGTGTTGTTAACAGCAAATATTCCCTAGAAAATGTTGATAGTCTTATAACTGCATTATTCATCCTTAATTCAATTTACTTTATCAATTATTTCAATGATTCCCCCATTTGAGAGGCCTCCCATTAGTCTGTGAAATTTCACCATTCCTAAATTTCTTCAAGATGTGGTTTTAGGCTACAGTAGAGAAGAATAGATTGGACTTTCCTTTTCTTAGAAGACTTTAACATGGACTTTAACGTGTGGATGAATTCTGTTCTCTGGAATTTCAATATTCTAAAGAGAGGAATCACTGAGCTTTCCAAAAGGAATTATAATTTCCTGACAAACTCATACTGTTATAACAACATACCAGATAGATTTTCAGAACTAAGAGGTCATGTGGTTCTGTCCCTCTGGACCAGATAGGTTAATTTATCTTCTCCAGGACCCACTGGAAACCTGTTCTCATCTGTCTAGACCACGTCAGACCACTCCAGTCCAAGAGGACTCCTACATCTTTATCTTCTCCCTCATAAAAATAGTTTTAATTAGAATGCCAAATTAATTAAGATATTTGGCCTGTCTAGATTTGCACTTGAACATATCTAAGAAAAATGAGATCTATTTTCCTTTAAATTCACTGATTTTTCATTTTCTGTTTTAAAATATTTCAGAAAAGAATCAGTGACTGTTTCTTTAAAAAGACCAGGATAAGAGTATTAGTGATCTGCTAAAGGACTCTAGAAATCAAATATTTGAAGGGCAGTTAAAGTACTCTAAAACGTAAAAATGATTTCTAAGAGGAGTTATTGTATTTGAAGGGACAATATATACCACATGAGAGGATGAGAGATTCACTCATTTAAGAGAACTCTTATACTTAAAGCAGCAGGAAGCCTTAGGCCGATTTTTTTTCATGAATCTCGTTCTTGGGAATTTATTTAAAAAGTCATTATATTTAAGAAACAAAACAAGTGAGCGAAAGGGGAAAGAGAGAGAGAGGAAAACCAAGGAACAGACTCTAAACTATAGAGAACAAACTGATGGTTACCAGAGGGGAGGAGGGTAGGGGGATGGATTAAACGGGTGATGGAGGGGCGCCTGGGTGGCTCAGGCGTTAAGCGTCTGCCTTCGGCTCAGGTCATGATCCCAGGGTCCTGGGATCGAGCCCCACATCGGGCTCTCTGCTCAGCGGGGAGCCTGTTTCTCCCTCTCCCACTCCGTCTGCTTGTGTTCCCTCTCTAGCTGTCTCTCTCTGTCAAATAAATAAATAAAATCTTTAAAAAAATAAATAAATAAAAAATAAACAGGTGATGGAGATTAAAGAGTGCCTTTGTGATGAACAACGGGTATTATACAGAAGTGTTGAATCACTAAATTGTACACCAGAAAATAACATTATACTGTATGTTAACTAATTGGAATTCAAAGAAAAACTTTAAAAAATTCATTATTGAGTAATTACTATGTCTCACACTCTGCTACATTCAAACAATACTGAGTATAAGGTTTATATGGGTCTGGAACATATTGCTGACTCATCTCAGGAAAAAAATACCTATGCAAAAAAACAAGTATCTATGTAGATAAAGTGTATGTGTATTTGTTGGTGTATAGTTGAGGTGAAGAGAGATGCACAAGCTTAGATCTCCAATTAAAATTTATTCTTTGCTATAACGTTAACAACATCAAGAAAATATGTATCTTATGTTATTCATTCAATAAATGCATCTTTTTCATATGATTATTTGTGTCAGCCATGACTTTTAAATGCTGGCGCTAACTGAGGTAAACTGGATATAGTCTTCTATGGAAGATAGGTAAAATAGTTACTTAAAATAAACTAAGTGTTCAATACAGATTTATTAAATGGATATATTATTATTATTTGTTCATTTGTTGAACAATTAGTAATAAACAGGCTAGTGGTTGGGGATACAAAGATAGATATGTTATAGCTCTGTCCATAAGGACCTCATAGTCCAGCTGGGGAAAAAGGACATACATACAGTAAAACATGGTAATATAATGTGGTGACTCATTGATGGAAGTTTGTAAACAGTGTCAGTAGAACAGAGAGGAGGCACACAAAGCCCAAAAGCCAGAGGAGTCAGAACTTCCTTTGAAATGAGGCTAGAGAGATAAGTAGTAGCCATATTGTTGATGGATTTAAATACCATGTTGAGGAATTTAAAAATGTCCTTGTGCTGATAGGGAGCCACTGAAGGGGCCTAAGCTCAGAAGTGACATGGCCTAATTGTGTTTTCAATAAAATATTCTGGCTGCAGTATGGACGAAAGAATTTAAGGGAGAAGGCAGAAAGGCCAATTAAGAAACTGTTGCCATGGTCTACATGAGAGAAGATAAAGACCCAGTCAAAGAAGTGGTAGTAGGACGAAGATTGGGGATAGAAGTCAGTAAGTATTCAGAAGGGATTATGAACTGAACACAAGAATGTAATTTTGACTGAGAGAAGAATAAAAATGACAAGTATGTATGGCTGGAGAAAAATCAATTAAGAAGGTACATGATGAAGTATATTTGGGAATGGAGAAAGATAATGAATGTTTTTTCCATTTGTTAATTTTTGTAGAACAAGTGAAAAAACCATGTGGAGATATGCAGCAGAAAAATAATATGTCTAAAGTAAAACAAATAAAAAAAGTCTCTAAATTTAAGAATTGACATTTATTTGCTACTAAGATCACAAGAATGTATGAATTCACTAAGCATAGGTCTTTTAAGCAGAAAGGTATTTAAACTGATAATAGGGTTTTTACAAAATTGTTAGAAATATCAA
The DNA here is from genome assembly GCF_054177405.1 of Leptonychotes weddellii. Taxonomy (NCBI): domain Eukaryota; kingdom Metazoa; phylum Chordata; class Mammalia; order Carnivora; family Phocidae; genus Leptonychotes; species Leptonychotes weddellii. Next base: position 19,994,525 of record NC_138370.1, read on the forward strand.
AGGTTCGGGTTCCAGTCTAAGTTTTCTAGAATGATACTCAAAAAGACATAGTATCTCTAAAGCCATCACTAGAGATATAGAGAAAACAAGGAGCTACTTGTACTTCTCCAAAAACTTTCACAACTGGAATGCTGGGGAATGGGTACACAAACCTCAGATCACTCTCTGGATTAGAAAATTAGATCAAGAGTTTGTTGCTGATTTCATTTCTTGACAGTAGGATGTGAGACAATGGGCACTGGGACACAAGTGAAAGCAACCTTCCCTTTTCCAAATCCTGTTTACAGCAGCAAGAACTACAGGCCATAAGACACAGTTCTCCACTTATTTCCTAATCTTGCTTGAGTGCATCTAACTGGAAAAACCCATTTCACAACCAAGATCATAGCTGCAAGAGAACTGGTAAAATGAAAATTTTTGCTTTCCTGTTTTTCCAATTAATAATGTGAAATGGAGTCTTAGAAAACCACTCTGAAGAATACATCCACAAGCCTCAAAAACAGTATAACATTCCACCAAAAAAAATATCAATTGAGTATATCAATTAAACATCATCAGTGACCATAGTAAAAAGAGTTTCAGTGTCATGGGGAAAGCAAGCACCATATTAGGGAGACTTAGGGAAGTAGATGGAAGATAAAGAAGTGCAAAGAATAAGTGAAGACTTTATGATCAATTTCCATAGAAAGGAGAGGAAAAATATTCAATAGCTGTTAGTATAAGGAACAGAAAGGATAGGGTTTTGTTTTGTTGTTCATTTCCTTGTTTAACAAAAGAATATTAGAGGTGCCTGGGTGGGTCAGTAGGCTAATCTTCGGGCTCTTGATTTCAGCTCTAGTCATGATCTCAGGGTCCTGGGATCAAGCCCCTTGTTGGGCTCCACACTCAGCAGGCAATCTGCTTGAGGTTCTCTCTCTCCCTCCCCCTCTGCCCCTATCCCTGCTTGTGAGCAGGCTCTCTCTCTAAAATAAATCTTTTAAAAAAAACAAGAGAATATTAAAGCATAAATGCAGTGATGAAAAGTAACCTATAGAGATAAAGGAGATTCAAGATAAAATAGTTGAAAAGAAACTATTGAGTCAGCAAGTCACTCATGGGAGTGAAAGGAAATTAAATTAAGGGAACATGTAAATGTGTTTATCTCAAACAGAAACAAGAAAAACTCATCTTTAAGACTGATGGAAAAAAGAATAATGAATATGGAATAGATATGTTTTCAGGTGTGTGTGAGAGGAGTGAGATTGTCACTAATGGCCCCAAACTTTTTTGTTTGTTTGTTTTGTTTTTCATCAGTAGGAAGTACGATCATCCAGGAAGAATAAGAGAGAAGGAAATTGAGGTAGAGTACATAGGAAAGTCATGAAAGTTTAGAATAATCATTGAGAGAAATGAGAGATAGAGCTAACAAAGACCAGGAAAAGTACCATTTGTACTTTTAGGACCTAAGGTCCTAATCAAGCTTACTGACTATCCTATTATCACTGTCGTGTTATTTGTCTCAGCAACACTTACTCAACTAAGAATATGAGCAAAGAATGTAGATCATAGCATTGCTTCAGTGTTGGTTTTGATGGATGAAAGTGGCAAAAGAATATGTTTACAGGAATCTGGGTTACTGAAAGAGGTGTTCAGATACTCAACATGAGCTTCAGAAAGGTTAGTGAAGGAAGAGAGATGAGGCATCTGTTGGATTATAGAAGTAAAATAGCAAAGTTAGGGAAACTTTGATGCAATAAAGTGGAGGAAATAAAGGAGTAAAATTGTTGGAAAAAAACACAAAAATAGTAAGTCATGGTCAGAGGATAGGCACGTTATGTTTTAAAGTTTTGAGCTTGACCAACCCAGGTTAGAATCTGGCCTTTCATGGAGTATGCTTAGTGTGATGATGCTAAAGGCCATCTGAATAATGAAATGATGTATAAATCTGAAGTGTGTGATCCATGTACAAAAGCCTACAATCAGTGTAGAAGATGACCATAATAGCTGTAAATAATACATGAAGAAGAGGGTAGTATGATGCTCAAAGGAGTAGTAGTTTTATCATGAAGTTGAATACTTGTCTGGAAGTATTGTTGCAAAACTAGAGAACAATAACCCTACTTTCTAACATTGGTGTGTGGAAATAAGATGTTATATTTTTTTTAAAAATTTAATGTAATAGCTTTACGCAGTGGCAGTATCGTAGCCAATGAGGTTTATCCGAGGCGCGATTATTGCTAATTAAAAAATTTAATGTAATGATTTTAATGACAATGCCAAAAACAAGAAAGACAGAGAAGCAATTTTAAATATTGGGCAGGATAAATTCTAAACTGGTATAATTCCACAATGAAGTGTTTTCTGCTTTGTACTAATATTAAAAAAGAATTAAAGTTTTAATAAATGTAACATTGTGATTTGTTTCATGAAGTTAATTTTTATCATCTTCTTCGATGATATATGTCTAATATTTTTGGAGTTAATTTTTTTTTTAATTTTCTGAAAGGTAGCAGTGGCAGGAGATGATGATAACTTTGCAGAAATTCTTTCTTTAAAAAAAATATTCCCCTCAAAATGTTTTGTGAAATTTTATTCATTTGTGGTATCCAACTTTCTGAAAGCCACTTCCAGAAGAAAACACTTTTCATAGTGTCTTGGTTCACAAGAATCCCTTTGTATTCCTTTGTCTCTCATAACTGGGGGCTTCTCACTCTTCTTATGTAAAATGTGGCCATAGACTCTGTCCACAGGGTTTGACACCTGTCTCTGGTTGGTTCCCAGGAATTAGACTCTAAGATAGGTTAGCATGTAGGAAAGATGAGGAAAAATAGTTGGACAGAGTGTGACATGAAGCCGTGATGCAGCCTAGGACTCAGTGGGTCCCCCTGGGAGCCTAGAGGTTGGAATGGCCTCAGAGTTGTTTTGAGTTGGAGATAAGAAGGCCAGGGCTCTATACCCCTCATTGGACAGTCATTGGATGTAGTCTGCCCTGAAAGGGGGCATGATTTTGAGCAAGGCAGTGTTCTTCAACAAAGACCATCTCAAAAGAGGGCTGAAACTGAAAACCATCTTTTACAATCCTCTCGACATTTGGGAAAAAGAAATCCTGCATTTCTGAGAAGGAATCTGGATAGCGCATTATAACCTCATCAGAGCACCTGAAAAACCCATGTAAATCTAAGGATTTTTCCTAGGGATTTAGTATTAGGACCAGTTTTGTCAACTAGGTAACTATATTAAATATTCTTAACTAATAATTAATCTTCCTATTATTTATTATATTCAGCTGATATGGATTTGGAAGGTTCTGGCCAAAGTTATGAATAGAACTATGTGAAGTACATATAAAAGTTGAGTAAGTTTAAATACTGAGGGCTTAATTTTTTTTTTCAAGGAGTTAAAAATAATTACCTAATACATGATACATCCTCAATATATACTTGTGGAATGAATATGTAAATAATTAAAATGATTAAGTCTAAATTGAACTTGTAGCCTGTTTAGGATTATTTTGGATGAGTCAAATTAAAGATTAATTTACATTATAGTCAATATATAAAATCTGGGTATGATATAATAACTAGGTTTATTTTTACTATTATTAACTACAAATGGCCAAAACTTTTGAGTGACTCCTAATGTATGATAATGCATAGCAAATCAAATGACTTTTTCTTTGCCCTTCAAGATCATTAAAGCAAAGATGCCAAGGCCTAACTAAATAGGTTTTCAAAATAGCTTCTATTTGTTCTCTTTACAAGGGAACTTTCCTTTTGACATTTAAGTTTTATATATCTTCAAACTGATAGATTTCTTCACAAGGTATATCAACTGTTATTTGCAAAGTTTTTATCCAGGGACTTTATGGGTAATTCTCTACAGATTTTTTTATACTCTTAATGAGTCAACAAACAGGCTCTGTAAAAGAAAATGAAAATGTGCACATTAGATTTGGTGTCTCTATAAAAGACAACATTGCAGGGTGAGGAAATCAGACATTCAGGTTTTAAATAACTAGAGATAGTTGTACATTAAATTGTTAATATCAAGAAGTTTTGCATTTCTAAAGGCCTATTAGGAAAAGAACTTCATGTTTCATTACCATAAACTGTCAGTTGATTCTCTCGAAACACCATATATAAATTAACCATTCTATATATTGTGAAAACCATAGTCTGAATAGTCTTATAAATCATATATATACCATAAAACTGCTCCATATGTTGGCAAAAAAAAAAAGTTAAAGAAAGCTCCTGGTGTCTGGTGTTTAATAAGAGATTTATTTCAAAGAATACAAATCAAAATGTTCATTTCTATGCCTGTTTGTATAAAAACACACATCATGCTGTTCTAGGAAAATTTTTAATAACTATATAACATATTTTTAATAGCTATAATTTTATTTAATAGTACTACATATTTTTCATAGCCTCTTTGTGTCACTTATATAGGAAGAAGTGATATTAACAATATGAAGTTTTCTAGATTCCATTTTAAACATATTTTAAGTGATAGAGAAAAATAATGCAGTGAAAAGAAAAAAAATTGTATTTCAGAGTACTATGACTTTTGGAATGGCAGTGCGAAGAGCTCCTTAGGCAGCCAGCAAATGAAAAAATATTTATTCAAGGAAATCTACTACATCTCTGTAAGAAAAAGGACTGTGGGAGTCTGCAGCACTTAAGCCAAGACCCATCCTATCCCCGCTTTCCCCTCATCAGCTTAACATTACATAAACTCTAATACAGGGTGGGTATGATCAAGAAGTGGGGCTCTCTCTTCCTCCAGCTTCCCCAACATTCCTCATCCTCCTAGCCATGCATTGTTGAGTCTACATTCCAAGCAAGTGCAGCTTCAAGGACAAGGTCTCCCTTCCACCAGTCCCTATTCAGAAGGCAGAGGCTCTACCCTACTCATGCTATGCCAAGTATATTGGATGGCTAGATTTTACTAGGGGGAAGGTGCAAAACTGGGACAGGCAACTTGCAAAGATGATAGGATAGCACCCCAACCCAGTTCCCTGCTTGTAAAGCAGGAGTGACTCTCCCAGAGACATGGGTCACTGTTGCTATCCCAGCTCTGGAGATAAACTCAGGGATTTTGCCTAGGGGAAAGACAGGCCTTAACAACAGAGAGCTCTGAAGCTCCCTCCAAAGGAACTGACTCTGTAAAACAGAATGTGGGGAAATTTGAGTCTAAGCATGCTTTTAAAAATAATGGAAACTTTAGTAGTAAACATTTAAGTGGAGGGAGGCTGGTGGCTTCATTAGATCACCAAGCTAAAAACCATAGGCCACCTAGTTTACTAGAGAGAATCAAGAACACAGCTAAGAAGGGTACTCCTGGGATCAGAACTAACCTCAAACGCTGGCCCTTGCAAAGTGGTCTGCATTTAATGGATCAGACCTTAGAGAAAGGTACTCTTGGTCATTGTCAAGAGCAATAGAACAATCGGCAGGCAACCAGTGAAAGCTAATAGCTGTGTCTGATATAGACTTCACTAAAATAATCCAGGAAGTCACTAAACAAACAAGCAAACAACAACAACAATCCCTGGAAGGGTTGCGGAAGGGGGCAGTACTCACAGCTGCTAAAATATATCTTCTAAAATGGCAATTAAAAAAAACTACATGACAAACAAAGAAACAGTGAAATGTGACCTATTTATAAGAAGAAAAGCAGACCATAGAAACTGCCTATAAGAGCAACCATATGTCAAATTTAACAGACAGTATATATTGCAAATATATTCAAAGAACTAAAGGAAACCATGATTAAAGAAGTCAAGTAAGGGAGGATGACAATATTGCATAAAGTAAAGAATATTAACATATATAAATTATTTTGTCAGGAACCAGATGGAAATTCTAGATTTGAAGAGCAAACTAACTGAAATAAAAAAAATGCATTAGAGGGGCTCAGTGGTACATCTGAACAGAAGAAAAAAACATAGTGAACATGGAGATAGAGATTATTCATTCCAAAGAATAGAATAAAAGAAAAAAATGGAAAAAGAAAATGAAGAGTCTCAGAGAAATGTGGGATACTATTTAACTGCACTGACATACACATAATGAGAATGCCAGAAGAGAGAATGGCGCAGAAAAAAATTTCAAAGAAGTAATGGCTGAAAACTTCCAAATTTAATGAAAAACATTTGTGTATACATCCAAGAACTTCAGTGAACTCCAAGTAAGATAAACACAAATAGAACCACACAGAGAGAAGTCAAAAAATGCTGAAAGCCAAAGATAAGAAGAAAATGTTGAAAGCAGCAAAAAAAAAAAAAACCCACAAAAAAACAAAAATAAACAAACAAAAAACCATGTCACTTACAAGGGAACACTAATAAGATTAACAGCTGATTTATCATCAGAAAGAATGGAAGCCAGAAGGCAACAGGACAATGTATTCAAAGTGCTCAAAGAAAAAATTGTCAACCAAGAATAGTATATCAGCAAACTTATCTTTCAGAAAAGAAGGTGAGTAAAGATATTCCAGATAAACAAAAACTGAAGAATGTGTTGCTAGAAGATCCATCTTACAACAAGTACAAAAGGAAAATTTTCAGGTTCAAAGCAAGTAACCACAGACACTTCCAATCCCCAGAAAAAAAGGAAAGAGCACTATGAACAGTGTTAAAGGTAATTATGTAATTATAAAAAACATCATAAATGTATATTTCCCTTCTTCCTTTTTACCTAATTTTAAAAGCAACTGTACAAACCAATATTTATGCAATTGTTTATATATTACATAAGACATAAATATAAATATATAGCATTGTAAATGTTTTATATGTACACAATTATATAGATATACAATATAAATGCACTGTTGGACCTATAACATATAGAAATGTAATGTATTTACCAATAGTAGCATTAAGAAGACGAGTGGCAGGGGGCCTGGGTGGCTCAGTTGGTTAAATGTCTGCCTTCAGCTCAGGTCATGATCTCGGGGTCCTGGGATCGAGCTCCAGGTTGGGGTCCCTGCTCAGCGGGGAATCTGCTTGTCCCTATCACTCTGCCCCTCCCACCCGCTTGTGCTTTCCCTCTCTCTCAAATAAATCAATAAAATCTTAAAAAAAAAAAAAAGATGAGTGGAAGCAAAAATATATTAGACTAAGTGGGTCAAATTAAGAGAAACAGAAATGGTAAATAAGATTAATTGAACACAGTATAAATACACGCTTTCCCTATTTTTTCCCCTCAGCATTCTTAAAAGAAAAAATATTATAAAGCAATAATCATGACAATGTTATATACATAGCTATAAATGTATAACAATAATAACACCAAAAGGGAGCAAACACAATAAAGTTATTAAGATCAATATTTCCATGTCTCACTGGAATTAAATTAGTATAAATCTGAAAATATTTTGATTATTGAGCATATAATAACTGCTTGAGGAACTAATAAAAAATAACTCAAAATAATGTAGTGAGAAAATTATTAAAATGTATCCAGATTGGAAAGCAAGAATTAAATCTATCTGTATTTGCAGATGATGTAATCTTATACATAGAAAACCCTGAAACACACACACACACACAATTGGAACTACAAAATGAGTTCAGCAATTGCAGAATGCAAAATCAATATACAAAAAAAAAAAAAAAAAGAAGAAATACCAAAAAAAAAAAAAAATCAATATACAACAATCAAATGTCTTTGTATGCACTAGCAATGAACAATTCAAAATGAAATTAAGAAATTAATTCTATTTATCATAGTATCAGAAGAAATAAGATACTTAGGAATTCATTTAACCAAAGAAGTATAAGAATTATATTCTAAAAATGTGTAAATTTTGTACTTGAAAATACAAAACATTGTTGAAAAAACTTCAAGAAAATCTAAATAAATGAAGACATATCCCATCTTCATGGATTGTTAGATTTAATATTATAAAGATGGCAATATTCCCCAAATTGACCTACAGATTCCTTAAAATCTCTATTAGAGCCCCAGTTGACATCTTCATAGAAATTGACAAGGCAACCCTAAAATTAATATGGAAACTTAAAGGGACCCAAAATAGTCAAAACATTTTGAAAAGAAGAAAATTGGAGAACTCACACTTTCTAATTTCAAAATTTACTACAAAGTTATAGTAACTGTGTGGTACTAGCATAAGTTTAGACGTATAGAAGAGTGAAATGAAACTGGGAGTCCAGAAATTAGTTCTAACATTTATGATCAATTGTCTTTTGACAAGGGTGCCAAGACAATTCAATGAAGAAAGAATAATTTCAGCAAATGGTGCTAGAACAATTAGATATCCACATAAAAAGAATGAAGTTTGACCTCTTCTCACATCTTACATAAAAAATTTTACTCAAAATGTAAGAGGTGAAGTTATGAACAATCTTAAAGGAAAACATAAGAGTAAATGTTTGTGACCTTTAGTTTGGGAAACACTTCTTAGATATAACACCAAATCTTAGATAGACAACAAAGGAAAAATAGAACCATTTGACTTTATCAAAAGGAAAAACTTCTATGTTCAAAGAATAACATCAAGAAAGTAATAAGAAAAACCACAGAACAGACAAAATATCTACAAATGATATATCTGTTAAGGAACTTGTATGAAGAATACATAACTGTTGCAACTCAGCAGTAGACAACTGACCAAATTCCTAAGTGGACAAAGGATCTCAATAGACATTTCTCCAAATAAGATATGCTAGAAATAGTAAGTACATGAAAAGATGCTCCACATGATTGGTCATCAGAGAAATGCAAATTATAACCAACTACAATGAGATACCACTTCATACTCACAAAGATGGCTATAATTAAGAAGACTGACAATAACTTGTGTTGGTGAGAATGCAGAAATATTGGAACCCTCAAATACTGCTGTTTGAAATGCAAAATGACTCAAGTATTTTGGAAAACAGCCTACCAGTTCATTAAAGGGTTAAACATAGAGTTATCATATGACTCAGCAATTCTACTCCTAGTTATATACTTAAGAAATTGAAAATGATGTCTAAACAAAAGCTTGTACACAAATGTTCATAGCAGTATCTTCACAGTAGCCAAAAAGTAGAAATAACCTAAATATCCATCAACTGATGAATGTAAAATTAAATATATTTAGAATTAGTATAATATCACAACATGACTCAGTCCCTCATGACTTATTTAAAACCCAAATATAAAATTATAATTCACAAATTCAGAAATATAATTAGTAAACAATTACCCAATATGACTTGTTAAAAATAGATGTGCAGATTAAAAGAAGGCATTTTAATTTATTATTTAACACTTTCTCTTAAAAAAAAATCATAATACCTGTATCTAACTAGGTGTGATAAAATCGACAATCAGGCATTGTTGCCAAAAAGATAAATAAATAAAATATTTGAGGGATTTTTCATTGAAAGCATTCATAGTTTTGGTCTGGTATGTACACTTTTGATAATCAAGACCAAAAAGAAAAAAATCAAAAGCTACAGAATATGTTATATACATACATACATACATATATCTATATGTATACGTGCATTTATACAATGGACTATCATTCATCCATAAAAAGCATTGAAGTACTGATTCATGCTACAATATAAATAGCCTTGAAAACATTACGCTAAATAAAAGAAACCAGACAGAAAAGATCACATATTGTATGATATCATTTATATAACATGTCTAGAATATGAGAATCTATGAAGACAGCATATAGATGAATGGTTTCTTAGGGCTGGGGTGAGGGGGTGGGACACAAGAGGGAATGATGTAATGGCTATTGCATTTCTATGGGGGATAATGAAAATGTTCTAAAATTGATTGTGGTGATGGCACACAACTCTGTGAATATACTAAGTGTCACTGAACTGTATGCTTAAATGGGTGAATTCTACAGTATATGAATTATATGCCAATAAAGCTGCTATTAGGAAAATGATTTAAGAAAACTACTCATAAGTTAACTTTGAAAAATTATTTTTTGCTGTAATATCCTCTTCCACTCTAATTTTTCATATTTCAATTATGTGGTTGTATATTTTATCTCTTAACTCAGGTCATTTTAAAAAGACCCATGAATTATGTGAATGAGCCTAGAGATTATTACTCTCCTAAACAAATATAAAATTACACCACAAATTTTCCATCGTTGTTACTAGTTTTCACTGTGTATCCTGTTATTAGCATACTGTGGCACTTAACTTTATTTAATAACTTTAAATATGAAGAGAAAATAAAATGGAAATTGGCCATCACTTCTTAAGCCCTTTGTGACTTCTGGTAGCTTTCACTTTAAAGGTCCTAGTTTCCGGTTTTGTTTTATGGACCGTATAATTAGAACTTTTTCTTTAAGTAATTAACTAATGATGTTATGATATGGGTAATGTTTTAAAATCCCAGTATTAATAGCATAGTAAATATGATTCATGTCAGTTCTATAGAAATATGGTGATTTATTAAAATAACACCAGGATTTGGTGGAATATTTATTATAAAAGTGATTTTAAGGAAATAATCTAAAAATAAGATCTGAAGGCAAATAAACTCAAAGTTGTGATTTTCCTTTACCTATTATTGGAACCAGAATAACTTTATTGATTTACATTTGGAATTATACCATCTATCTCATATCAGAGATCTGGGACGACCCAGTAGTACAAGGCTTTCTTAGGTCATCACCATCCTGCCCTTTCTTCTTTCAGGCATGCCAGCCTCCTAGCTTACAGAGCTTTCTCACAACCATACTAAGAACTAAAAGCACTGTTGCTTGCTGGTGTGTTTTATCTGACTGTCAAGATGATCACCTGCACGGGCATACCTGATACCCCTTCACGTCCAGTCTGTTTGCCATTTGCTTCTTTAGGGATGAGCTGTGGCTGAGGACAGGAGTCATGCACAGCAGAGCAAGGAGGATGAAATGAGGCCTCAGGTACAGTTACAGAACAAAGAAATGGGTGGACCACGCAATAGAACTTTGCCTCTAGAGCTCCCGTGTCTGCCTTTGTGAGCAGTCCTAGGAAATCTGCTAGTTTCTTGCCTCTGGATGAATTTCCATGGACCTATGGAGATAGCATAACTCTGTCTCTACCTCTTTGGTTGGTCAAGAAGGGACTACACTTCGTAACTTATGAGAGAACAAAGAACCTTTTTCCTGGTGCCTCGACAATAAACTGGCAACTTGTCATTGATATATTAACACACAATAGGATCAGAGACTGTTCACTATTACTTTTTGTAGATTTGCTCAAGATGCCCTCAATGATCTCAGGAAATGAATAGATCCATGAAGAACAAAACTTCTAAATATCTCTCAAAGTCCATTCCCTAACTTCTTTTGGCAACAAAACGCCCAAAATTTAGCTGTATGGTGACAATCATCCATAATACCTGGCCTCCTTTGAGCTTAGTGTGCCCATGTGACTAGTGGTATAACAATATGAGCAGAG
>NC_138370.1:20006437-20045669 GCF_054177405.1 Leptonychotes weddellii
TTATAAAACAAAGAGTAAACCAAAAAGATGGAAAGGATATAATTTAAGACATCTATGTTAACTGAGTGTTAAGTTCAGTGCCATTCAGTTTTATTGGATTAAGAATCAAAACCCATCTATATGTTGTTAAAATACTTTTGGAAGGTTTTTCAGCAGCTTAAATATAGACAGTTTGACATTTAAAAAAATGGAAAAAGATACATCATGAAAGAGTGCCAAAAGAAAGCTTGAGTGACTATATTGCTATCTGAAAAAAATAAATTCTACGACCTATTACTATAGAAAAAGGGAACATTTTTATCCCATTCAAAATCCCAATTCAATTTTTGTAGAAATTGCTATGCTTATTGTAAAGGTTATATGGAAATGACAAAAGACATATAAAAATGACCAGAACAATTTTTTAGTAGAGGATCAAATGGGATTTTCATTATCTAATTTCAAGTTCTAATATAAAGCTAAAGTCATCAAGATAGTGTGGTGTTCACGTAAGGTAGATAGATAGGTCAATGGAACAGATTAGAGTTAAGAAACCTGCAAATGCATAAATTGTTTTTCAATAAAGGTATCAAGGTGATGTGTGGGGAAATGGTATTCTTTTAAACAGAATTTACTGGAACAAATGAATATTTATATGGAGGCCTTACTTCCACCATACACAAATATTTAAAAAATAAATCATGGTCCTAAATGTAAAATTGAAAACTAAATGCCAGATAGGTTATGTTTTGTTTTGTTTTAAGATTTTATTTATTTATTTGTCAGAGAGAGAAAGAGAAAGGGAGAGACCATGAGCAGGGGGAGCAGCGGGCAGAGGGAGAAGCAGGCTCCCGCTGAGCAGGGAGCCCGATGCGGGCCTCGATCCCGGAACCCTGGGATCATGACCTGAGCTGAAGGCAGACGCTTAACAACTGAGCCACCCAGGCACCCCAGATAGGTTATGTTTTCACTAGTTTCAAATATATATTTAACTTTCCTTGTTATTCTGTAACTCATAGGTTATTTGGAAGAGTATTGCTAATTTCCAAATATTTATTGTTCTAGATATCTTTCTGTTACTAATTTCTAATTTAATTTTGTCAGAGAATATGTTCCATATGATTCCATTTGTTTAAAATTTCTGAGACCTGTTTTATGGCTCAGAAGTTGGTCCATTTTTGTTAGTGATCCTTGAGAACTTTAAAATACATATATTTAAATTTTATATACTTAAAATAGATTTAAAAAAATATATTTAAAATATATAAATATATAAAATACATATATACATACACATACACTGTGGTTTTCTGCGTTCCTTTTTGAGTATAGTTAACATACAATGTTATATTCGTTTCAGGTATACAACTTAGTGATTCAACAAGTTTATCCATTATGCTATGTTCACAATAAGCATAGCTACCATCTGTCCCATTATATCATTATAATATCATATATCATGTTACAATATCATTGACTCTATTCCTGATACTCTGTTTTTTTTATTCCCATGACTTACTCATTCACTAATTGGAGACCTGTAACTCCCTCTCCCCTTCACCCATTTTGTCCAACTCCCCATATCCCTCCCTCTGGCAACTATTAGTTTGTTCTCTGTATTTATAGTTCTGATATTGCTTTTAGTTGGTTTATTCATTTTTTAAATCCATTTATGAGTGGAATGATATGGTACTTATCTTTCTCAGTCTGGCATATTTCACTTTGCTTAATACCCTCTAGGTCCATCCATGTTGTCTCATATGGCACAATCTCATCTTTCTATGGCTGTGTAATATTCCATTGCATATATATCCCACATTTTCCTTATCCATTGATCTAATGATGCATGCTTAGGTTGCTTCCATGTCTTTGGTATTGTAAATAATGCTGCAATAGACATAAGGTGCATATATCTTTTCAGATTAGTGTTTTTGTTTTCCCTGGATAAATATCCAATAATGGAATTATTAGATTATATAGTATCTCTATTTTTAACTTTTTGAGGAACCTCCATACTGTTCCACAGTGACTGTATCAGTTTACATTCCCACCAATAGCGCATGAGGGTTCGTTTTTCTCCACAACCTCACCAACACTTGTTGTTTCTTGTCTTCTTGATTTTAGCTATTCTACCAGGTGTGAGGTGATATCTCATTGTGGTTTTGATTTGCATTTCCCTGATGATTAGTGATTTGGAGCATCTTTTCAGGGGTCTTTTGATGATTTTTATGTCTACTTTGGAGAAATGTCTTTTCAGGTCTCTGCCTGTTTTTTAATCAGATTGTTTGGGTTCTTTTGGTGTTGAGTTGTATAAATTCTTTATATGTTTTGGATATTTACCCCTTGTCAGGTATATCATTTACAAATATCTCCTCCCATTCAGTTGGTTGTCTTTTCATATTCTTGATGGTTTCCTTTGCTACACAAAAGCTTTTTATTTTGATGTAGTCCTAATAGTTTACTTTTGCTTTTGTTTCTCTTGCCTCAGAAGAGGTATCTAGAAAAATGTTGCTCTGGCTGGTGTCGGAGAAATTACTACCAGTGTTTACTTCTAGGATTTTTATGGTTTCAGCTTTCATGGTTTGGGTCTTTAATCCATTTTGAATTTATTTTTGTGTACAGTGTTATAAAGTGGTCCAGTTCCATTCTTTTACATGTAGTTGTCCAGTTTTTCCTGGCAGCATTTGTTGAAAAGACTGTCTTCTGCCCATTGTATGGGACCACAAAAAACACTGAATAGCCAAAGCTATCCTGAGAAAGCTGGAGCTATCATAATTCCTGATGTCAAGATATACTGCAAAGCTGTAGTGATCAAAAGAGTATGGTACTGGCACAAAAATAGACACATATATCAATAGAACAGAATAGAGACTCCAGAAATAAACCCACATTTATCTGGTCAATTAATCTGTGACAAAGGGAAGAACATACAAATTTTAGTATTATATGTTCTAGTTTTATGAAGAATTCTCTTGGTATTTTGACAGGGATTGCATTAAATCTCTAGATTGCATTGGGTAATACGGACATTTTGACAATATTAGTTCTTCCAATCCATGAGCATGTATACTGTTTTGTGCACATGAAAATAACATAACATTTTGTCAACTAGACTTCAATAATAAATTTTAAAATTAGGTATGCTGTTTTTATTGTGTGGAACATTTTGTAATTGATTAGATTAATGTCCTATTAGGACAATGAGCTCTGGGAATTGGTCAGTTTACAGCTTCATGGTCATACTTTACCTAAATCTTGTGATATTTCACCCAATAAATACATAGGTTAGTATTCAGCAATGAACACTAGAGTTTCCAATCAGATTCCTGGATCTCCCTATTTACATAGCAACCCCTTCTCCAGTTTAGCCCCTGTGATCTCTTATCTCAGTCTCCCCAGTTCGGTAAGACTGTCATCTTGCATGGGTTTACTGTCCTTGCGAAAAGTCTTCCAGGCAGAAATCTGCAATGATTCTAAGATTCACTATAATTGTTTCCTTTATCCCACGTACCACAATCCCATACAGTAGTTCCCCCTTATCAATGGGGGATACATTCCAAGACCCTCAGAGAATGCCTGAAAGTATGGATAATACCAAACCCCATATATATTATGTTTTCCCCTATAGATACATACCTATAAATGATAAAGTTTAATTTATGTGTTAGGCACAGTAAGAGATTAACAACAATAATAATAAAATAGAAAAATTATAACATTATACAGTAATAAAAGTTATGTGAATATATTCTCTTTCTCTTGAAGTATCTTATTGTATTGTACTCACTCTTGCACTTCTTGTGATGATGTGAGGTGATAAAATGCCCTACGTGAAGAGATGAAGTGAGGTGAGTGATGTAGGTATTGTGATGTAGCATTAGGCTACTGCTGACCTTCTGATAATGCATCAGAAGAAAAATCACCTTCTTTCAGACTCTGGCTGACCATGGATAACTGACGTTCTGGAAAGTGAGACCACGGATAGGGGGAAACTACTATAGTGTCTATTGTTCATTGCATAAAAATATTTGCTTTCTATATTTTTCCCATTTCTGTAGTTACTTACAGTAGAAAGGGCAAGTCTCGTTTCACTTACTCCATGTCAAAAAGTGGATTTTCTGAAATAAACTTTTCAAAAGGCAACATGGATATAATGTATTCTGAGGTTAGAGTATTGTCCTTCAAGATGCATTTTACACTTAAAATTAAAAATTATTAAATGGTTCTGTGTCCCTAAAATAGGTAGAACACATGCACCTTAAAACTGAGATGTAGAAGTAGAATGGTCCTTTCAATTCTTCTGCTGGTGATCCTCTTGGGAAATTTGTTCTCCCTGTTCCTGAACATAAGTCTCTGCTGGAATAGATGTCTGGTTTTGGGGGTGTGCTATGCTTCTACTAAAACAACACAGAAAGAGTTCTACTACACTTCTGTTTTTATGATTTAGGTTAGACTTTTGTTGACTTGATCTAGAACTTTTATGTTTATACAGATTAAGTAAGAATTCAGTAGACTTCCAATTAATTTCACTTATGGGAAAACCATCATCAGCTTGCCAACACCATAGGTCTGCATGAGTCAGAGTATTCTGTTTGCTGCTTTGACTCTGTTACCCACTATGGTACCTGCAAAACCAGATATATGACATTGGAGAGCAGTACAGAAAGTATAGAATTTTCAGTTAGCTCTGCTGGGATAAACATCATTTAAGAAAAAAGAAAAGGTATCTAATTGTGCAAAAAAAAAAAAATCAATTACAAATGAATAAAAGATTTAACTGTGAATATAAAATCTTAAAAACTTTAAAAAAGAATATAGGAGAATATCTTTATTGTTTTTACAGGGAGAGGGTGGATAATATTTTTAAGATACAAATCTTAAAAATCAAAAGGAAAAGATTATTGTACTCATACCAGAAGAAGAAATTTTGCAATACAGAATTAGTTATCAGAATACATTAATAATTCCAATAAGTCAGTATGAAAAGAGAAAAAATCCAAGAGAAAAACGGGCAAAAAAACAAAAAACGAAACAAAACAAAACAAAACAAAAAAACAAAACACTGTTATCTTGGAAGTTAAGTAAGAAGCACTGACATTTAATATACCCAACCTAAATCCTATCCCAATACAAAATACAATGTTTTAAATCCAGTGTTGCTGTGTCTTGAATTGCTTTCTTTTTTTAATATTAGCTGAAAACTTTAGAAGTATATGATATTCCACAATATAGACTGACTTTGTGGAGACTACATAGTAGGAATATTAGTAGAATATTTCTATTTTGTAAAGTGACACGTATCCCAAAATTTTTAATAGAGGTATTTTCAAATTGTTGAATAAATATAGTTATTTCCAAGTGAAAAAAATCATCAAAAATGCAATGCATATTCTGATAGAAAATAAAACTGGGTGATAGAAATATCTGTTGTCATAATGGAGAATAAAATATTCAGCTATCAGAATCTTGTTTTTTACAGATGCGAATAGCCCTTTGTCTTTGATATAATATTCCTAGATGTGTATTTTCTACTTTCATTGTCTTGTGCAGTATTTCATATCTTAGCTATCCTTTTAATGACTACTTTGAATTGATAGTATACTATCTGATCTTCCAGATAAAGATTAAATTTTTCTAGCTCAGATAAACTCTTATGCAATAATTTAATGATTTGAAATAGACAATATTACTATAAAGCTTGAGCAAATCTAATAAGCTCTTAATTCCTGAAAACAAATCCCTAAATGCTTTTTTCTAGCACAATTGGTATTTACAATATGCATCATGAAATCATAATCACCCCCTATAATTTAGGGGACAAATTCCAACACATTTTTAGTATCTCATTTATCTTTCTCTGGGCTGGAGAATGGCATCAATTCCAGCCTCATCAGCAGAACAATGTAACTAAAATAGAAAGGCAGCTGAGGTCAGGTAGCAAGTCTGTTACAAAGCTACAACTTGCCCTCTCATCTTATAGTAGCCGATTCTTGGCAGAGAGTTGGGTTTTGTTTGTGTGGTTGGTTGGTTTTTTGGATGGGGTGTTTTCATCTTTTTATGCTTTGAGAATCCTTGTCTTGACGTCTTACACGTTACCCTTGAATCTCTAAGCCAAAATTGTATATAGCAATTTCATCTGCCCTAATTTGAAGAACTACACTAAAGTTATTTTAAGAGACTTTTGGTGGGTTGCTGACTTTGGGCAACAGTTTAATGCCAGATCAAATTGTTCTGCATGACTATACATTTCAGGTTCATGAGATTGTTCCTCAGTTAGATCGTGTAAATCTCCAAGGAGTGGTTGTAGAAAACTAAGCCTGGATTTAAGAGCTACCACCTGTCCAGATAATCTGTGCTACAATGCTGGCGCCACAAGATTTTTCGAAGTTTGGAAGGCAATTATTTTGTCAACCAAGAACTAGCTCAACAAGCAGTTGTGTTTTTATCTGCACTTCAAAAGTCTCAAGGTGCAGACAGCTTAATATATTTGTTTTGTAATTATTATGTAAAGTATAATTAGTAAAATTATAATTATACATTAATATGTCTATTCCCCTTCACTTAAAAAAATAGAAAACCAAGAAACAGTAACCTGGAACACATTATCAGTTAATAAATATATGTGCATTCATTTTTGAAAATAATTTTGGTTTTGCCTTGATAGATTTTTAAGTGCTTGAAATTTCCAGAATGTGATTATTCCAGTTAAAAAGAAAAAATTATCCAACACTTCAAATATTTCTTTGTGTACCATGTATATATTTTTAGACTGAAAACTTATCTGCTTGGGATGACAAGCATCTCACATTATTCTGAGCTGTGATAACTACAAGACAGCGGATTCAGACAACCTATAAGATATATTAAGATCACTACAGAAATTTTATCCCCCTAAAGAATATACATTTCCAAAATTGGGCAAATATTATTGATCAGAAAGCATAGAATGTTATAGCAGGAAGGGATCTTTCATTTAAAATCTGAGAAACTGAAGGCCATGGAGGGACTTCATTCTCCTCCCTGTCACTATTTCCTTGTGAGCCCTGCCTTTCTAACACATACTTTTCTTACATGCAAACCAAAAATATTTATTAAAAATTATCTCTGTCTAATATAAGATGCTGAACACACAGAAGAAAACATTGCAAACTGTGTTAAATGCTATAAAGGAAAAGAATGCACTATGTATGGTATCTCAGTTGAGATCAGAGGATGAGTGAATAGGAGTCAAATGGGGAATGAGAAGGGAGAGAGGTAGAAAAACCTTCTGGGGAGATCCTGAAGTACCAATGAGCACAAAACATTGAAGGAACTAAAAAGAAGTCATTAAAGAAAATCCTAACAGATAGAAAATACAGACTAATGGGGAAGATATTATGAGATTATGTATAGCCTTGGTCTCTAAAAGCAAAAAGAAGTCAACAAAAGGTATAAAGCAGTGAGACTCTATCATCAGATTTGCATTTTATTAAGTTGAGGAACAGAGTTGAGACAGGGAGGACTGCCTGTAGAGGAGATGAGTTAGGGGACTGTTGTAATATTCTGGACAAAAGATGTCAGTAGATTGTAGATCTACTGAAAGGAACAGAGGCGAGAGAGAGAAATGAAAAAAAAAATTTGTAAGAAATCAGCTCTTAGTGATTAGTGATTAGCAATGAGTTAGAGGGAGACATCAAAGGAGGATCCGATGATCTTTTATATTGCAAACACATGGCATCAGAATTTGGAAGACTATGGGATAAATTATAAAATTTTGTCCAAAAAGTTTCAATTTGAGGTGCATTTGTAAACTCCTAGTAGAAATATCAAAGATGCGGTTAAACCTGCATGTCTACATATTAAAGGAAAAATCTACACAGGAAATCTGAAAATTTTCAGTACAGAGATGTTTGAAGCCATAGAGATAAATGAGATCACCTATGGAGAAAGTATTAAGAGGAGAGTAGAAACTCCAACGTTGAATGGTTAAGAAAGTAAGTACGAATCAGCAAAGAGATTGAACAGAGTGGCCTGGCAAATAGGCGGAAAAGAGAAGCATGTGGTGAAATGTAAGTGAAATTCAGTATTTCAAAAAAGAGGAAGGGATTAATTGTGTCAAATTTTGCTAAGAGAAAAAGTGATTGAGTTTGGAAATTATCCATAGAAGTTAAATGGAAGTCTACTTTCTTCTTGTGTCTATCCTTAGTTCTTTATGATTTTTTTTTGTTCTTTTTGATTTTTAATCAAAGGTAATTTATCATATATATTATTCTGCATGATTTTGGAAATTTTCCCTCTCAATGAATGTGACATGGCAAAGTTGACATTATACTTTTAACCTGTCCTCTCAATTGGTAAAAATTCCCAAACAAAACTTTTTCATTGAAGGACTCATGACCTAAGTAATAATTCAGTTTTTATAAGTTTATTTTGTTTGTTATGAATAATAGACTATCCAACAGTTTGACACAAATTTGAGCTGTGAAATAATCTAAGCTTTATTTTTATTGTTTATATTACCGTTTAACCTTTTAACCTTGGTGAACTTTCACTCGAAAAGGAAATGCTATTTTCCTACAATTTTTTGGTTTATCCATATATATGTATATATCTTCTGTCAATCTAGTTTCTAGTTTATTTACTACTTGACTTTACTACTTATTTACTATTTACTACTTGAAAGTTTGTAATCACTTTTGTACCTAAGACTATCAGTCTCTACAATCACCATTAATTTTTGTATCCTTTTATACTTGCAGTAATAAACATTTGGACTACAGTTGACTGATAGAATTTCAAAACCTAAAGCACATAAGAATATTTTCACTCCTAATTATATCTAAAAATTTACATAAAATTGGAAGTAAATAATTAGATATTAATAAAAAGTCTGAATGTTTGATGAGGCATGATGTTAACCTATGTGCTCACTGATGGCCAATAAGACACAAGTTAAAGGATGTGAAAAATGACCCAGGAATAGTCATTCAAATATCTGGCTTTTCACTAGCCAAGATTGATCCAAAGCTTAATAGCAGACTTCTGTTAAATGCAAAACTGAAGCCAAAATTTGGTGCTTGATAGCTAGATAGTTATGTAGCAGAATAGATATTGTATAAATACATGATAGCAAGCTAGTTAGATAGATAATACTATATGATTATAAAAACTCTGAATACATATATAAATGTATTTTAGCAAGACTATAGTTGCCTATGAGACAGAAATGAGCAGGGAAGGAGAAGAGTACTTTTAGTTTTCTATTCATATCCTTTTGTATTGTTTGATTTTTCTATAATAAAAATATTTTATATAAGAAAGGTATGGAAATATGCTAGCCAGTAACTCACACTTGGTAATTTTCTGTATTCGGGGTGAGTGTATGTGTATATATGTGTGTGTATAAGTGTATATTTATATTACTCAGAGGTGCATGTGTGTGTGTGTGTTTACATATATAAATAATATAAGCAATACTGTGAATGAATCTCAGATGCATTATAGCAAGTCAAAAAATCCAGATTCAAATGGCTACATATTCTATGATTCTATTTATATGACATTTTGGAAAAGAAAAAAATATAGGGACAGAAAACAAATCAGTGTTAGCCCGGGGCTAGCGAGGGATTTACTACCAAGTGGCCCAGAGACATATTTTATGTTGATGGAACTATCCTGTATCTTGATTATGATAGTGGTTATATGACTATATGCATTTGTTAAAACTCCTAGTCTTGTATACAAGAAGGGTTGATATATGCATATGTTACATATTATCATATATGTATATATGATTTGCAATATACATTATATATTATAATTACATTTCAATATCTTGACTTAAAAAAATTCTGAGTGAATATATAAAATTATCACTAAAGATCTTCAGAGAGGAGAAATTTTAAAAATGGAATTTCCATATTTAAAGCAGATTAAAACCTCAAAATCAATAGAGCTATTTATCGTATAAAGGAAAAATGTCATTTGTGGAAGGGCAATCAAAACATAAAACATTTACCTACCTACCTGGGTCTTTTAAACAAAATAGATCTTCCCCAAAAAGAGATGGAGGACTTCCATAAGTATAGTATGACCTCATCCCCTTGAGTAGAAGGAATAGAAAATGTATAGAAAAAGTGCTGGAATGATTTCTCTTTTAAGATTTCCAAGAGAAAAGATGGTATTTGATAATTATCAGTAAATTGTTTTACTATGCTGATTTTAGGCACTCTCAAAGAAATAAAAAATCCACAGATAGACATATGACTATTTGATAAATGATGTGACATTTCATCATTGCTCCCGTTGGAAGTCTCAAGGTGATATTTTTCTAGTTTTATGTGTTAGTCCTATCAGTACATGAATGTTATTTGAAAGGTAATTGTTATTGAAAGACTATATTTTATTACTTACAAAAAGTAGAAGTAACCTGAGATTTTGGCATGATATGGTAGTTATATTTCATTCTATTCCTGGATACCAAATTAATCACACTTCTGAACTGGCCCTCTTAGGATTTAGTTTATATAACATCGTTGATCCTCTCTTGCTCCTACTCATCAGTAATTTGCATTTGTGGGCAGGAAGCCGTTCCAAAAGTTTGGTTCCACATAGCTTTGCATTTAGCTTCCTGATGCAAGTGCCCCGTAAGCAAAACATTTTCATTCAAACACTAAGGTTAAGCCAAGTAAATGCTACATTCATTTAGATATTCTGTTCAATAAAATTCCAGTAGTTTCTTCTTGGACCTTTTTAACTAAATATCATTATTGTGTACTTAAGTGTTTTCAAACATATGAGTTCAACTTGTGATGGAGTTTCACTTTTATCACACTGACTATTGGTGCTGTTCAATATAAGCACATGAACTTGTAGGGCATTTTCTCTATTCAGAGTAGCATATTCCGTTTCCACTTTTCACCACTTTTAATGACTATTACAGTGTCTACAATTGAGAATTCTCAGTTGCATGAAACAGACATGTGAATTGGAACCATCCAAGTCATGGGAAGGTGGCATCAGTGACTGTAATTAAAGTCTGATGTTGTGATTTAAGTTTAATTACAATCATAGGAGAACTTTAAGGATTTTCCAAAAGCAACTTTAAATTGCTAGACCACTGAAACTGATACCAGATATGCCCTTGAAAAAGCAGGTAATGAAATCTTCTGGAGGGTGTACATTCAGGTTATGATTAACCTTTGTAGTAGAGAACACAGGTGCTTTAGATCTGCCTCCAGTAATGGTAACTGGGGCAAATCTCATCCCCTTAGACCATCTAGAATTCTCTTTATGCCTTGGAGCTCTGCAGTGCAGCTCTAAATCTTCCATGCTCATGTTCTCACCAGAAGTCAAAATTGCACCCTCTCCTCAGCAGAATTATACTATAGGTCTTCATAATAGCTAAAAAGAAGAAAGATAGGAAGGGAAGGAGAGTGGGGGATGGGGGGTAAGGGAGGGAGAGAGATGAGAATGAGACATAAAACAGATCTAAACTGAAGATCCTGAGATGCCACTTTACTAGCCATATGACCTTGTGCATTTTGTTTCTGTGACTAGGAGCACTTTCCAGGATGTCCTCCTTTGCAGTCACTGTTATGCAATCTCTTCCTTTCTGGTTTTGGATATATGCTTCCCTTATTACTTCTTAACTAGCACTCTAGCATCAGTGAAGCTAAATGTAGACGGGAGAGAAGGACAGATGGGCTTTTCTAGTTTCCTGGCCATCTGTCATGGAGTGACAGAGCAGAAACAATGATGGTGAACTTGGAATGGAGGGACAATGTGCTACATATTTGGTTAAACACAAATTAAAATCTAACCTAATGAAATGGCTCCATGTGAAGAATTTAAAACTCCTATCTTCCCCCGATCTGCAATGGGAGAGTTCGGGAAAGCTTACAGAAATGGGAAAAGCATGGAATGAAAGATAGAGTTTGCTTCCAAAACATAACCACATTTTGTTTAATTTGCTGAAGAATGTACTGCTCTCCACACAGCTTTCTCCTCTGAAAAGCTATTTGCCAAACAACCTCAGTGGTTCTAAATAAGTCTCGTAGATTTAAGAGATAATTGCTAAAATTCTTCTAATCTTTTTCTTTTAATTTTCAATAAACATTTGTTTAACAACAGTAAATGAAAAGCTGTTTTTCAGCTACACTCTTTAAAGAGCCCCAGTGCCAAGATAGGAATATAAAAATTGGCATTGCAGTGAACTAAAGGTGATGTTATCTTAGAAAGCTTTGTGTGAGCTCTGAGCATTAACCTCTCACTTTCTCCTACTCTATTTGGTGGTGGGTGGAGGGAAGTAAATACACAGGTCCATTCCTGAGTTAACAGCCAATGGCTATTTCTCCCTGCTACTCTCAGCTGCCTTCTAGGCTGCCCTCAACCAATTCTGGTCGCCCCCTTGATGTCCTGGATGCAGTCTCTCCATACATATCTGATTTTACATGGTTACCAGCAGTAGGGTAAATAAAGAACAAGGCATGTTTATCTTAACTTTCCTACTACTTTATTGTCCACACAAATACTATGATATATTGCCTGGATATATCAGACTCTACTAAAGAATCAGTCAATTTTCAGGGAATAAAACATAGGAGAAAAAAAAAATTAAAGTGCTTGGTTTAAATAAGTGATGGAATGTTCCAAGGGAAAAGTTCTTTATGTGTGAGGGAAAAGTTCTTTATGTGGATCCCATCGCAGGCACATTCCATTTCCTAGCTGAGCTTTAAAGTCATAGTAGAATCTCAGAAGGGAGATGTCAAGGAGAGCTATTTTAGTATTGGGGTGAGGCTCAAATGATGAAAGGCAGGTCTTATAAACACAAGAACTTGGTTGAGATTGGGCCAAGTTTACAATATCGTTAGTAGGGAAGCTCCTGAAACAATTCATTGATTGCTAAGCTAGCAAAGCAAGCATTTTTCCAGGTAAACAAGATGTTTGCCCCAGGCATTAGTTTCCAAACATTTGCCTGCAGTGAACACTAAAGTAATTTATTGGTTTACATCTTTATCTTCCTGGAGAAATATTTCCTGGCTCAAGTAGTCAACCCATGTGGACACAGATTATCTCAGTTCTCAATCCCAATAATTCTGTTTTGTTAATGTAGTTCATCTTAGTTCTCAGATCTGTTTGCTTGTGAGAAAGTATTTTCGCACAGATTCTGGAATGTAAATCGCCATCCCATCCTCTTTAGAGGGGCACACACCATGTAAAACACTGAAATTGTTTTGCCTTAAGATCTTTGCAGTACCATTTTCCAAGTCAGAGTTGCTCTATCAAGAGTGATAAGAACTTTTTGGGAGCACAAGGACAGTTGAAAGTAGGCATCAGAAAGTTTCAAAAGAGGTGTCTAGGGTAGAATTCAGTACTCCAAGCCAGATTCCTCTGACATTTCCCCACAGATGTGCGGTGCTTTCTTGTAACCCAATGGATGCACTAGTTAGTAATGTCCTCAGACTTTGGCAAGAGTGTCACTGACTTGGACCAATGCTTCTGTGACTCCACTCTGCCTTGCTCCCCTGTACCTCATCCCATGTTGTAAGGAGTTTGAGAGACCAAGGGGACTCACTGTCTCAGAGCCCACACTCCTCCTTCCAGATCACCTTTGGGACAAAGGCCTTGGGGATTTCTTGACCAAATAGTCCCTAAGCCTATTCTAGGAATTGCATAGCTTCTCTGAACCTGTCCTGCTAAAGTCAAAAATCACACAGCCAATTATATAGCCTTAGGTTTAAGGTGTCGCTAAAGGGTGGCTTTTTGAGCAGAAAAGGAGGAAGGAAGAGGACCATGAACAAGATTGTGGACAGAGTTAAGAATCATGGCTATTGCAGAAAGGGGTGGGGTGATGGGTTAGCCTGGTGATGGGTATTAAAGAGGGCACGTACTGCATGGAGCACTGGGTGTTATACGCAAACAATGAATCATGGAACACTGCATCAAAAACTAATGATGTAATGTATGGTGATTAACATAACATAATTAAAAAAAAGAATCATGGCTATTGCATCTAAATATAAGGTTTCTGAGATTCTTGTAGTATACCAGAGGGGGGAAGGAAAGGGGGAGTGGGCTGCAGGCTGGGCTTAGGAATGGCTTCCAGGTTTAATCCTGACCTTCAAGGGCTCTGAAAAATCTAAATTTGAACCTGGTCATCCAGGTATCTAGGAAGTTTTATTTGGTAAGATATGAAGACAGGACATATTTTTAACAGCTTATTGACTTCATATATAACTTAGAATAAATGAACATAGGCACCTAGACATGTGAGCCTCCATTTATACTCAGTTCCCAATCCACAAATGGCAAAGGTAGCTCTTAGTCCAAATATATGCATGTATATGTGCAAATGTAAGCACACAGATACACCCCCACAGGATGGTCTAGACCAGAGCTTCCACAGCACATTAATAGACTTTAAATAGGAGTACTGGAATGCCTACATATAGATCCACAGCTCCCTGACTGGCAGGGCCCAGTCTGCAAACTCCCCTAACCAGTTCCCTGAGACAGCAAGCAGCCTCATCCCATTCTGCCAGTCATCACCATATACATTGCCCTTTTCTAAATGTGCTAGAATGTAAACTTCACAAAGAAAGAATCTTCATTTTGTTCACAACTGTATCCCAAGGTCTTAGAACAAGGGTCACCAGACACTAGGGACTCAATGTATCATTTGTTAAATTAATGAATGATATGAACAAATTGGAAAACACTGGTCTATTATCAATAGCAAGAAATGATCTCTCTCAATGAAAACTTTTCCCACGTCCTTCCCCTTGTGGAAAAGTGCTTATTATTTCTACGTGAAGCAATGTACACACCTCTCCCAAAAGGTATTACTACTCTACAGCCTCTGCCTTCAGGGCTGGCTTAGCTCACATTCAAACTAGTCCTGTAATAGGCCCATCTGCCTAAAGAAGAAGCCCCAAAATTATTTAAAGAAAGATTATTTTTAAAAAATGCTTTTATTTTGAGCCACTGGGTGGTTCAGTCCATTGAGCGACCAACTCTTCATTCAGGCTCAGGTCATGATCTCCGGGCTGTGGGATTGAGCCCCACATCTGGCTCCACACTCAGTGGGGTCTTCTGGAGATTCTGTCTCTCCCTCCCCCAACTCACACGTGCTCTCTTGCTCTCTCTCAAATAAATAAATAAATAAATAAATAAATAAACCTTTAAAAAAATACTTTGATGTTAAGCAGTATTTTTACTGTATCTCAGGCCAGACCTTTCCTATGAAGGCACCAACCACTACTCTCTATACACAGATTTGAGGAAGTGTGGGCATCCTCAAATCCTTCTTTTCTAAACTGAGTTTTTCTCTCTATGCTCAGATTTTACTTTCCTCTTTCATACAGTCCAAAACATATTCCTTCATGCATCATTGTTTCCTTTTCTTCTGTCAAACTTCATATATTTAAACTTATGAAATAAATTATTTTTATTATATTTTTTTTTAGAGAGAGAGTGTGAGCAAAGGGTGGGGGGTGGAGCAGAGGGAGAGGGAGAGAGATTCCCAAGCAGACTCCTCCACACCCAGTGCAGAGCCCTAGGCAGGGCTTGATCTCACAACCCTGAGATCATGACCTGAGCCAAAATCAACAGTCAGACGCTTAACTGACTGGGCCATCCAAGTACCCCTGAAATAAATTATTTTAAAAGTCACAGTTATATTTCTCTCCCATTCCCAAACATCTTTCTCTTCCTGAAATGTGCAGGGTTGATCATGGCCAAGTCATACCTTCTAAAATAAATTGCAAGATATTTTTAAAAATCATTTTCTGTTTGTTCGTGTTGACCTTTCAGTGTCCAGTTCAGAGGAGATGCTTAATAAGCATAAGAAGGGACAGAAAGGGAAAGAGAAGTAAGGAAACATGGAAGCCAGGGAAGTCATGCATCTTCTCCTTTTATCCTCCTCACATGCCAGGAATCTTTCCTTGTCTGAGTCCATTGTGAGAACTCTCACATCCTACAATTTTCTCTCTAACAAGTATCCTTTTGAACTACCACTTCTATCCTACATGTGTGTGTGTGTTGTGCATGTGTCCGTGCATGTGTGTGTGTGTGTGTGTGTGTGTGTGTGTAAGAGAGAGAGAGAGAATAAGAAGAAAGAGGAGGAGGAAGAGGAAGAAAAATGAGAAAACATAAACATGCTTATAAGTAAATCTAACCAACCAGGCAGATTCTCCCAGTATCCCCAGTAGATGAAAGAAAGTGATAAAAGCACAAAGTGTGGGAAGAATATCTCCCTCTTTGGCCCAGTCATGCAGTTTTAGCCAAAACACTAATGTTACTGGATATAGCTGCAAGAAGAGACTCCCTGTGTGGTTGATCCCATGATGGGATTTGCCCATCCCCTATTGGCAGAGTACAATTAGGATACTCCAAATTAAAAACATGTTATAAGAATTTGGTAGTGATGTCATGTATCCTTTTAAGCTGCAAATTTAATTATCTCTGTGAAGCCAAAATTTCTTTTCCATTAGAATTGGAAGGTACAGGAAGATCCAGAAGCACATTAAAAAAAAAAAATTATTATTCCTTTCTTATCTGTAACAGTTCCTAACTAGCTCTATCTGGAAACCAGTAGGTCATATGCAAATTGAGGTCATGTATGTCTCCTCAATAATGGCTTTTCTCATCATAACAAATGACCTAGGAAAGAGAAAACTGAACTGCTAACTGCCACATTTAAAAATCTCAGGGTTGTCCCATTATATTAAGCTACAACATTTGCAAGCTTATTATTGTTTTTCCATTATTATTCATGACAGGAACCTCAGCAAATATGTTACTAAAACAATTGTGTTCTTGAAGAATTCATATTTCTGTCAGTCAGAAGGTATTGGACACTGGTGAATGGACAGTGCTACAGTGGGTAACTTAGATATTTGCCATTATTGATAAAATGCATTTTTTACCTTTTGCCTTCTATTTACTAATGCGTTGTGCTACATTCCGGTAACAGGAGTGTTCCAGGACTACTAAGATTTTTTTTTTTTTTTTAATGAGTAGAAGAACCTCTGAATTTTCTCTTCCAATTTTTTTCTTGTTATTCAAATAGTGTGGGAATGAGTCACAACACTATTTCTCCTGCCTTTTCTTCTGACCTTTGGAATTATCCTTGATGTGCTAACTAAGCTATCAGCAAAATCCCAGCAGAGAAAAGTGAACTTAGCACTTGTGTGTCCTTCCTTTCTTCCAGCAGTCAAGTACAGTACTTTTTTGAAATTGCAGAAGTCTCTCAAGCATATAATTTGTAGCTTCCAGTGAGTTTGAACTTCATGCTTGAAGTAATGCACAAGTAAGTGATTTAATTCATGCACCTGTATCTGGATTTTTTCCGGACATAATGAAATGGGTAACCACTTCAGGATTTACCTAATAAGCATTGCAGCAAGACATCAGAAAGGCACTGATTGGCATATTTGAGCAGGAAAAGAAACAAGAAGTTTCCAGTAGAGTTGTGATAGGCATCTGGGTTCAGCCCTTGGGACAAAAACTGAGCATTTCTCAGCTCCCAAGGCCAAGCCCTTTGACTTCAATGATGTATAATTTTCTCATTACAAATACTATTTTACCCAAAGGAATTCCTGTCAGGTTTCTAATTATTTTCTCAGTTTGAAATAAGACCTCGTCTTTAATAAGAAAGAAGTCTTGTCATGTGATTGTTTTCAGCATCAACACGCAGTACAGAGAGCAAGAGCACAAGGGGAAACAACAAAGCCTCAAAAAGAGGAGAAAGGTATTTTTGAAAATAAATGCAAATCATTTCTCCCAGTGATTATCAAAATATACATAATTGTGCTGCAGTCAAGTACTGTAGTCTTTGGCTGGAGATTTAAAAAGTAAAAGTAGTTACTATTGATGAGGTCACACAAACCCTAATCAAGATGTTTTGAATCCATAGTCAGCATGTCCATGTAATGCATTTTCCATGGAATCTATAGTCTCCCTATATCCTAATCCACATCGAAACTCATCTTTGCATAGAATATAATTGTTTCTTCTTAATTATTTTTCATGGTCAATAGTTTAACAATGATCCAAGGCTGGTTAAAAATTATATTTGCTTATTTTGTATTTTGCTGTATTAAAGATTATATTTTGTTCAAGCTTCCTCTTCCTCAAACAAAAATTACCAATGGGGTCAAGTATAGCAATCCTTGAATTGAACCCAAACTGAAAATAAGATGCTAACAAACAGAAGTGAGGAGGGCATGGGTAATACCATCAATAATGTTTAATTTAATATAAGGATTCATTGGGTAAGTGAATCCGAAGGACAGAGCATTGGAAATTCTGGCAATGGAACCCTACTAGCTAGGAGTCCTACTAGCATCTTTATGTTTCTCTCATCACATCTATTTAGAAGTCACAAAACTTCAAGACTTCAATTTCTTCATCAGGAGCAGAGGGATAAAGACATGGCTCTGTCACATCATAGCATATGACCACAGGGAAACAGCTGACTAATCTGTAAAATAAAGTTAAGGTTCTAATCTGGAAAATAAAGTTAAGGTTTTCATTCACTAAAACAGATTTACCATCACGGCCAAATGTTGAACAAGTGGTAAGAAAGGTGAATAGAGAATGTGGGAGAGATTTGAACAAGAAGATATAAACTAACCAGTGATGTGGTCAAGAAAGGTCTCTTTGAGAAACTGTCACATCAATTGGGACCTGAAGAATGAGCCAGGTGGGCGGGAGTGAGGTGCTAATATTTCAGGTAAAATAACAGAATGTTTGAAGATCCTGAGCTAAATTAAGCAGAGCATGATACATGAGAAGAACTCAAAGGTGAGTGCACATGTGGTCTGCTCTGGAAGGCAGTGTTCAGGTTTGGGGTTTGATTTTAAAACAATGGGAATCAAGGAAAAAAACTAATAGAATCAAATTGATTTTTGAAAAATATTTTGGATTAAATGTAAAGAAAGATACGAACAGATCAAAAGTAGAAGCTGACAGTTATGGATCCCTGCAATAACTAAGATTGACTTGACTTGGAGATTGCTTAGGTGTGGGCATGATAACAGGGTAAACTCCAGTTTTTTGTCATATAGCTGAGTGGATGATGGTGCGATTGACTGACTTAGGGAAGGCTGAAGGATAAGAAGATTGTTTGAATGTTTGGGGGAAGAGGTAAAAAAAAAATCCATGTTCAATTTTAGAGATGTTTGTTTCAACCAGGAGAGAGTCTAGGCAAAAAAAAAAAAAAAAAAGGATCTAGTACACCTCAGTGTATAAATGGAAATTTAATCCAAAAGAATAGAATCCAAGGGCGTACTGAATGTAAAAAAGGAGCAATGCCAAAGGAGACTGGGAAGTTGCTCAGAGACAGAAAGAAGTATGGTGCCAGGAAAGCTAAAGAAAGGATGTATTTTGAAAAGTAATGAATAATCAAGAGTGCTTAATCCTGCTAACAGAACAAGTAGGATAATTGAAAAATGTCCATTGAGTTAAGCAACACGAAGACCATGATGACTTGATCTAGAATAACTTGTTAGCCAAATGTGGCTATCGAGCCCTTACAATGTGAGTAGTGAAGCTGAGGAACTGAATTCTTAATTTTTGAAAATCTAATTAGCATAAATAGCCATATGTGATGAGTGGTTACATATTGGACAGGACAAATGAATTTGTGTGGAAAATGGCAGATTTTAGTAGATTGAAAAATGAAACTAGTCATAATACATAACTTGTTCATGAAGTTTGCTTCCAAAGCAGAAGAGTGTAAAGAGCAGATTGTGGAAGGGAGTAGGAGATGGAGAAAGGGTTATTTTAAGTTAGACCAACTTCAGAATTTCAAATGACAAGGAGCCAGTGGAGAGGGAGAAGTTGAAAGTACACCAGAGTGGGAGAGAATGATCTTATATTACATTATATCTAAAGAAAAAAACAAATTCATATGAATGAATAGAGGTCAATTTTTAGATTTGGTGGTAGAAAATTAAGGTAATTGCTTTTTGTAGTTTTCTATTTACTCTGTAAAGTAGGAGGAGAGGTCTTGGCTGAGGGAGCAGAGGAAAGTTATAGAACTATGGGACTCTGTGATTCACTTCCAGAGGATTTTCTATCCTCCAGGCTGGCTCACACATTTGTAGCAGAGATATTTGATTACAAGGTATGATGTGAGGAGCAGTGGAAGACCTCCTTGTCTAAAAATATCTCACTGATGGAGCAACTGGGTGGCTCAGGCAGTTGAGTATCAGACTCTTGATTTCCGCTCAGGTCATGATCTCAGGGTTGTGAGATCGGGCCCTGAGTTAGCATGGAGCCTGCTTAAGATTCTCTCTCTCTCCCTCTCACTCTGCCCCCCACCCGCACCCCGCTCACTTTCTTAAAAAAAAAAAAAATCTCACTGAAGAAACCTCAGCCCATCCTTGTATTTATTACAGGAATCCCTGCAGCACATTTTGATAAAATACCTATTTCAGGGACGCCTGGGTGGCTCAGTCGGTTAAGCATCTGCCTCCAGCCCAGGTCATGATCCCAGCGTCCCGGGATTGAGTTCCACATCAGGCTTCTTGCTCGGTGGGGAGCATGCTTCTCCCTCTGCCTGTCCCTCTCTGTGCTTATGCACACACACTCTCTCTCTCTGACAGTTAAATAAAATCTTAAAAAAAGAAAAAGAAAATGCCTATTTCAATTAGGATAAAACATCAAAGAAAGTGTAGGCATTTACATCATATCGAGACCAATTAGTTTATCTGATTGACTCTTTAAGAGATGGTGCCAAAAAATGCAAATCAAGGAAGAAGTAAGAAAAGTTTCTGGTCATGGAACCCACTAAATCCCAGGCTTCTGGGTGGCCAGGAGGCAGTCCTGACCTTGAGAGGAATAGATTGGGATGGTGCCAAAAGGACAGATAGACAACAATAAAGCTAAACCTTGGCTCATAATTATTCTTTTTTTTAATTAATAAATATTTTTACTTTATTTTATTTTTTTATTTTTCATTATGTTCAGTTAGCCAACATATAGTACATCATAAGTTTTTGTTGTAGTGTTCAACGATTCATTGTTGTGTGTAACACCCACTGTTCATCCCTACATGTACCCTCCTTAATACCCATCACCTGGTCACCCCACTCCCCCAACCCCCCTAATAAATATTTTTAAATAATTGTCTATATTTATCTTGACAAATGCAGATATACTGGATTTTGAGCCAATGGTTACAATAGAGAAGATCGTTGAAACCAAAAGCTATTTCTTTGAGTTGTTTTTTTTTTTAATTATAAACCTCTAGATATACAGATCAAAAAGAAAAGAGAACAAAGACACAAACTACCAGTTTCAGGAATGATAGAGTTGACATCACTAGAGATCAAACATATTTAAAGGATAACTTGTAATTATTCTTAAGGACAACCTTCAGCACTGAAGGGCACATTCTTCTATCCAGTATCTAATCCCAATAAAGCACCCTCCAAGGTGATTGGTCGGCTTGGAACTAAATTCACAGAGAATAGATGTGGCAGGCTGAGGAGAAAACCTGTAGCTCTTCTTGCAGTGGCTGTGGAAGAATGTCAAACTGATGCCATAACTTTTACTAAGGTTAAATGCAAGAGTAAAGACAAGAGCTGCAGTGGGAGGAGCAGGAACCAGGTGTCCAGTAAACAAGTCGGAGTGAGGGTAAAACAATGACCAGCACGACGGGTTCTGAGAGCCTTGCAAGTAGGAGTGACAATTAAACTTGCAATACAACAGGAAGGGCAGAAGAGGGTAAACGTGGAGCCCCAACAGAATACTACCCTGTAATTCAATTCAGGTTTGATTGCCATTTATTTTCACTTACTCTCAGCAGGGCATAATTCTCAGCTTCTTAAGGGAACTATGGCAGCTACTGGCACCAACGGGAAAAATAGAAGAAATATCCATGCTGTTCAAGTACAATAAGCACAGGTTATTTTCCTTGGAGTAATGCTGTGTAACACACTCAAGAGCTGAAAAACAACAACAACCATAACAACAAAAAAAAACAACAAAAATGACCTTTGGACCTAGAATAATTCTAACTATCTTAAACCTGAATGTGAACACATAACCTTAAAAACTCTTGTGATAAAATGTAATGCTATTAAAACATTAAATTCTAGTTAGTTAACATTTTATAATTAGATACAGGTAGAGTTCTTTCTTATTAGATTATCCTAGTTCAATAATAGAGACTAGAATTATTCAACAGAGTTCACCAAAGCTTAAAATATGCATCTTCTTCCCTTTACAACTGTCTGGTCCTAATTTAAGCTTTCTCTCATTTTATTTTTTACAAGTTAATTCTACTTTTTATCACAGAAATTTAAGACAGTTGCATTTGGAATTTTAAAACAAATATCATCATTAGACATTAACAACAAGCCTATGTATGAAATATTGTAGAAGTTGAAAAGAAATCTATAAACAACTTTTTTCTCATATTCACTGAGAACCAAAAGATTCATGACCAAAACCAATGGCCATGATGAATGCTTTCAAGCATACTCTTTAATGAATAAGTCATAAAACTCTTTATTGGTCCATGTGTATTTAAATTCTTCCCTATTTTCAACCTGATTATGATGATGAGCACACTAATAAAATCACTAGCCTGTAGAAATTTAATAATAATTTTGTATAATTCAGTGTCATATATGTGTCTAATTCAGTGGTCTTAACACAGCTTCCATAAGTCACAAACCTGGCGACCATTACAAAAGTTTTCTCTTCTGTAAGAACTTTGCTAAAGATGACATTTTGAGCTTAGACCATACTCAAGCACTCAGATCATGTTAATCTACTTCTTACCTAGGCAAACTTCATGTGTATGAAGGCTTCATTGGGATGAAATACATTCACTAGTCATGAACATTTATGGAAACATGCCCACATTTATTGTTTCTATTCAGTTATAAACTAATTATTACCATTTGTAAATTTCTTTATAATTACCACATCTACCATGTCCTCATTCCATAATATCTCTCAGTTGACTGTTTTGGCCAATTATCTCAAAGTCTTCCATGAAAATTTTTGCTTTACTAGGGCAGTTATATTTAATTTGCAAGTGTTTATCTATTTGGATGGAAATCCACCCCTTCCATAAAGGTTTGCCTCCAGAATATAATTGCCCATAAATGTGTTAATTACCCACTGGTAGGGGTGCCAGATTTAGCAAATAAAAATATTGCATAGAACATACTTATACTAAAAAAAATTATTCATGGGACACTTGAGTGGCTCAGTCAGTTAAGCGTCTGCCTTCAGCCCAGGTCATGATCCCTGGGTCCTGGGATCAAGTCCCACATCAGGCTCTTGCTTGGTGGGGAGCTTGCTTTTCCCTCGGCCTGCTGCTCCCCATGCTTGTGCTCTCTCTCTCTCTGACAAATAAGTTTTAAAAATCTTTAAAAATTATTCATCATTTATATGAAATTCAAGTTTAAACAGGCATCCTGTATTTTATCTGTCAACCCTTTATATTTGCATGCATGAACTTCTCTTTGAGAGTTCCTAGTGGTTTCCATCCAAAGGATTACCAAAGTATAAATCCCTATGCTTTTATGTTCCTGCAGTCTTCCCTGGAAGAGTTATGCCAGAGGGATCTTACATATAGAAACAGAAGTAGAGGGGCACCTGCGTGGCTCAGTCAGTTAAGAATCTGACTCTTGATTTCGGCTCAGGTCATGATCTCAGGGACATTAGATCAAGCCCCACATCAGGCTCTGTGCTCAGTGGGAGTCTGCTTTAGATTCTCTCCCATTCCCTCTCACTCTGTCCCTCCCCAACCTTGTGCTCTCTCCCCCCACCTAAAATAAATAAATAAATCTTAAAAAAGGAAAAGAAACCACAGGAGGAAGATTTCTCCATTCTTCAAAGTGAAGCATGTCACACTGTTCCCTCTAAATTTTCTCTTGAACTGAGTTCTGTTCTCAAAGATTTGGTGGGTTACATTTCCCTAGGTGTTATGAACTGAATGCTTTTCCCTCCCAAAATATATATGTTGAAATCCTACCCCCCAGTGTGATGATATTTGGAGATAGGACTTTGGGGGAAGTTTTTAGGGTTAATGAAGTCATGAAGGGCCTTGTGATGGGATTAGTGGCCTTACAAAAGAGGAGAAGAAACAGGATCTCTCTCTTCTCCCTGCCATGTGAGGATATAAGTAATATAGATGGCTGTCTGTAAACCAGGACCACACCAAAAATCCAACCACTCTGGCACCCTGATCTCAGAATTTTAGCCTCCAAACTGTGGGAAATCAATGTTTGTTGTTCAAGCCACCCAGAGTATGGTATTCTGTTATTGCAGCCCGAGCTAAGACACCAGGCTTAACAACAGGAAATTCACTTATTTCCTCAATATTTGTAATTTATATCCTTGAAGATTCCTTGTCAAGATCTCATGCAAATCCTAAGGACATCAGATTTATACAATTCTACCACATGCCCATTTTTTGCAGACCTCCTTTGAGAGCATTCGGGTATTTCCTATTCTTCTGGGGAGGGAGATGGGACAGAATAAATAATCTATTAATGTCACTGCCAGAAAGAGAAAAATTGTAGAGAGGAGCAATGTAAAATAAATTTTAATAGCCTTGCTTTTCAAAAGTGTATTTGAAAAGGTACCTATATAGAAGCAAAAGGAAAAGCAGGAGAATAGGTATAGCAGACCCAGTAGTGATTTATTTAACTATGCTAAAGCTGGAAACTTTCTTGAGCATATATCCACTGCTATATGATATATGTGTCCATCTTATATACAATCAAAGCTGTGTGTGTTTCTTGTGTTTGTGTGTGTTTATGAGTGAATCATTGGATCTGCCTGTGGTATATAAATGTTCCCCAAAATGTTGTATAAATGAATAAATACGTATGTGTACACATACATACATACACAGCCTCTTTAAATTCCTACAATAATTATTATTTGTACCATGCAATTTAACAATTATTTAAACATTATTTAGACTTTCCAGATTGGTATATTAAGTCAGTTTAAATTCCAAACTCCTTAGTAGTTTGACATGTCACAGTCACACAGAAGAATGAAGCCACTTAGACAAGGTAAAGATGGGAGCAACCAAATGAAAATCAGGATCCAGGACCACCTGGGTGGCTCAGTCGGTTAAGCCTCTGACTCTTGATTTTAGCTCAGGTCACAATCTCAGGGTCCTGAGATTGAGCCCCGCATGGGGCTCCGTGCTCAGTGGGGAATCTGCTTGTCCCTTTTCCTGTCTCTCCCCCTGCTCTCTCAAATAAATAAATAAAATCTTAAAAAAGAAAAGAAAAGAAAATCAGGGTCCAGCCAGGGACTGGACACAAAGAAACATGGCAAAGTGGGAAAATCAACTTCATGAGACAGGTAGAGGTGGGAATGCAAAATCTATATACAAGAATAACAGGAAAGTAGATTCCAAATGCAAATAGAGGCAAATAGGAGACTGGCAGGTCACGGACAAACCTGACACGAACACCAACCAGAACTACAAAGCAATAAGGAGGGCTTTGTAATAGGCCTGTGAACAATAGATGCTAACTCATGTGAATGGTAACTAGTATCATGGAGAAAATTAGGTTTGGCGTTCTGCTTCTGGACACATTTCTATCGTTTTAAAGACACACTCTTTTGCACAGCAATTTACTCTTCTTTAGATTCCACTGCACCCAGCACAGGGCTAGTGCATTAAATAAATGTCGGTTATCAGTGAATTCATGTTAACATTTGGGTTCTTGGTATATGCTGTTTCTACATATTATTTTCAAAGTGACTTCTGCAATTTATATTGTAACAGTAATTCACATAAAAACTTCAATGCATTATCTCTGTGCTTTGCCTGAAATACAAAGGCTAGTTGAACAATAAGTAGAATGTAAAAAATCATGTGGCCCAAACACATATCTATAACAATAAATTCGAAAGATCATATTTGTTTATCTAGTTGGGTTCATCTCTATGTGTTACCCTGATAACTGTTAATAACACATGAAAGAAAAATGACAACCCTTTATGATATACTGGTGGACCTGAAGAAAACATCTGTTTTATTTCAATAAAATATAATGCACATTGGGTTGTTGGACTATTTCATAGACCTGGGAAATATGCATAAATATTCAAAAATAAAACTGAAATAAACATTGGTGTGATGCTGTCCAACCTGGACTATATTCCAGCTGTTCAATAATGCTCTTGCTGTTTCTAATTTGATGCTGGTTTTTAATTATTGGTTGAATTTCAAAGCATAAAAATCCTGAAATTAGAAGAACTTTGAGATACTAAGAATTGGTTATTTGACATCCACATGAAACCCGGCTTAATTTGACAACAGAATGTCACCAACTGCACATTAAGTGATGATGGTCCTCACAAGTCCCATATAGCATTCCCCATAATAAGAGGGAGCATCTGCTCACTTTAGGAGGCAAGGAAGTTTTGGAGCCTTTCCATATACCTATTTATATCTGTTTAGATAAGTTGTAAATATATTTATACTCCTCAATGGGGCAAGTTTGGTTACATGGATCCTTTGGGAGGAAAAGAAAGTTTAGGAAAATGGTCAAAAGTTCCTTCCAGATAAGGGATATATCACCTTTCATGAACCATAAAGATGAATAATCTTAGATTCTAATCCATAATGATCAAGTCATAGTAGGATTTCTCATTTATAAAACAGTGCAATTTCGTAGCATTTGTGTCAAAATCAAAATTGAAAGCCAGAGCAGGAATGGAGGTCAATAATAACATAGCACAGAAAAAAATCTTTGGATGACTAATACAAATAATGCCAGTGAACATTATTTCACCGTCAGGTATGATGCCATGTGTCAGGTACTGAGCTTAGCACTTCAGAGAAGAGTTTATTCAAACCTCAAAACTACCCTACAAAATAAAATGGATATTGATATCTCCAACGAGCATGTGGGAAAGGGATGGTTAAAAGACATGAACTAATTTGCTTTGTTACATACTAGTAAGTGGTAGAGCCTAGATCAAAGATCAAACCTAGGTCAGAGATTCTAGAAGCCTGTGCTCCTCAGCATTAAATAGTTGTTTTATTATCACCTGGCCTACTGACTATGTGCAGGCATTAGATCTTTTTTCATTTATTTCTTCTTGCAGCCTACTTAGAGTCACCCAGTATGCCAATTTTCATAAGCAATCTGAAAGATGTTTAAAATCTGAGTCATTTCACCCTCTTCTGGATAAGATGAGAAAACTAGCAAGGTCCATTTGTCATGCATACAATTTTTCTCTAAAACTGCTTGTGATGTTGGGTAATAATCCCCAGATGGAAGTCGTTAAATTTTAATTTGTATGCATATGTGACATCTTGCTTTTCAAAATCTTTTTGACTTTACTCTTTCCATTACTGAAACTTACATATATGAGAAATAACTAATTAAAATGAGTGTAAAGCAGTTTTCTGCTTTAAAATGCTATATAGCATTTTAAATATAAAGCATGCTATAAAATGCTAATAAAACTATAAAATATATATGGAAAAATCTGTCAATTACAAAATTAACTTTGGATGGGAAGGCAAATATCATTTAGCCTTTATAATGTCCATTTAAGTGACTTGTTTGGCAGCTAAATGCCTTTTTGCTAAATATTAATAAAATCTCAAGAATAAGAATTGTTTTTCTCTCATAATGCCTACAAGAATAAAATTTTGAAGACAATCATTGCAGTTATAAATTAAAGTTAAAAAAAACAACAACTCGAAATGGCTATTTGCTGAAACCGGATCTTGGTTATGATTAAATCAATGTAAATCACTTGTTGGCAAATCATGTCACAATGGAAGAGGTTTTTTTCTCATCTTTGTGAGTGACTTACAGTTGGGTGATGGGGTAGAGACAGGATGCCACGTGGAGGAGAGACCACTTTATCAATGGAAGCAAACACACTGAGTAACTTGGGCAGGACCAAGGCTGCCAGATGGCCCTGGGCTGTAAAGAATCAGAGGAGGCAGGCTCAGGGAGACTACTGTTCTTAACTGGGAAGGATGCAGTTAACATTCACGTATAGATAAAAATTAACAAAGAAACTGGCTTGATTTATGTACATCCCTTGAAAGGAAAGATTAGAAAATGCAGCCCTGAAATGTGTCACTATTTTAAAAAGAATTCAGTCAAGCTATTTGCTGCATTTCTGAACATTTTCATACATTTTTTTTTTAAATTAAGGGGTTTTCCTGAATTGATGACCTTCTGCATATATTTCTTCATTTTTTTATTCACTCATTTATCCATTCTCCTACAAATAGCCATTGAATGTAGATTATATGCCAAAGAAATAATATTGTAATTAGCCCCCAAAGATAAACTGTCTCCATGGTACCTGCTCTCATGTCAAATGCAGAACACAAGTATTTCACATATAAGTATTTAAGCAATGATTTGAATATAATTTTGATGAGGTCAAAAATAGTGTGATGCACGACTCTAAGCTGGAAACCCTGATCCAGACTAAAAGTCACCCTTTAGTAAGAGCAAGACTCAGAAGTCAGGAAGGTGATTGTGCCATGAAGCATGTGTCACTGAGTGGAATTTCTGGGCCACGGAGATTTGCAATTTAGGGGAAGGAATTTTCGAGGTGACCCTGAGGACACAAGTGTCACCAAAATTTCTTTCAGCTTCATTGTTCCCTACATAAGATTCTTAGCTGGAAGTAAGATTTGCTTATAAGAAAAAAAATGAGCTCTGTTCTTCCCACTATTAGGAAAATATAATGAATAACATTGTTGGGGAATGAGTATCATTTTTTAAAATTTTAATTCCAGTGTAATTAACATACAGTGTTATATCAATTTCAGCTGTACAATATAGTGATTCAACAATTCTATACATAACTCCATGCTCATTGTGATAATGAGCTTATTTCACCCACCCTTTCACCCACTTCCCCTCTGGTAACCACCAGTTTGTTCTCTGTTTTTAAGAGTCTTTTTTGGTTTATTTCTTTTTCTTTTTCCTTTGTTCATTTGTTTTGTTTCTTAAATACCACAGATGAATGAAGTCATGTGGTATTTGTCTTTTTCTGACTGACTTATTTCACTTAGCATTATACTCTTTAGATCCGTCCCTGTTGTTGCAAATGGAAAGATTTCAT
This sequence comes from Leptonychotes weddellii, assembly GCF_054177405.1. Classification (NCBI taxonomy): domain Eukaryota; kingdom Metazoa; phylum Chordata; class Mammalia; order Carnivora; family Phocidae; genus Leptonychotes; species Leptonychotes weddellii. Next base: position 20,035,499 of record NC_138370.1, read on the forward strand.
TCTTTTTTAGGACTAATATTCCATTGTATGCATACTTGTGGTATATGTAAACCTCTTTATATATTCTTCTTTATTCATTTGGACATTTGAGTTGCTTCCATAATTTGGCTATTGTAAATAATGCTGCAATAAACATAGAGATGCATATATCTTTTCAAATTAGTGTTTTGGTATTCTTTGGTTAAATGTCCGGTAATGAAATTATGGGATCATAGGGTAGCTCTATTTTTAATTTTTTGAGGAAACCATACTGTATGGAGGAAACTTCATACTGTTTTCCACAGTGGCTGCACCAGTTCGCATTCACACCAATAGCGCACAAGGGTTCCTTTGCTCCATATCCTTGCCAACATTTATTTCTCAAGTTTTTGGGTTTTTTTGTTTTGTTTTTTTAAAGATTTTATTTATTTGACAGAGAGAGCACAAGCAGAGGGAGAGAGAGGGAGAAGCAGTCTCCCTGCTGAGCAAGGAGTCTGATGTGGGAGTCGATCCCAGGACCCTGGAATCATGACCCAGGCCGAAGGCAGCCACTTAACCAACTGAGCCACCCAGGCGTCCCATATTTCTCATGTTTTTTATTCCAGCCATTCTGACTGTAAGCTGCTATCTCATTGTGGTTTTGATTTGCATTTCTCTAATGATGAGTGATGTTGAAGATCTTCTCATATGTCTGTTGGCCATCTGTACATCTTTTTTTGGAGAAATATCTGCTTATGTCTTCTGCCCATTTTAATTGGGTTATTTGGGTTTTGGGTGTTGAGTTTCATAAGTTCTTTATATATTTTGGATACTAGCCCTTTATCAAATATGTCATTTGCAGATATCTTCTCCCACTCAATAGGTTGCCTTTTAGTTTTGTTGATTGTTTCCTTTGTTGTGCAGGAGATTTTCATTTTAATGTAGTCCCAATAATTTATTTTCGCCTTTGTTTACCTTGCCTTAGGAGATATAACTAGAAAAATGTTACTACTGCTAATGTCAGAGAAATTACTGCCTGTGCTCTCTTCTAGAACTTCTATGGTTTCAGGTCTCACATTTAAGTACATAATCTATTTTGAGTTTATTATTATGTATGGTATAAGAAATTGGATGAGTTTCATTCTTTTGCATGTTACTGTCCAGCGTTCCCAACGCCATTTATTGAAGAGACCATCTTTTTCCCATTGCATATTCTTGCCTCCTTTGTTGAAGTTTAATTGACAGTATAATCATGGGGGTTTATTTCTGGGCTCTCTATTCTGTTCTATTGATCTATGTGTCTATTTTTATATCAGTACCATACTGCTTTGATTAGTATAGCTTTGTAGTATAAATTGAAATCTGGAATTATGATACCTCCAGTTTTGTTTTTCTTTTATGGGATTGCTATTCAGGGTCTTTTGTGGTTCCGTACAGTTTCAGGATTATTTGTTCTAGTTCTGTGGAAAATGTTATTGGTATTTTGATAGGGATTGCATTAAATCTGTAGATTGCTTTGGGTAGTATGGACATTTTAACAATTTTCTTCCAATCCATAAACATTGAATATTTATCCATTTGTTTGTGTCATCTTCAATTTCTTTCATCCATGTTTTATAGTTTTCAGGTTACAGGTCTTTTCCCTCCTTGGTTAAGTTTATTCATAGGTATTTTATTATTTTGAGTGCAGTTGTAAATGGGACTGATTTTGTAATTCCTCTTTCTGCCACTTCATTATTAGTGTATAGAAACGAAACATATTTCTGTATATTGATTTTGTATCCTTCAACCTAACTGAATTCATGTATCAGTTCTAGTAGTTTCTTGGTGGAGTCTTCAGGGTTTTCTATATAGGGTATCATGTCATCTGTAAGTAGTGAATTTTTTACAAATTCCTTACCAATTTGGATGTCTTTTATTTCTTTTTCTTGTCTGATTGCTGTGGTTAGAACTTCCAGTTCTATGTTAAATAAAAGTGGTGAGAGTGGATATCCTTGTCTTCTTCCTGATCTTAGGGGGAAAGGTCTCAGTTATTCCCCACTGAGGATGATATTAGCTGTGGGTTGTTCATATAAGGCCTTTATTTTGTTGAGGTATGTTCCCTCTAAACCTACTTTGTTGAGGGTTTTTATCATGAATGAATGTTGTACTTTGTCAAATGCTTTTTCTGCATCTATCAAAATGATCATTTGGTTTTTATCCTTTCTCTTGTTTGTGTGATGTATAACACTGATTGATTGTGAATATTGAACCATGCTTGCATCCCAGAAATAAATCCCACTTGACTGTGCTGAGTGATTTTTTTAATGTACTGTTGGATTTGGTTTGCTAATATTTTCTTGAAGATGTTGGTATCTATTCATCAGAATCATGGAACACTACATCAAAAACTAATGATGTATTGTATGGTGATTAACATAACAATAAAAAAAGAAATACTGGCTTGTAGTTATCTTCTTTTATGGTGTCTTTATCTGGTTTTGGTATTTGGGTAATGCTGACCTCATAAAATGAATTTGGAAGATTTCTTGCCTCTTCTATCTTTTGAAATACTTTGAGAAGAATAGGTATTAACTCTCCTTTAAATGTTGGGTAGTGTTCACCTATGAAGTCGTCTGGTCCTGAAATTTGTTTCTTGGGAGTTTTTGATTACTGGTTCAATTTCATTGCTGGTAATTGGTCTGTTCAAGTTTTCTAGTTCTTGTTGATTCAGTTTTGTAATTTTCTATGTTTCTAGGAGTTTTTCCATTTCTGTAGGTTGTTCACTTTGTTGGCATATGATTTGTCATAATATTCTCTTACACTCCTTTGTATTTCTATGGTATTATCTGTTATTTCTCCTCTTTCATTTCTTTTTTTTTAATTTAATTTTATTATGTTATGTTAATCACCATACATTACATCATTAGTTTTTGATGTAGTGTTCCATGATTCATTGTTTGCGTATAACACCCAGTGCTCCATTCAATACATGCCCTCTTTAATACCCATCACCAGACTAACCCATCCCCCCACCCCCTCCCCTCTAGAACCCTCAGTTTGTTTCTCAGAGTCCATAGTCTCACATGGTTTGTCTCCCCCTCTGATTTCTCCCCCTTCATTTTTCCCTTCCTACTATCTTCTTTTTTTTTTTTTTTTAACATATAATGTATTATTTTTGTTGAGTCCCACCTACTTTGATGAGTCAGGCTAAAGCTTTATCAATTTCGTTGACCTTTTCAAAGAGGCAGCTCCTAGTTGCATTGATCTATTTCATTGCTTTTAGTTTCTATTTCATTTATTTCAGCCCTATATTATTTCCCTTATTCTCTTGGTTTTGCATTTTGTAGGTTCTCTTTTTTTGCATCTTTAGGTGTAAGAATAGATTGTGTATTTGAGATTTTTCTTGCTTCTTGAACTAGGCCTGTATGCTATAAAATTCCCTCTTAGAACAGCTTTTGCTGCATCCTAAAGTTATTGGACTGTTGTGTTTTCATTTTCATTTCATTTCATTTGTCCCCATGTAATTTTTTTGATTTCTTCTTTGATTTCTTTGTTGACACTTCATTGTTTAGTGGCATGTTATTTAATCTCCATGCATTTGTGTTCTTTCCAGATTTTTTCTTGTGGTTGATTTCTAGGTTCACAGCATTGTGGTTAAAAAAGATTCATGGTCTTCTTCAGTCATTTTGAATTTGTTGAGATTTGTTTTGTGGCCTAATATGTAACTATTCTGGAGAATGTTCCATGTGCACTTGAAAAGAATGTGTATTCTGCTGTTTTAGGATCGAATGCTCTGAATATATCCATTATATCCATCTGGTCCAATGTGTCATTCAAAGCCACTGTTTCCTTGTTGATTTTCTGTTTGGATGATCTATCCATTAATATAAGTGGGCTGTTAAAATCCCCTACTATTATTGTATTGCTATCAATTACTTCCTTTATGTTTGTTATTATCTGCTTTATATATTTGGGTGCTCCCATGTTGGGTGCATAGTTACAATTGTTATATCTTCTTGTTAGATTGTTCCCTTTATGATTATATAGTGTCCTTTTCCCTTGTTATAGTCTTTGTTTTAAAATCTATTTTGTCTGATGTAAGTAGTGCTACCCCAGCTGTGTTTTCACTTCGATTTACATGATAAATTATTTTTCTATCCCTTCACTTTCAATCTGCATGCATTTAGGTCTGAAGAGAGTCTCTTGTAGGCAGCATATAGATGGATCTTGCTCTTTTGTCCATTCTGTCACCCTATGTCTTTTGATTAGAGCATTTAGTCCAGTTGCATTCATAGTAATTATTGATAGGTATGTACTTCTTGCCATTTTGTTACTCATTTTATGGTTGTTTTTGCAGTTCTCTGTTCCTTTCCTCTCTTTCTTCTCTCTCAGTGTGCTGGCCTTCTTTAGTGATATACTTGGATTCTTTTCTCTTTATTTTTTACATATCTTTTACTGGTTTTTGATTTGTGGTTACCACTAGGTATATATATAACATGTTATGCATAGCAGTCTATATTAAGTTGATGGTCGCTTAAGTTTGAACCCATTCTAAAAGCATTTGATTTTTGTTCTTCACTCCCTCACAATTTAGGTATATGGTTTTATAACTTACAAATTTTTATTTTGTGAACCCTTGACTGACTTTTGTAGATATATGTAATTTTACTGTTCTTGTGCTTCATACTTTTCTTATCCTTGCTTATGGTTTTTCTTTTTTAATGAGTCTCCTTATATATTTCTTTAAGGCTGGTTTAGTGGTGATGAATTCCTTTCTTGTTTGTTTTTTTGGGAAACTTTTTATCTCTTCTATTCTGAATGATAGCCTTACTGATTGAATATTCTTGTTTGCAGGTTTTTTTCTTTTAGCAATTTAAATATATCATGCCACTCTCTTCTGGCCTAAAAAGTTTCTGCTGAAAAATCAGCTGATAGCATTATGGGATTTTCCTTGTATATAACTGTTTTGTTTTCTCTTGCTGCTTTAAATATTCTCTCTTTATCACTACTTTTTGCCATTTTAATTAGTATGTGTCTTAGTGTGGACCTCCTTGGGTTGTATTTGGTGGGGGCTCTCTGTGCCACCTGGATTGGTGTTTCCTTCCCCAGATTTGGGAAGTTGTCAGCTATTAATTCTTTAAATAAATTTTCTGCTTCCTTTTCTCTCTCTTCTCCTTACAGGATCCCTATAATGCAGTGTTATTATGCTTGATGTCATTGAGTTCCCTTAATCTTTTTTTTTCTTCATCTTTTATTATTCTTTTTTTCTCTCTCCTCTCAAGTTGATTGCTTTCCATTATCCAGTCCTCCAGGTCACTGATCTGTTCTTCTCCTTCCTCTGGGCTATGATTTATCCCCTCTAGTATATTTTTAATTTCAGTTATTGAGTTCTTCATCTCTGATTGGCTCTTTTTTCTTTTCTCTATCTCTTTGTTGAGGGTCTCACTGATGTCCTCCACATTTTTCTCAAGTCCAGTGAGTATCTTTATGACCATTACTTTAAATTCTCTATCAGGAGTAAGACGTGTGTTATTAGCAAGGTTTATCCTGGTCTCCTGGGGGAGGGGATCTGCAGTTGCCTGGAAAAACTCCTGCTCAGGCCTAGATGGAGAAGGAGGTCTTCAGAAGAGTGTAGGGGCAGGGCATGCTCTTTGTCAGCTGAGTGGAGAGTGTTTTTGCTGTGCTGGTTCCAGCAGTTGTCAGTGTATCTAGGTTAAGTACCAGGAATGGGAAATGGTGTATGCAAGCTCTTTTGTTGTTGTTGAAGTCTCCCAAAGATCCCTGTACCTCCAGCACATGCTGTGAGATTAGTAAACACATCTCCTTGTCAGGCATTTAGCAAAGTGCTGCTTCTATTCTGTATCTCAGCCGGGCTGTTTGTCATGCTGTCTCTTTAAGGGCAGGATTTCAGTTTCCTCTCACCCTCAGGCTCTCTCAGAACTGAGCCTGATGATTTTTTAAAGTTCCAGGCGTTAAGCCCCACTGTTTATAAGAACTCCTGAAGTTACACTCCTCTAGTTTTCAAAGCCAAACTGAATGGGGATTTGTCTTCCTCATGCAGGTTCCATGTACCTGGAGTGCCTGGTATGGGGTGTGCTCTTCTCCTCTCTCTGTGCGGGTAGAATCTCTTGCTCTTTTGGATAGTCAGTTTGGCCCTAATCATGTCTCTGCCCTTTCTACCCTCTTCAAAGTAGCCTTTTCTCTACATTTAGCTGTGGAGAGTCTGTTCTGCCATTCTTTGGGTTGTTTTCTGGGTTCTTTACCCTGATGTGGGTGTTATCTAGTTGTATCCTTGAGAGGAGGTGAGCCTAGGATCCTCCTATTCCACCATCTTCCCTGGAAGTCCAAGAAATATTCTTGTATTATCCTTGGGATCATGGGTCCCTATCTTTTCTTTGCAGAGGACCCCACATTTTTTGTAGCAAATCATCACTATTAATGAGTATATTTTGGTGTTTGCTAACAATAATGTCCAAGAGACAATGAGACAAAGTGGGACACAAGAAAAGTAAGATTACTGAGTAGAATGTGGTGAGGAACATTATAGTCAGCTATGATTCTCTCTTCCTTGAGAAGCTAGGAAATCGGGAGAAGGATATGGCTGACACAGAGGTATTTTGTAGTAACTATCATAGAGTTTTTTAAAATATTCCTTAAGCATATGCAAACTACCAATTGGCAACCCTCTGTTAGGGACTGCATGCTTGTGTCCCCACAAAATTCATATACTGAAACCCTAATCCCCAATATGATAGCATTTGGAGATGAGGCTTTTGGAAGATAATTAAATTTAGATGAAGTCATGAAGGTGGGGCCCTCATGATGGGATTAATACCATTATAAGAAAAGGAAGAGATACCAGAGCTCTCTCTGTACCATGTGAGCACACAGCAAGAAGGAGGCTATCTACAAGTCAGAAAGTGGGCCCTCTCCAGACGCTGGATCTGCCAGCACCTTGATCTTGGATTTCCCAGTCTCTAAAACTTTGAGAAGTAAGTGTTTGTTTTTAAGCCTCCCATTTGATAATAATTTGTTATAACAGCCTGAGCTCTTGATCCTGATATCCTCTTAGGATATTTTTATTAGTATTCAAAACAGTAGCTAACTTTCTTAGTAAGATAAAGGTTACTTTGTATTGCTTTGCAAAACCACTATTCTTATTTGTTTTTAGGACCAGATCTAATATGAGATTATATCACAATATTCTAAATCCAGAAATGGCTTCACCAAAATACCTGGTTTCTTATTTTATGCATAAGCAGACATTATACATTTAGTAAGGGTCTAAACAGTGTTAAATAATCTTCATCAACCTTGTTTTTTGGGAACTAATGAATCAGGACAATTGGGGAATCTGAGCTATAGGCATATATAAATAATTCAAAGATAAAAGCTCATTATCATCTAACTTTTCTTGTCATTCTTTAACATCATCTTCCAAAGAAAGTTTCCATTTGCCTCCTAAACTTAATAGTTCTCAAAAACTGAATTCAGGAGCATTAGTGAAAAACATTTTGCAAATTCAGCTCCATTCTAATTCCTTTCCTCCAGGAACAAGATATCCTGAAGGGGCTCTGCCCTGAGCACCAAAAGGCTATCATCAAATTCATGTCTAATTGCCCTCTTTTCTTATATCAATTGGACTATAAATTCTTATCATGACACAGCAATAAATAGGTATCTGGTGTTAGTCTTTGAGCACCTAATGAAAATAGTAAGTGTTGATCCTCATTTCCCCTCTCTGGCTGACAAATTCTGGATCAGGGGAAATGGACTTTATAAATGAACTGTTTCTCTGTGTTTATAGGTTGCTGTCAAGAAAAAGTCATAAGTTCCCCCAAGTCCTAATTCCTCTTCAGTAAAATAAATATCTGTTATTCTTTTTCTATACATGAAGCTTTGTAAAAGAATATAAAATTTTCTCAAAAAAATTACATTATAAAAATGATAATATTTCTTGAAAGCATATCACATGTCAAGACCTGTACAAGCAATGGATTTCTTATTTCATCCTCTGAATATGAGGAGGTGAATACTTTTATTTTCCCCATTCTGAAAAGGAATAGACAAGTAAGGAGAAGTATCCTATGTCAACAAACTTAAGACACGATAAATTTTAAATTCCATCATTAATTTGATATATAAATAAGAAAAAAGTCAACAAACCATGAAATACCACTTATTATTTCATACATCCTAATTAGAAATGTGGTAAAATGTGTAAAATGTTTATCTTATAATCAATGAAATAAAGTAGCTTGTCCAAGGTCAAGTGTCTCCTAGATTGAGGGGACTATGATGAAAATTCTCAAATGGAAACTTACACAGTACAAGACAATTCAAACAATTATAACTAGAGAAGGTGGGCTGCCTTCCAAAACAGATTCCCAAAACAAGCATTTATCTTCCAGAATTTACCACAGTTGTGGGTCTAGCATCTGCCATAACAATTCAAAAACTTTATTTTATTGATGTTCCAGAGTTGATTGGCAAGTAAATGCTGCTTTATGTAACCAAAGCTCACAAGAGACTTTCTAGAAGGTCAATTTATTAATTTGTCATAAGAAATATATCTGCCACATCTGTCTAATTGAGTGAATCTGATCTGTTTATTTTCTTCCATAAGTAAGTTATATAGGAAGACAAGTTCCTAAGAAGTTACTTGGTGAGCAAGTGTTATAGCCTGAATTATGCCCCCTTTCTAGTTCATATGTTGAAGTCCTAACTCCCAGTGCCTCAGAACATGACTATATTTGAACAGAGGGCCTATAAAGAGGTAACTAAGTTAAAATGAGGCCTTAGGGTAGATTCTGGTCCAATCTGACTGGTGTCCTTATAAGAAGAGGAATAAACACACAGAAAGACACTAGACATGTGAGGATACAGCAAGAAGGTAACTTTCTGCAAGCCAAGGAGAGAGGCTTCAGAAGAAGCCAAACCTGCTGACACCTTGACCTTGGACTTCTAGCTTCCAGAACTACAAAAAAATAAATTTCTTTTGTTTAAATCACGTAGTCTATGATATTTTGTTACGGCAATACTAGCAAACTAATACAGAAAGAAAAAAAAAGAAAAATGTAATTAAACATGCAAATCAAATTTTAATGGACCCAAATTATATGAGTTAGAGACATTTTTCCAGTGAGGATATAACTGAACTTCAGACCAAAGATAGAACCTATCTCATTAGTAAGGCAGAGAACTTATCCTGTCAGAAGGTATTTGAATGGATCTTCAATAGAAATCCCTCAAAAAAGAGACATCAAAAAATGTTAATGTTTGCAGAAGGCTAAATAAATCTACATTCACTCAACTTTGTGAAAACCTTTAGGAAACTCTAGTCGAAGAGATTTTACTTATGTCTAATGATCCACTACGTCTTGGTTTCTAACATTTACTCTCAGACATCATGTTTACTTTATGAGTCATCTCTTATATGCATGTACAATCTATAAGACAAGCATGGCTATAAATCAACATAAGTGTCAGTCAATCCAAGCACTACATAGTCTTCAGAGAGACAAACTCTTCAGAAGATTCAGAAAAAGATTCCTGGAAAATGGTCTTGACAAATGGGTTAAATTTTAATAGGATGGAAATTAAGGGGTAAGTTATTTTAAACTGGAAAAAAACCTTATAAAAGAAAAAGGAAGTATTTAATATAATGACATAACTGAACACAGTCATTCTGATCAAAATCGTACAATGAAGAGAGTCAAGGGAACCATGCCTTCAAGTGGAGAACATATTGTAAGGGCCCTTCAACAGCAGAGTACATAAGGTTCATGTATTATGGAAGATGATCAAGTAAACGGAGGTAAATCCATTCATGCAAATACTACTCAGCACTAAAAAGAAAGGAATTACTGATACTTGCTACAACTTGGATGGATCTCAAAGGTATTCATTCTGCTGAGTGAAGGAAAACAGTTTCACTACATCTGTGTCTTTGGACATAAGGAAGAGCATGGAGGACATCAAGAGAAGGAAGAGAAAAATGAAGGGGGGGAATGAGAAGGGGAGACAAACCATGAGAGACTATGGACTCCAAGAAACAGACTGAGGGAACAGGGGGCGGAGCAAGATGGCAGAGGAGTAGGAGACCTGGATTCGTCTCCTCTCAGGAATTCAGCTGGATAGGGATCAAACCATTCTGAACACCTACAAACTCAACAGGAGATCAAAGAAAAGAAGAGCAACAACTCTCTCATCAGAAAAGCGACCACTTTCT
>NC_138370.1:20046169-20067717 GCF_054177405.1 Leptonychotes weddellii
ACAATGAATCATGGAACACTTCATCTAGAACTAATGATGTAATGTTTGGGGATTAACATAAGAATAAAAAAAAAAAAGAAAAAAAATAAATAAAATCTTTAAACAAACAAACAAAAAACACTCAAAATACATCACAGACTTAAATGTAAAACGTAAAACTGTAAAACTTTTAGAAGAAAACATAGGATGTTGGACTAGGCATTCTTACTACTGACACCAAAATTAAAATTCATAGTGTTCATAAAATTGATGGATTGAACCTCATCAACATTAAAAACTTGTGCTCTGCTAGAGACATTGTTAAAAGCATGAAATGCTATAGCATGGTAGAAAATATTTGCAAACCACTTATCTGACAAAGGATTAGTGTCTAGGACATATAAAGAACTTTCAAACTCAACAGTAAAATTAAAAAAAAAAAAACAGTCCATAAGAACATGAACAGAAGACATGAAGAGACACTTCACTGAAGAAATATATAAATGGCAAATAAACTCATGAAAAGATGTCCAACACCATTAGCCATTGGGGAAATGCAAATTAAAGCTACAGTATCATTATGTACCTATCATAGTATATAAAATTTAAAAATTGGCAACACCAAATGCTGGTGAGGAAGTGGGGAAGCTATATTGCTCATATAATGCTAGTGAGAATGTAAAATGATATGGCCATTCTAGAAAACATTTTGGCAGTTTCTTAACTAAATATGCAACTTTACCATATGACCCAGAAATTGCACGCCTGGACATTTATACCAGACAAATGAATACTTTGTTCACACGGTAATGTGTACCTAAATATAAAACATACATACATACAAACACTTCAAGTATTCCCTCTTGTTCTTCTACTTCACAGTGTGCAAATATTCCAAGGTCACAATGACTAATTATTGAGATATATTTGTAAACCCCACTATTTTCAGATTTCCATTGCCATCTTTACCAGTCTAAATTCTATAAAGCATTATTGTAATTCCTCTCTGGTAAATAATGACTTCTACTTTCCTGATCTTTTCATCTATCATACTTGCCTTAAAAAAAAAAAAAAAAAGAAGAGGAAGCACCTGGGTGGTTTAGTCCATTAAGTGTCTGATTTCAGCTTAGGTCATCTCAGGTCATGGGATCGAGCCCCTTGTTGGGCTCCCTGCTCAGCGGGGAGTCTGTTTCTCTCTCTCCCTTTGCCCTCCACCCCCATCCCCCCGCTCATGCTCTCTTTCATACACGTGCTCAAATAAATAAATAAAATCTTAAAAAAAAGAAAAAATCCAGAATAAATAGACTTGTGTTTTCTCTCTGTTTTTTTCCAGAAACACTGAACATTATTGGAAAATACTTACACACACACACAGAGGCTATTTTTACTTTAAATTTATGATAATAAGCTTGAAGAGCGCAATACCACATGGCATTCTCATTATAGATATAGATACCCCAGAAATATCGATTTTATGCCTACTTTCCTAAAAATCTCTCACAACTCTCCTACAACTCTCACCATCCACTGAAAACTTCACATCATGTTCAATGAGATAAAAGAATTACCTGATTTGAAGTCCTTCATCTTCCTACCATTGCAGCAAAACCTACCTGCACCCCCACCCTCTTCCTTTTTTCCATTTCTTTGAAAGGCCAGACTCAACTGGACCTCTTTATTCCATCTACTCTCACCTCTTCTACATCAATCTCCTTGACACTGGATCATTCACATCAGCCTAGATACATGTTCTAATGCTTTCTACTTTTTATCAAGACAAATACAAACCCTTACTTGCTTTCACATCCTCTCCCTTATATCTATCTGTCTCCCTTCTTGCAAAGCATCTTGAGAGAGTTCTCTGTTCCATCAATCCCACTTTCTCACCTAGATCCATGCCAATCTGGCCTGTAACTACTGTGTAGAAACGTTCTTGGGACGCCTGGGTGAGTCAGTCAGTTAAGCGTCTGACTCTTGATTTCCACTCAGGTCATGATCTCAGGGTAGTGTGATCAAGCCCCATGTGGGTTTCACACTCAGTAGGGAGTCTGCTTGAGATTCTCTCTCTCCCTCTCCCAATGCCCCTCCCCCTCTCACATGCACACATTCTCTCTCTCAAATAAATAAATCTTTAAAAAGAAATGTTCTTGTCAAAGCCACTTCTGCCTCTATCTTTGCAAGTTATGTATAGAGTGCCCCTGTCATTCTCTCAACAGCATTCAGTTGCTTGCTAATTCTTTCTTTTGAACCATTACCCTATCCCTGAACCCCCACCACTTTGGCTTCCATGATATCTTAATTTCAGAGTATTCCACCTTGGATTTTTTTTATTCTTGTTTTCTGTTCCTGTAACCAGTATCTAAGTGTTGATACTCTATTAGGCCCTGCCTTGGTCCTCTTTCCTCTCTAACACTAACTTCTTTCTTGGTGATGCCTTCTATTGCCATGACCTTCTTTACTATTCATAGCAGTATCTCTGAATACCGACTGCACATTACAATTACCTGGGACTTTAAAAAACACCCATGACTAAGCCTCTCTACCTCATGACAATTCAATCAAAAGGTTTGGGGAAAGGTTCTAAGAATCTGTGTGTGTGTTGAGGGAGGAGACATTGCTTTTTAATTTTGTTCTTTGGTCTTCTTGTTTGTATGTTTCTCTATTATTTCTAATGGCAGTCAGGGTTCAGACACACTATACTATACCATATAGCAGGTTTCAAATTTGTGTTCCCAATTCATACTTCTCTTCTGATCTCCAGATGTTTCCTTTCCTTCCCAACCTCTATCCAATCCACCTGCAATTGCATTGAGTTTCTCCATGAACATATATCTAAAATATATCAATGGCACATCTGTCTCTTGGCTACCACTCCCGGGCTAGCATTAGCATTTCTTGTCTCAACTAGTACAACACCCACCTAACTTCTCTATCCCTTCTGCTCTTATCTTCCTTCTCCTTCTCTTCAAAATACAGAGCACTCTCTTTAAAATCTATACCAGATCATATCATTTCCTTTCTTAGAAACTTCCAATGGAGTCTCCTATTTCGAGAATAAAATCTAAACTTTACATGTCCTTTAAGTCCTTTGAAGAGCATTCCCCTTCCCATGTCCTAAACTCATCCCATGCCATTCTCTGCCCAGCTCATAGTATTACAGCTCCTTGAATGTGCCAAACTCCTTCCTGGTGATTTGTGTATATGTTCTAAATGCTGATAAGAAAGAAGTTAGAGGTTTATAAGAGAGAGGATAAATGACAATTCATCAAGGTAAGAAGTGACAGAACCCAGGCTACATATAAAAGAATTAGACATGGATAAAGGAGAGAACTTCTTCTGTTGTAACATGAAGGAATTTGAAAAAAGTAGGTATAGCCACAGCTGGTTTTGTCAATATGACAGTTAGCAAAATAATAACATATTTTACAATAACATATTTTAGCAAAATAATAACACCTTTCCTGTGTCATAGGAAGAAGGATCATTGTATGAGAACAAAAGGGAAGTTAAGGGTCTTTTAAATTAGAGAATTACCAGTAATCACTTTTAAATATCATTGTCAAATACAAACTATTGAGCTAGCTAGAAAGATATGTCAGTTGTGACTAGCGGTACAATATGTCAGATTGAGGTTGGTAGTCGTGGTCTATAATGAAACCTGTCATCCATTTTCTCTAGATGTCATCAACCACTCAAGTAGAAGTACTGAGAATATAGGGACTAGAGCTCATTGAGACTTGGCATTTTGTTGGGTTAAAGACCATTGGAATAATGGTATAGGGGTAAATTTTAAAAATGAGCCTTGGAATCTAAACTGAACTTCAGGGAGGGTGAAGACAAGAATAGATTGATAGATGGTGAGAGGAGGTATCTGCTCACAAGATTCCAAGAAGATGGAAGGGTATCCTGGGAAGGGGTGGGGGGAGTGCTTTTAAAAGGTTATGTTCAGGGGTTCCTGGGCGGCTCAGTTGGTTGAGTGCCAGACTCTTGATTTTGGCTCAGGTCAGGGCCACACCATCGTGGAATTTGGCCCCTGGTGTCCTACTCCATGCTCAGTGGGGAGGTTGCTTGGGATTCTTTCTCTCTCTGCCTCTCCCTTTGCCCCTGCCCCCACTCATGTACTTACACATGCTCTCTCTCTCTCTTGCTCTCTCAAAATAAATAAATAAAATCTTTAACTAAAATAAAAAGTTATGTTCATACAATAGAAATTTTTAAATAATTTTAAAGATGGGAACATTCAGATGATGACCATATAATAATGTGACTGAAAGATGAGTTGCCTGAGGTGAATTAGAAGTGATGACATTGCATGAGTCATCCTAAATTGTTTGGGACTGACGATGCATGACCTCGCTGGACCTTCCATTTCAAGAGAAGGGATCCAAATTACTTAACTGCAAAGGTTAAGGCATAAAAATAATAATTTCCAGAAAAAGCCCTATACAGAAAGAGCATTTTAATAGACTTTATAGGACAAATAAATTTAGCTTTTCAGAATCCTGTGTCAGGAATTCCCAAAACAAAATTTGCCATGGAGATTACTTTATAGAAGGGCTGTACCATATTTAATTTGAGCTACAGCCAGTCCCTCAACATTTTTTGAAACTTCCAAAAATTCTGCCTGACAGATCTTAACTCCATTAATGAATATCCTTAAACTTTATGTTGAGAAAGAGAAATATTTCCCATTAAACAACATCAACTTTATGTTATCCATAAAATGGAAGACAGGATCTTCAAGTCTGGCAATTTTTATAGTTTCCTAAGGCATCACAAAGCCCATTATCTCTCAGTATTCTATAGAGTATATCACTTCACTTCACTCAGGCATTGGAGGTGAGATGTCCCCATGTCAGGACCTAAGTAACCTCTGGAACCATCCTCAGCAGCATGTACAGATCCTATGTCTTCTGCTTTAGGCTCCTCTCCCTATGAATGGCTGACTAGTCTGCTGTTACATTTGCCTGGTACTTTTTAGTCATGAATGGGACCTGTAGATTTTTCTAAGTAGAACTGACCCCCTCTGAGGTGGATAGATTTTCTTTATAACCAGAAAGTCTGAACCTTCTAGTTTGGTGCTCTCACTATTATAGTAAGAGAGAGATTCAAAACAGAAATTTACACAAGGTATTTCTCTCTGCAACATCTACTTTAATATCTGTTAAACAACAGGTTATCACTGCCTATGCCAGGTGAAACAACTGCTCACCAAAGCATCTAAAGATAGGATGACAGCTTTACCTGCACATTGGAAACTTATCAGAGTCTTTAAAAAAAAAAGTACTGATGCCTGGGCTCTACACTTTGTATTTTAAAATTAATTGGTCTACTGTGATACCTGGTCATGGGGAGTTTTAAAAGTTTCCCATGAGAGTCTAATGCATAGCCCATATTGAGGACAATTGATCAAAAGAATACATGCCTGAAAGAGGATTGTTATCTTCAATTCTCTTGAGAAATAATTTGAGACACACATACTCACATGTCCCACCTCTGAAGCTTACAGTCTTGAGAGGACAAAAAGCTGGTGAAAACCAACTCCAGTCTAGCTCTACTGATTATGAGTCAATAGTCTTCATTCCATAGTGAAAATATAGCACATTTAGGCTGAGTCTATAATTTAATGGAAAAGCCACTTGTATGTTTCAAAACCCAAACGTTCCTAGTGAAAGCAGTAACATTATAATATGAACATGTTTTGCTGAAGGGGATGGAAAGAGCTGCAGTAGAATGCATCAAAGTCCAATTAAATGCTAAGTTCTCTGTGAGAATAAAATATATATATATATAACATTTTATCCAAATATTTTAATTACTCCAGGTTTTTTTCCTGAAGTTTTTTCAGCAAAATGAACATTGCAAATGAAACAGAACAAACATTTTTGTAACTGCTCTGAAAATAAAAGGTACTATTAAAGCTTTGACAGTAGGAAATCCAAACCACAGTTCTCCTCCTTAGCTATGGGAGACATGATATTAACAGGCTAGTTAGATAAATGGAGACAATGGATACATATATTGCCCATGTCAACTTTGATGAAATCTGGGGTAAATGATTATTTATGCCCTGCCATACTTCTGTTCACAACCATATGATGTGATTCACAGTCTTGAATTATAATAATTCTTCCATTATCAATATCTGATTATTCTTCCAGACAACAAAACTATAACTTTTTATTTATTTTTGAGACAGAACACAATTAAAAGCCATATTCAAAAGTTACAGCAAAGAGTAGAGAAGAATTCAGATCTTAACGTTTTCAGTGCTTTCTATGTTGGGGAGGTACCGTATCAACAATGAGGTTTGAATGTTTATTACATCATGTGTATGTAATAGTACCTCACTGTATTTTTAAGTTACAATTTCCTGATGAGTGATACAACTGAGAAACAATATATTTATTGTTATTTGTTTATCCTCTTGTATGAGGACCTATTCCACTTTTTCCTCATTTTCTATAGGGTTTCCTTTTATTTATTTATTTAGGAGTTCTTCATTTATTCAACATATAAGGCTTTTGTCAGATATATGATTTGTAAACATCTTTCACTCTGTCACTTACCTTTTCTCTCTCTTGGTTTCTTTTAGTGAAGAGGAGTCCATTCTTTTATGTAGTGCAATTTACCAGTTTTTAACTTTATGATTAAAACTCTTTCCCTGTTCAAGAAATGTTTCCTTCTTCAAGGTCATTTATATATTCTTAGATCTTTTGTTCTAGAAGTATTATTATCTTAAATTTCATATTTATATCAACAAATCATCTGGGATTATTTTGTTAATGGTGTGAAAAAGGGTCAATTTTTTTTTTCTAAATGGGCACCCAATTGATTAAAACAATGTATTGAAAAGACCATCATTTTCCAGTTGGCTAAAGAGTCACCGTTATTTAAATCGAGTGATATGTGGGTCCTCTATTCTATACACTGGTCTTGAATTTTCTATTTGTGCCCTATTAACTTTAACCATAGCTGTATGTCTTAATATATGGTTGTCTAAGTCTTCCAACTTTGTTATTATTCTTCAAGATTGCCTGGTCATTGCTGGTGCTTTTATTTAATATGAAATTTTTACAACAGATTGTAAATTTTCAAAAACTGCAGCTGAAATTTTTAATGTTAATACATTGAATCTCCAGACTGATGTGGAGAGTATTGATATCAGTAAAAGATTGAGTCTTCCTATTCATTGTATATCATACCATTACTTAGGCCTTCTATAATGTCTCTTGATAATTTGTGGTTTTCTTTCTGTGTAAAGGTTTTCTTGTCTACGTAATGATATTTTTTAGTGAGATTAAAAATGATATATTTTTTAAATGATATATTTATCTATTTGAGAGAGAGAGAGAGCATGTAGAGAGGAAGGGTAGAGGAAGAAAGAGTCTTAAGCAGACTCCGCACTGAGTGCAAAGCCCAAAGTGGGGTTTGATCTCATGACCCTGAGATCACTACCTGAGCTGAAACCAAGAGTCAGATGCTTAACTAACTGTGCCACCCAAGTGCCACAAAAAATGATATATTTTTTAAATTTTCTAAAAAAATAAACATTTTCTAAAATGTTTAATAAGAGTGGTATCAGACATTGTCTTCTCTATTTCAAAAGGAAAAATCAGTATAGATGCGGTAGATTTTTTGTAAGTACATTTTATAATGAAGACATCTTATTTAAATAATTTTGAGATAATTAACATATAATGAGGTCCACACATTTGCTTATATCATAAGTTTTGACATATGTATATTCCCTGAACTCATCAACATATCCATCATCTCCAAAATCTTCCTCAGACCTTTTCAAAATCTTTCCCTTCTGCCCATCTCTCCCACTCCTTCCCCATTCACAATGATCACCCTAGTTCTCTGCATTAATAATTATTATGAATTTGTCCAATTTTATATAAAAGCCACCAGATAATAGGTATTCTTTTATGTCTTCCTTCTTTTATTCAGCATAATTATTTTAAGATTCATTCACATTGTAGCATTTATTAATAGTTCATTCCTTTTTTTTTAGTATTCACTATATAAATATATCATTGTTCATCCATTCACCTATTAGTGGACATTTGGGTTGTTTCCGGTTTTGGCTATTACAACTAAAGTTACTATGAACATTACATACAAGCCTTTATATAGATTTATACTTTAATATATAATAAATATCAGTATACACATTTATAATATATAAAACATAATAATTTTATCTTAAATATCTAGGAATGGAGGAGATGGACCATATCTTAGATGTATCTAACATTTTTAAAGTACCAAACTGTTTTTGAAGGTGACTGTACCAATTAGCTTCTTAATTATGCTTTTTTGTTGTTGTTTTTGTTGTTTTAAGGGTTCTCTGAGATAACTTGACTTATTGCAATGTTATATAAATTAACAAATGTATCCCCTTATAAGACAATGTAAGACCTTCAACTCTACCCACTTCCTGGCTTCTTCTTATTATGTTTAATTTTATATGTATATTTAAACCAAACGAGACCTTATATATAACTGCTCAGTAGAGTCATAACTCAGGTAGACCTGGCTATGTCTTCACTTTTTCTATTGCTCTTCATTTCTCCCTGTGTTTCCTTGTTTCTTTTGGGGATTATTGTTCCATTGCCTTAGAAATTACTGTACTTTTCCTTTTAGCAAAGGTCTGCTAGCAACAAATTCTCTCAATTTTTCTTTTTTGCTTGGAAATGAGTTTACATAACCTCACTTTGAGGGATATTTTTTCTACTAGAGAATTCCAGATAGGTGTTTGTTTTGTTTGTTTTTTGTTTGTTGGGGAGAATTCTTTTCAGCATTTTACAGCTATCTTTCCAGTTTCTTTTGACTCTTGGAAGTCACTATGAATGTTTCTCACTGAATACATTCCATCTCTTTTCCCTAATCACTTTTAATATTTTTCTGTCTTTTTTTTTTTTTTTTTACAGATTTTTACTTTAATGTATCCATTCCACTTACAGGTTTTCAGCATTTATTGTTTTCATAGCTTAGTGTTTCTTTGGTTTTGGAAACCTTCAGTCGTTTCTGTTCAAAAATAGTTTGTGCCACATTCTCTCCTTTCTGTCTGGGATTCCAATCCCACATACGTTTGCCTCTTATACTCTTATCTGTATGCCTCATCTTCATTTGCTCTCTGTGCTTCTTACTGGACATTTTTAACACTGCCCCATTATCAGGTTCACTCATCTTTTTCTAATTTCAATTTGTGGTTAATCTTATTTATTAAGTGCAGTTAATGAATTATTTAATTTTAGAATTTCCATTTGATTCTTTGTTATTTATTACTATTCTCTGAGACTCTGTATTGAGAATATCCATTCTCTTAAACATATTAACTACAGTTACTTAAAAGCCTATGTTTCATAACTCCAATACCTTGGTCACCTGTGGGTGTTTTCTATCATGTGGTCTTGCTCTTGGTCTTATTTTTTTATATTTGGGGACAGTTTTTATTGATTATTGGATGTCATATATAAAAATTATAGAAGTTCGGTATGCCATTTATTACCCCAGAAATTGTTTATCTTAACCTCTGATATGAAGCTAGACTGGTGTCTGGTTCTCTTGATCAAATACAGGACTAGACTGACTCTAGGCTAGGTTGGAGTTTTCTAGTGCTCAGCCTATCTGTGGTCAGCCTTTACTCTGAGGATATTACTTTCTAGAAGTCCCACCTGAGACTCTGTAGTGTTGATTTTGTCCCTACCTGACTGATACATCCTAAACTCTAAATTTGGTTTCTTCAAGATGGTGAGCTTGCCAAAACCTCTATTCTCCCTTCCAGAAGCTTTCTGAGTGTCTTGTCTCATTGTTTTACTTAGTGTAAGTAAACAGTTCATACCTAGAAGGGTAAAACCTCAAAATTTAGTTTCATATTTCTGTACCATCTATGTTTTCAGGCTATTGTTCCCTCAAGTCTTGTCCTATTTGACAAGGAATTCAGGTTTCTGTCTTCCAGTACACATGATATTGTCAAAAGTGCTACTGGATTTTCTGCTTTCTCTTCTTGGGTTTTCAGCCTTTTCCTCTACTCTGAAAATCAATAAATGCCCCAGAGGGTAAAGAAGCCTGGAGAACGCTGTTCTGGTTCCTTCTCTCTGGAGTCTTTTCCCCTCAATGCCTGGCTGCTTTGATAGCCTCCTCATGCCTTCCAACAGATATATTTTGTGCTTTTATTTGGCTTCCCAGTTGTTCTTGTCATACCTACTGATCTTCCATCATAGCTAGAAAGTGATGTCCTCCATTAAACTAAAATTACAACTTAAGAAAAAGCCAGATGGCAATTTTTTTTTAATTTTAAAAGTCAAGAACTGAGCTCTAAGGAAATTTTTTTTAAGAATTCTTAGATCTATGTTCAGTTTACTGGTTTTCTCTCTTTACTGAGTAAATTTCCCAATGCAGTGTCCTGAAGTAAGCATAAGAAAGATGAGGCTAAAAACTTTTTAATTATACAATTTTTTTGGTTAGATTTATTTCTAGGTATCTTATTACTTTTGGTACAATTATAAATGGGATTGTTTTCTTAATTTCTCTTTCTGCTGTTTCATTATTAGTGTATAGAAAGGCAACATATTTCTGTATATTGATTTTGTATCTGCAATCTTACTGAATTCACTTATCAGTTCTAGGAGTTTTTTGGGGTCTTTAGGGTTTTCTATATAGAGTATCATGTCATCTGCAAATAGTGAAAATTTTACTTCTTCCTTGCCAATTTGGATGCTTTTTATTTCGTGTGTCTGTCTGTTTGTCTGTCTGTCTGATTTCTGTGGCTAGGACTTCCAGGACTATGTTAAATAAAAGTGGTGGGAGTGGACATCCCCGTCTTGTTCCTGACCTTAGAGAGAGCTCTCAGTTTTTCATGTTTGAGGATGATAGCTGTGGATTTTTCATATATGGCCTTATTATGTTGAGGTATGTTCCCTATAAACCTACTTTCTTGAGGTGTTTTGTCATGAATGGATGTTGCACTTTGTCAAATGCTTTTTCTATGTCTATTGAAATGATCATGTGGTTTTTATCCGTTTCTATCCTTTCTCTAATTGATGTGATGTATCACGTTGATTGATTTGTGAATTTTGAAACACCCTTACATCCCAGGAATAAATCCCACTTGATTGTGGCAAATGACTTTTTTAATGTAGATTCAGCCTGCTAATATTTTGTTGAGGATTTTTGCATCTATGTAGTTCTCTTTTTTTTGTGGTGTCTTTATCTAGTTTTGGTATCAGGATAATGCTGGTCTCATAAAATGAATTTGGAAGATTTCCTTCCTCTTCTATTTTTTAGAATACTTTGAGAAGAATAGGTATTAAATATTCTTTAAAAGTTTAGTAGAATTTACCTGCAAAGCCATCTGGTCCTGGAATTTTGTTTGTTTGGAGTTTTTTTAATTACTTATTCAATTTCATTGCTGGTAATTGGTCTGTTAAAATTTTCTATTTCTTCTTGATTCAGATTTGGAGGTAATATGTTTCTAGGAACTTACCCATATTTTCTAGGTTGTTCAGTGGGTTGGCATATAATTTTTCATAATATTCTCTACAATCCTTTGTATCTCTGTGGTGTCTGTTGTTATTTCTCCTCTTTCATTTCTGATTTTGTTATTTGAGTCCTCTCTCTGCTCTTTCTTTCTTTCTTTTTTTGGTGAGTCTGCATAAGGTTTTTCTATTGTATTCATTTTTTCAAAGAATCAGCTCCTGGTTTCATTGATCTGTTCTTTTTTTGTTTGTTTTGTTTTGTTTTGATTTCTATTTAATTTATTCTTTATTACTTCCTTCCTTCCCCTGGATTGGGGTTTTGTTGGTTCTTCTTTTTCTGGTTCTTTTAGGTGTAATGTTAGGTTGTATTTGAGATTTTTCTTGCTTCTTGAGCTAGACCTGTATTGCTATAAACTTCCCTCTTAGCACAGCTTTACTGCACTCCAAAGATTTTGGCCCATTGTGTTTTTATTTTCATTTGTTTTCATATAATTTTTGATTTATTCCTTGATTTCCTGGTTGATCCATTCATTGTTTAGTATCATGTTATTCAACCTCCATGTATTTGTGTTTTTTCCAGATTTTTTTCTTGTGGTTGATTTCTAGCTTCATAGTATTGTGGTTGGAAAAGATGCATGGTATGACTTTGATCTTTTTGAATTTGTTGAGATTTGTTTTGTGGCCCAATATGTGGTCTATTTTGGAGAATGTTCCATGTGCACTTGAAAAGAATGTGTATTCTGCTGTTTTAGGATGAAATGTCCTGAATATATCCATTATATCCATCTGGTTCAAGGTGTCATTTAAAGCCACTGTTTCCTTGTTGATTTTCTGTTTGGATGATCTATCCACTGATATAAGTGGGGTGTTAAAGTCCCCTATGATGATTGTATTACTATCAATTACTTCCTTTATGTTTAACATTTAATGGCTGCTTTATGTATTTGGGTACACCCATGCTGGGTGCATAAATATTTAAAATTGTTATATCTTCTTGGATTGTTCTCTTTATGATTATATAATGTCCTTCTTTGTCTCTTGTTAAAGACATTGTTTTATAGTCTATTTTATCTGATATAAATATTGCTATTCCAGCTTTCTTTTCACTTCCATTTGCATGATAAATGCTTCTTCTGTCCCTTCACTTTCAATCTGCATGCATTTAGATCTGAAGTGAGTCTCTTGTAAGCAGCATATAGATGGATCTTGCTTTTTTATACATTGTGTTACCCTATGTCTTTTGATTGGAGCATTTAGTCCATGTACATTCAAAGTAATTATCGATAGGTATGTACTTATTGCCAGTTTGTTACTTGTTTTATGATTTTTGCAGTTATTCTCTGTTCCTTTCCTTTATTTCTCTTTTCTCTCTCAGAATGCTGGCTTTCTTTAGTGATAATCTTGGATTCTTTTCTCTTTATTTTTTTACATATGTATTACTGGTTTTTGATTTGTGGTTACAATTAGGTTTATATATAACATGTTATATAAATAACAGTTTATATTAAGTTGACGGTCACTTAAATTTGAACCCATTCTTTACTCCTTTCCTCTCCATTTTTCGGGTATATGGTATTATACTTTACATCCTTTTATTTTGTGTATCTCTTGAATTATTTTTATAGATCTACCTAATTTTACTGCTTTTGTGTTTCCTACTTTTCTTATTCCTACTTACGGTCTTTCCTTTCCACTCATAAATTCCCCTTTAGCATTTCTTTAAGGCTGGTTTAGCAGTGATGAATTCCTTTAACGTTTGTTTGTCTGGGAAACTCTTTATCTCTCCTTCTATTCTGAATAATAGCCATAATGGATAGAGTATATTTCGTTGCAGTTTTTTTTTTTTCTTTCAGCAATTTGAATATATCATGCCACTTTCTTCTGATCTGTAATGTTTCTGCTGAAAAAGCATCCGATAGCCTGATGGGGTTCCCTTTGTATGTAACTGTTTTCTTTTGCTGCTTTTAAAATTTTCTCTTTGTCACTACTTTTTGCCATTTTAATTACTATGTGTCATGTGGACCTCCTTGCGTTAATTTTGTTGGGGGCTCTTTGTTCCCTCTAGATCTGGATTTTGGTTTCCTTCCCCAGATTCAGGAAGTTTTCAGCTATTATTTCTTCAAATAAATGTTCTGCCCCCCTTTTCTTTCTCTTATCCCTCTGGGATCCCTAAAATGCAAATATTATTATGCTTGATGGTGTCACTGAATTCTCTTAATCTATTTTCATTTTTAATTTTTTTCTTTTCGCTCCTGTTCAGCTTGAATGCTTTCCATTATCTGTCCTCCGTGTCATGGATCTGTTCCTCTGCTTCCTCTAGTCTACTGCTTATTCCAGCTAGTATATTTTTAATTTCAGTTATTGAGTTCTTCATCTCTGATTTGTTCTTTTAATATTTTCCATTTCTTTGTTATGGGTCTCTACTGAGGTCTTTCACTCTTCTCATGTCCAGTGAGTATTTTATGACCCTTGCTTTAAATTCTCTGTGAAGCATATTACTTACATCCATTTTGTTTAGCTCCTTTACAGTAATTTTCTCTTGTTCTTTCATCCGGGACATATTCTTTTGTCTCCTTCTTTTGTCTAACTCTCTGTGTCTGTTTCTATGTGTTAGGAAAGACAGTTACATCTCCTGCTCTTGAAAGTAGTGGCTTATTAAGAAGAGGTCCTTTAGTGCCCTGCAGCACAATTTCCCTTATTTACCAGAAACTGGCGCTTCTGGGGTATCTCCTATATGTGTTGCATGCACCTGACTGTTGTGGCTGAGCTGCTTTTTCCTTTAGTTCAGACATCTGTAATGGCTCTCTTTACTTGTTGTGGACATGGCTCGGTCTCTGGGTTGTTAGTGGACCAGTCTGAGGCCACCATGAGCTTGAGTTGAGTCAGAACAGGTGTTTGGCAGAGATGTAGTACCACTGAACTGCAGGGGGCTTTCCCTATGTTGTCCCCTGAGAAACTTTAATTGGTGGTTGGGGTCTGCTGTCATGTCAGATGTCTGCCCCCAGCTCACTGCTGGGTCCTCAGTGGGACTGGTGTGTGTAGTTATCTCCTCTTCTCCCAGGGGCAGGAGTCACTTTGGAGTGGGGTTGACCCCTGTCGGGGCTGCTTGCACACTGCCAGTTTTATGGCACTACTTTGGATGGGCTCTAGCCAAGGGCATATTGGAGGTGGCCGGTCTGTAGGAGAACATAGGGGTAGGGCATGTGGTGTTAGCAAGTGTGTGCAGATCTGTTGTGGGAGGGTACCTGGACCAGTAGAAAAGTCCTATTGCAGGGCCAGAGGGGGCATGTCCACAGGAAATGTGGGAGCAGGGCGTGCTGTTAGTGAGTTAGGTGGAGAGTGTTGGTGCTCTGCTGGTTCCCACAGGTGTCCATGTGTCTCAGCTGAGAGGTGGGGGAGGGATTTGGTGCCCCCACCACCTCCTTTGTTCCTGGAGAAGCCTCCTACAGATCCTTGCCCCTCTAGTAGAGACTGTGAGATTAATAAATCAATCTCCTTCCAGTATACTCCAGGCATTGGAGTTGGAGTTGGAAACAACCGTTGCTTCTATGCTGTATCTGAGCAAGGCTGTTTGTTGTGCTGTCTCTTTAAGAGCAGGCAATAAGTTTCCTATTACCCTCTGACTCTTCCAGAGCTTAGTCCACTGGTCTTTAAAGTTCCAGGTGTTAAGCTCCATTGATTATACATACTCAAAGGTAGGTCCTCTGGTTTTCAAAGCCAAGTGCCATAGGGACTTGTCTTCCCCACGCAGGCTCCCCACACCCAGAGTGTTTGGCACGAGGGTCTGTTTCTCTCTCCCCACTATGCCTATGTTGTCCCTCAGGCAATGGGGCCTCTTTTCTACATTTAGATGTGGAGAGTCTGTTCTGCCAGGCCTTTGTGCCATTTTGAGGGTTATTTACACTGATGTGAGTATTATCTAACTGTATCCATGGGACCAGGTGAGCTTAGGGTCATCCTACTCTGCCATATTCCCTGGAAGTCTCTCAAAAAAGGAATTTTATTTTGTTGTATTTTATTTTATTTATTTATTTATTTATTTATTTATTTATTTATTTATTTATTTATTTATACTATCTGCCTCTTTAATTCCTGTTTGCTACACTTGTCACATTATGGATAAATTATTCACTGATGTTTTTTGTCCAGACTTTGAACCCATCCACAGTCAACTCAAGAGTGTCTTTCCACGTATCTCTATCAACATTTATGATCTCTTCCACACTCTCCTTGTTCTGATAGTCTGCTTTTGTCTTCCTAAACTCTTTTCTTGATGACCTCTTTCTCTCTCAGTACTCTACAAGTAAGATCATGCCTCCCTTACTGCTGATATTTCCAGGGTACTTCTCAACATTCCTAGTGAGTTTATTACTTGAATTCCAGATTTTTATCTCCCTCTGTTACCTGTTTTCAGTGCAGGGGACATTATCATTTGCATCAAAGACTCTTTTAACTTTTGAATTCACATTCCTAAATATCTTTTTCATGGTATTTGTTTCCACCTTATTGAGCCACCTATTGGTACAATATAATCTTACTGCAGTGATTACAAAGAACATCCACTTCCTATAACTGATCAAAATCATCTTACCTTGGTCTTCATTTTTATCATTTCTTTTATTTCACAGTTTAATCTTCCCTTCCCTTTTAGTCTACCACATTACTTCTTTCTGGCTTCTACTGATGTCAAATTCATTATAGACCCATGTTCATTTCACTTCCACTGTCATCTCACTAACACCCTAATTTCCCTTCCAAAGCACATGCCTGGTCAATATAAGTAAGCATCTAAGTTTCATTTTCTTTCTCTGCAATATTTGAGCTTTGATAAAGCTACACAATTGTGTCAGTTGATCCCAATATGAATTTATTCTACCAGCTAGATCCTTTTCATTAATATTGTTTTTCTTTTAATGGGTTCTAGTTGCTTCTCACCAATATTGTTCAATAATGTATTTCAAACATTCTAACCAACTTGCATTAGTCTCTCCTTCCAAGCTAAAAAGTCCAGTAGTTGTAGGAGAGAAGTAGATTTGTTTTCGATTCAAAATCTGGGGAGAAAGTTTAGTTGTTGTTAGCAAAGCCCAAAATAAAGTCTCTTCCCTCCATTCTTTTGTTGTTGTTGTTGTAAGATTTTATTTTTAAGTAATCTCTACACCAAACGTGGGGCTCAAAATCACAACTCTGAGATCAAGAGTCATATGCTCTGCCAACTGAGCCAACCAAACACCCCTCCTCACCATTCTTTAATTAATTATTCCCTATCATCAGCTCAGTAGCACAAGTGTAGTTGTTTTTTTAAAATCTGTTTATTCACCTAGCTCAATCTATTTATCAGACATATTTGTTAATTTGTTTTGATATTTTAAACATATTTGGTGATGTTTTATGTAGTTGCATGTTTTGTTTCAATACACCATTCCCCTGTCAGAGACCTCAGTTTTACGACCTTCTACCTGAAACTAGCCATATTTGTGCTCAAAAATACACATTATCTCTGATATTTCCTAGATAACTGGCAATTTTATACAAAAATTAAAGGTTTGTGTCATCTTGGACATAGAGAGTGGTAGAAGTGGCTTTGGTACAGTACAAACTGTGGCTTTCTTGCTAAAATAGAGAACTAGGATTCTTGAATTGGATCAAGGACTCTATAATGTTGATCATGGCACCATCAGTCTAACAGAGAAAATCAACATGTTAATATAAGTTGCCTAAAACTTCTCTCTATGGTTGCTGTTTAGAAGAAAATCAAGAATTTAATCACATGAAGAGGACTGATACATTGGGAATGAATTGGTAATAAAGGAAATGGCTAATATACAACTATACTTTCCCTTATTGTGGTAAAAACATATAACATAAAATTTACCATCTTAACTATTTTTAGGTGTACAGCACAGTAATGTTAACTATATGCACATTATTGTGCAACAAATTTCTAGAACTTTTACCTCTTGCAACCTAGAGTTTCAGACTCTACACTTGAGGAACCTCTATACTATTTTCCAAAGCAGCTGCACCATTTTACAGTCTCACCAAGAGTGCAAAAAAAGGTCCAAATTCTCCACAATCTCATGAATACTTGTCATTTTCTGATTTTTTGATGGTGATGATTCTAACACATGTGAGGTGATATCTCACTGTTTTGATTTGCATTTCACTGATAAATAGTGATGTTGAACATCTTTTCATATGCTTCTTGGCCATTTGTATACCTTCTTTGGACAAATGTCTATTTAAGTCCTTTGCCCATTTTGTAGATTTCAGGTTATTTCTTTTTCTGTTGTTGAGTAGCCTTTCTCTATAAAGAAATGATATAAAGATTATATCATCTGTGAAGAGAGATCATTTTATTTCTTCTTTTCTAATTTGGATGCCTTTTTAAAAGTTTATATGATTAAATATTATAATTAAATTGATTTAATTAGAACCATACAAGTCAACATGGATGAGTCTTAAAGCATAATGTCAAATGATGAATGAAAACAGTTGCAGAAGAATAGAGTGTGACACCACCTCTATAAGGTAAATTAAATAATGTTTTATATACAGATATATCCATTTGAGGGAAACCATAATGATGAAAATGAAATGAAAGAATGCAAAATGATGAAAGGCACAAAATTTCACTGAAGCATTACTTCTGGGAGGAAAGGTAGATTGGCTTTGTCAGGGTCTACAGAGAACATTAGCTGCGTAGATAAGGCTCAGTAGAAGTTTTACAAGTGCTAATTTCATTGTTTATTTCAATGTATGTTATACTAATTTGTATAAATGAACATGTTATACCCATTAGATGTGTAAAATTGTATGATTTCTATTACATTATAAAATTTATTTTAGAAAACCAATTATAAAACAAAACAAAAGATTAAATTGTTGATGCTTAAGATAGCTTTACTAAATCAAATGAGTCCTCATTTCTTTTCTGAAAGAACTCACAATTATCCTACAGTTGTGTAATAAAATAGAGCATAGTTAAATTTAACCTCAGTAGGGAACTTATTTCAGACTGATTAATCAACTAAGTACACTCCTTTATTTAACTACGGATTTCTTAACAGCTCCTTGTGAGACCTTTTGGAGTATACCAGCTGTAAAATGTTTAAGTTCTCAAAAAATTTCTTCTTTTTGTGAAAGGCTTTTGTCTTCTCATCACTATTAATCAAGTTGAGGAGAACTGGGGGACACAGTGTATTTAATTTTTATTTTACCCTTCTCTTAATAAAAGGAAGACGTATCTCTTTTTTCACAATGTTCCTTGGGTGATTTTCAATATCACCTTCTTTCAGAATTAGTTCTGTAGGGGGTAAATAATTTCATTCTACTTTGATCCCCTTTTAAACTCTTTCCAACTACACATTATGATACTTGTCCAGACTCTTAGTGAGATGAGCCTCTTTGCATTTTATTAACGATGTAGCTTAAGTAGCCTCTTATCAGCATTATAGACACTTATGTGCTAAGTGTGCTTCTAGTCCATGATTATAGGTTCAGTCCATGATCATATGTATTTTAGGATTTTTATTTTTAATGACTAATCACATCATAGTCAGATTTTAAATTATCTGAAATATATTGTAGAATATATTGTAGCGGTTTTTCCAATGCATGTGTAGCATTTATTTCCAATGAGACTAGACAGAATAAAATAATCTATTGTTCTATAAAACTGTAGTTCTGTTAGCCAAATTTACTTTGTAATATATAATAAAGTATTGATTGTGCTAGTCTTGACTAGCTCTAAAATGTAAGCCAAATATCTAATTTCTAAATTTAATTGGGTCATTTTACATGTTGGGAAAGTTATAGTCACAAACCGATTGAACACAGTTATGCCATACAGTTTGTGTTCCATTTCATTATGACCAACCATTGGAAATTTCTGGTATCCTGGAGATTCTGAATTTAGAGCTTTGAAGTATATGAGAGCAAGTACTATATACAAACATTTAAGTGTTCTGGATTATCTTATGTTCTGGATTCCGAGACAGAGATGTCATGCAAGAACTTTATTGAAGAGTGTACTAAGAACTGTAGGGCAATGAGGAAAGCAGGATTGAATAGATGGAGAAGTTGAGCTCTGCATGGGAAACATTGATATGGAAGATACCCATATTTTTATAGAGTTTATTATCCAACCTCTGGAATGCATGTATCTTCACAAGATCTCCAATGTACTTTCCACTTCTTGCTGATCCAAAATTAAGAGAATGTCATTGATAAATTGGACTAATGTGATATCATAAAGAAAACCTAGCGGGGCCAGTTCCTTTCAGATAATAACTATGAAAAAAAGGCAGAAGAATCAATATAGTTCTGAATAATACGATAAATAGATAATTTCATAGTATGCAAAATTCTTCAAATACTCCTTCCTGATAAGTATGGAAAAAATTCTGCCAGGTTCTTAATTGCATTACCATACACTCAAGGCTTTGTTATCCAGTCTAGCACAGATACCATATCTGTCATCATGAGTATGTGTGGGGCTACTACTTGGTTTAATCTGCATTATTCCACTGTCATCATCCAGAATCCAGGATCCAGACTGGTGAATTAAGTGGAGATATAGTGAAGACCATCAGGCTGCATCATTTACATCATTAAAGGGAAGAACACTAATATCTGTCATTCTTCCTGGGATGTAATACTGTTTTTGATTTACTAGTTTGGCCAGACTTATGATACCACTACAATACTTCTTACCCCACAGGCCAAAAAATAGGTGTGAGTTTCCACCAAGTGCATGATTTGTTCATTCCACCTATACATTGGACCAAAGAAATGTCCACTCCATAGGTGCAAGAACCCAGTGAACCTATTGTGAACCAGACTTTTCAGGCTTCATTTACTATCTGGTTCCCATAATTCCAGTGTTTAACAAGAGGTCTATTGATAGTGCTTTGATTCCCCCAGTTAATACCTCATATTCCATATCCAAAAGTCTTGGAAATGGCTGGGTATTCTTTTTTCCCAGTTAGCCAAATTAATGCTGTATTTCCTTTGGGGAAGACTGGGGGAATCATTTTAACGTACATTTGCTATGGTGTTACAGGGTTCTTTCTGAGGGCAATGGTTCTGGGTCTGAAAACCGATTCAGGTCCAGAAACTAAGCAATAAATTCTGACTTTTTATTGGAGCAGTGGACTTAAGATTCCTGACATCCTAAAATTTGCATCCTAAATTTATTTTGCATCCTAAATTTTTTGACAGTCATTTTCAGCAACTCTTACATTGCTGCCCATCTCTCTTGCTCTCAGGTACACCATGATCTGAGATCTATCTCCAGAACTTGCTGTAGGTCAATTCTCTTGGACTGTGACTTTCATATGATATGTGTGTCCATCTCATTACCTATGATTAATAATCACTAGTCACTGCCTAGACTTTATTATTTTAAGATTCTATCCTCCACAGTTCTATCATAGCATCTCCTATCATCAGGTCCAGTCTACAAAGGATAGTCACGACTGGTGACTGGTAGCACTCTCACCAGCATATAACTTAAAATGTTGGCAATTGTAGGTTTTTCTCAGCCTTCAAATGGAACATAGTTGATGGATAGGTTTTCTAGTCTTAGGCAGTGTATCTATTCTAGTCTGCCTATTTCTTTGAGATATTAATGTCTTATTCCACCATCTACCACCATATGTCTTATCTTTCTACTTTATTAAGTGTGCTATTGTTTTTACAAGCTCTCAAGGGCCATCCTAACAACATGTTATCACTTTCTCTTAAGGTTCTTCCCTAGGTATTAAGTGCTATAATCCAGTTGAGTGTCTTAACATCAATAAATTCTTCTTTATCCAAGTGCCTATCAAATCCCACTTGACCTTGCGTCTTCAAGTTCCAATACCATGCATTAGTCTTCTAATTCCTGCTGACACATGTTAGCTAGATCCTACAACTCTTCTAGGGCATAGCTTATGTCTTCCCTTAGCTGATCCAGTACTTCGTCAACTGGTTTATGCTGTGACTTGACCTTAACTATCATTCTGGTGACCAGGAGGAAATTTAAGGGTAGATCACAATGTTATGCAAGGCAGAGGCTCCTGCACTGTTTTACAGTAATGG
>NC_138370.1:20067817-20093891 GCF_054177405.1 Leptonychotes weddellii
CTTTAAAATCAAGCCCTGCGCCTAATCCTCAGCTTTTTCTGTCCTCTGAATGAAAAAGATCAGGTTCTCTTTATACACTGCCAAAAGGTCCTTTGACTTTCACATTTTGCCTTAAATTGGTGATTAATCATACTCAGCTTTTCATTGCCTTTTTAAAATGCATTGATCTTACCCAGCAACAACCATCTGCTTTCTTAATCCCTAGAATTATTTCTTCCCCCATACTTCTCAAACAAATAAGAGCAAGTACATTCTATTCAGTTAAAAACTAGTGAGAATTTTAACAATTGCACACTAAAGCATGCCAGGGAAAGACCAAATATCAGGTTTTTATTGCTATCTAACCAGTGGGTGATCCATTTAGCAAATCTCATTTTATGCCTGCTTCCTAGGACAATTACTGATACCAACTATCTTAGATAAGTTTCTCCAGAGAGTCTAAGAAGATATTTATTTGCATTGGAAAGTGCACTCAGGAACAATAAATATAAGAAAACAGTGATAGCAGCTTTGGGCAAAGGGAAAATTTGAACTATACTATAGTTATAACGGAGGCCTCCAAACATGCCTTGGGGAAATTAGGATCTGGTATGACCCTTCAGATTATAGTAAGGTCTTTGCACCCACTATGTCAACCAGTCATTGGCTATGGACTGTCCTGGGAAAAAGGACATGAACATGGATGAAGCAGCTTTCTTTGGCTGAGGGCCATTCCTGATGGCAGAAGGTATCTGTCAGCCATTAGCAACATTAGCATCCACTAGAGTGCCTCACATCACAGCATCTACTTAAATACCATTATAAAATTAGGGAAATAGGGGCTCTTGGGTGGCTCAGTTGTTAAGCGTCTGCCTTCAGCTCAGGTCATGATCCCAGGGTCCTGGGATCGAGCCCCGCATCGGGCTCCCTGCTCGGCGGGAAGCCTGCTTCTCCCTCTCCCACTCCCGCTGCTTTTGTTCCCTCTCTCGCTATGTCTCTATCTGTCAAATAAATAAAATCTTTAAAAAAAAATTAGGGAAATATATTTTCCTTTTGTCTTTGGTATGAACAAAATAATACGTTAATGGTAACTAGATTTGGACTCATATCCTGGATCAATCTTAATCAGTTTATATTGACAAATCTTTGCTTTCTTGTGAAAGCCACCGGCTGGCACACAAGAGCAAAGGGACAATGATAGAAATAGTAAAATATGGTTAACATTCTTCCTCACTCTATCGTCTAAACCAAATACCTATACCAGAGAATCATTTATGTTCATATACTGAAAACCTCAGTTTATTATTGGGTAGATTTTCTTTTTTGACAGAGCTGATTCCTAGCATGATTATCCTACATTTGTGCTGTAAGGTTATTAATATAATGAGAAATAGTTAATAAATCACATAGTGATGACCAGTAAAATCACAAAGTATTCAAAATACCAGTGTACCTAGAACAGAGAAAACAAGGGTGAAGTAGTAAGAAATGAGATGTGAAGTAATGGAGTCTACAAATCATAAAAACAAAACAAATGTACAAATTTGCCTAAATCGGCAAATGGCCTTTGATAAAAGAGTCTTCTTTGCTTATCCGTATTTCTGAGTTCTGATTTTTCCCTTCAATTTCATATAATTTCATTCAAACCTGTCAGGTCTTTGTTTCTCCAAAGGAGGTATTTAAATTTTATTTCATCTGAAGATCTTTTTCTTCTTTACAGCAGGACATTTAGTACAAATAACTTATTTGGCCATTCTTGGAAATGAAAGTCACAACAGCTCATTTTTCAGCATCATGACTTGTCATTCTACTGTCCCAGCTGACTCTGGCTGATGTATGTAGTGAATGTGTAGTTGACTCTCTAAGTTGTGACAAACTTCTTTTGTAAATTGACATTTAAACTGAGTACATAAAGGGGTCCCAAACATTTTTTTTTGACATTGACCATGTTAGCCTGTGCTTCTGGATAGACTAAACGCAATTCTGAAATTTTTCATATGGTTATGAAAACAGATTAATACGAACAACCTTTCTTCTCAGATGAAATCCAAATACATATTTAGAAAATGCAATTTATAGGGGCACCTGGGTGGCTCAGTCCTTAAGCGTCTGCCTTCGGCTCAGGTCATGATCCCGGAGTCCTGGGATCGAGCCCCGCATCCGGCTCCCTGCTCCGCGGGAAGCCTGCTCCTCCCTCTCCCACTCCCCCTGCTTGTGTTCCCTCTCTCGCTGTGTCTCTCTCTGTCAAATAAATAAATCTTTAAAAAAAAAAAAAAGAAAATGCAATTTATAATGGAAATTGATCTGCCTTTCTTTTCTTTACAAAATAACCTACCTTATGGGCTGAACAAATTGGGCTGGATGACAATTCTATTGAGTCATGTTAGAAGATTGGAAGTATACAAATTGCATTTCACTATTTCTATCATTTCTCTTTGCTCTTGTATGTCATCCAATGGTTTCTTTGAGTGAAGAGGAGGAGAATATCCTTAGGTGACATCATACAATCTTTTAAAGGTACATAAAAGTGATTTGGTACAAAGAGATTCTTTTAGTCTCTGA
Source organism: Leptonychotes weddellii (assembly GCF_054177405.1). Taxonomy (NCBI): domain Eukaryota; kingdom Metazoa; phylum Chordata; class Mammalia; order Carnivora; family Phocidae; genus Leptonychotes; species Leptonychotes weddellii. Next base: position 20,070,359 of record NC_138370.1, read on the forward strand.
AAAGCTCTCTGAGCACGGGGCCTGACATTTCAGGAAAAAGATAATTTCTTTATTTTTTTATGAACAAGATAGTTGCTCAGGAGTGGCAGTCTTCATTCAAGTAGAAGAGGCTTAACAAATAAGGCATGTCTCAAGATCTGTCCATGACAATAACTATCCATGCCAAGAATGCTGGGCATTTTTGAACTTACTGTTATCTTGTGACTTTACTTTGGAAGGCAAAACGTATTTTGTGCCATAAGAAGCAAATTTAGGATTTTTTTAAAGTGTAGTTTTATTTTAGAATCTTTATGATCTTTTCGGACTAGAGATAAAAAATGAAATAAAGGCATCCTGTGTATAAGCCTCTTTTGAAATAAGGCTGATGGACGATTAATAAATACATAAGGACAGAATAACAAGAAGTGTCATATCATCCACATCTTTTTGAGGATTTGAGAGAATAAAGGACTTTCCATGTGGCCTTGTAATCCAAGTATCCTGGAAGCTTTGATGCGAAAAATAAAATGAAACAAATAAATATTTGCTAGCAGGATGAGATGGGACAGAGCATAAATCTACAATTGTGAAATAGTAGTAGATAGAATGCATAAGAAAACAGAACAGCTAGATCAGGGACAAATAGAAAAGAAGGCAATATTGCTTCATTTAGTGCCCAGAGGTTTTCTAATTGGTCATAGGGGTATTGGAATGACTCATCATCCTGTCTTTTTTGCAAGAGAAATTGGATTTACATCATGAATGTTTTCCTGTTCCTCTGGCCACAAAGGATATCGGAGCAACTTGGGAAAGGAGTCTGTAATATTTAGTCTGGTGGTCACTGAATGATCAACCTCATAATCCAAGCACATAAGCACAATGAAACAAACTAATAGATATAAAAGTAAAAATCTCTTGTAAGTTGTCACTGGGACAATAAACTGTGGGTAGGGACTCAGTTAAGGCAGCAAGCTCTGAGAATTTTTACTAAAAAATTCAGTATATTTCATCTCACATCTAATAGATGTTGCCCAAACTTATAAACACAACTTTACCCTTTTTGAAATGGGTAGGAAGCAATAAGGAAAGGAAGTATTCAGTAAAATGCACATCGATCAGAATAAGACTTAAAGGAACACTTGTACGATGAAGGACAAAATGTGTAGGGCATTAAAAACCTTCGTAAACAAGGGAAGGCTAAATAAAAAAAAAATAAATTAAACAAGGGAAGGCTAGGGAATCTTGATTTCTAAGAATGAAATGCTTGCACTTGTGTTGATATTAAATTTGTGTGTTAGTAGTATGCAAAATGTAAGACCTAGATTGTTCTAACAGCAATGATAGAGCAGAGATTAAATTGCAACTCTCTAGGATATGCTAATCAAGAATAGGAAATGGAAATTCATGCTGGGCATTTGGCATCAGTAGGTAGGGCTGGTAGCTTCCCTCCCCCTTTGTTTGCCCTCATAACCTTTCTGTGCTCTCAAAACATTTGGGTTATAGAACCATGAGTTTAGTTTTATTACCTTCTTTTCTATTCTTGGCAATCCCTGCAATTTAGAGTCAGTTATTGGTATTAGCTTCAGTTAATGGGTTTTGTTTTTGTTTTTGTTTTTGTTTTGCCAACTGATATAGATGTATCAAATTATTCTTGAGTCTTAAGTTGTGAAATGTATTCCAAGCAGCCACTGCTGCTTCAAAAATACTTTCAGAAGCATTACCAAAGCCAAATTATTTTAATTAGAAATTGCTTTATTCTTGTCTTATAATAAACTGTCTTTTCTTATTTTGCTTATCATTAATAATTTTAGTTGAATCAGCCCTTTTAGAGCATTTTCATTCTATAGCATCTCATAAGCAACTTTAGCCTAAATAAATGGTTCTTTGGTAAGGTCAGTGAGAGAGAAACTTTTCTGTCAAGATCAGCTGGTGTAAGGATTGCTGGGAGAAAAAAATATCTTGATATTTCCATTTAAGGATTATAACTTCATAACTTCTTCCTAGGAGTCTTTGAGACCCCTCATTCACTATTTGTGTATATATTACAGAGCTCCTCCCACATAAACTGAAGCAGATCATTGAGCCAGAGCATTTTGTTTTATACTTCTGAGGTTCTCAGTTTTATCTAATGCTACATACTGTTTAGTTACATATCTCTGAGTTGCCAACTTATTTCTCAAGGAACGTAAAAATACTGTGACCACAGTATATTCATGTATAATAAGCAGGGTCCATATAGATGGCATATATACTTGCTAGCAGATTTTCTCTGTATTTCAATTCAAACTAAATTACACACACACACACACACTAGCATCTATAAATACATACTTTTACACTGGAGCAACTTAGACATGGAAGCAATTATATTCACTTAACAGGAGGCCTGGAATTCTTACACAGAATAAACTCATGCTGTATTTCTTATTGTTTTAATGGTTATTTTTAAAAAGAAATTTAAATAATAAGAAAAACCTTATGTTTAGTTATTGGTTGAATTGTGTCCCACAAAATAATATGTTGAAATCTGAATATCTTTTATCTCAGAATGTGACTTCGTTTGGAAATAGCATCACTGAAGATGTAGTTAGTTAAGATGAGGCCATACTGGAGCTGAGAGAGTCCTTAACCCAGTATGACTGGTGTCCTTCTTAGAGAGGAGAAGAGACACAGAGATGCAGAGATGCAGAGACAATCTCTTGTCTCTGTCCAGAAAAGAATGCAGCCCTACAGACATTTGATTTTAAGCCAATGAGACTCATTTCAAGATTCTGATCCCTAGAACTGTAGTAAATTAAATTTCTGAAGTTTTTTTTTTAAAGATTTTATTTATTTATTTGACAGAGACAGAGATAGCGAGAGCAGGAACACAAGCAGGGGGAGTGGGAGAGGGAGAAGCAGGCTTCCCGCTGAGCCGGGAGCCCGATGTGGGGCTCGATCCCAGGACCCTGGGATCATGACCTGAACCGAAGGCAGATGCTTAACGACTGAGCCACCCAGGCACCCTCTGAAGTTTTAAACTGTTAAATTTATGGCAATTTGTTACAGCACCAACAAGAAATGAACAAAAGGGGAAAGTTAGCTCAACCCCTGCTACTCATATTGGATAAACAGTGAAGTCTAAAGCATAATTTTTAAATTTTAAAAAATCTATTAAAAACATTAGGAACAAATTAATTGTCTATAACATTAATATTTTAAAAAAATATTTGGGGTGCCTGAGTGGCTCAGTCGGTTAAGCATCCAACTCTTGATTTTGACTCAGGTCATGATCTCAGGGTCATGAGATTGAGCCCCGTATCAGGCTCCACACTGGGCATGGAGCCTGCTTAAGATTCTTTCTCTCTCTGTCTCCCTTGCCCCCCCTTCAATCCCTCTCTAAAATAAATAAATAAACTTAAACAATAAAAAAATTTAAGTCTATAAACTACCAACAGCAGATAATAATATATAATCTCTTTCTCAACAGATAATAACTGCAAAATCTAAAATGTGCCTAGAAGTAACAAAACTAAACAAGGATAAGTAAAATATTTGTGGTGATCATCACCCAATTATACTGCAAGATATCTTAAGTTGGATTCACAGAAACAGACCCTGAGATGGTGATGTACATACAGGACAGTTTCTAGAGTATACACCTAGGATCAACAACTTTAAATGTGTGAGGACAGGGAGATCCCGTAGGAGAAATCTTGTGATGCAGGTGCAACAAAAACTCAATCAAAACTATGAGCAGGTGAAACAAAAAGTAAACCACCCTTAGGCACATAGTAGTCAAACCACTGAAAACCAAAATTAGAGGAGAAAACAAAGCAGCCAGTGAAAAATGAAGAATTAGATTTTGAGAAGCAATGACAGGACTGGTAGCTGATGTCTAATCAGAAACAAGGAGGCAAGGGGCTGCCTGGGTGGTTTAGTCAGTTAAGTTTCAGACTCTTGATTTCAGCTCAGGCCCTGATCTCAGGGTCATGGAGCTCCATGCTGGGCATAGAGCTTGCTTAAGATTCTCTCTCTCCCTCTGTCCTTCTCCTAGTGCTCTTTCTCTCTCTCTCTCTCTCTAAAAAAAAAAAAAAAAAGGAGAAGAAAAAGAAAAAAGAAACAAGGAGGCAAGTAAACATAAATCATCTTTAAAAGTGCTAAAAGGAAAAGAAATAGGGATCAAATAATGCTATTTCTGGTAAAAAAAATATCTTTCAAAAAAAGAATGAAACAAAATATTTTTAGATAAACAATAGCTGGGATAATTCATTACTAGCAGTCCTGCATTTATCAAATGCTAAAATCTTCCTTCAGACCAAAGGTAAATGACTCCAGAGGAAACTGAAAACAACAGAAGGAATGAAGATGTTATGATTGTTAGTATGTATAAAACACTCTTCTCTTTTCCATTCTCCTAATTTCTCTAAAATTTAACATACTGTTTAAAGGAAAAACTATTTTGCATTAGGAGTTTTAAATGTATGTAAATCTAAAGTATATGACACAATAACACTGAAGAAGAAACATGCTAATGGATTTTTGGAAACTCTAGATTTTATATGCAGTAAAATAACACTAAGTAGACAATGATAAGTTAAGGTCATAATAACTGAATAAATACAATGACTAAAATGCTAAGAGAGAAAGTAAAATAAATTAGGTATGTTTTAATTAAGCAGATTATAATATTAAGTGAAATAGTATAATTAAATGTTTAAACAAAAAGAAGAAATTAAAAATATATATATATATAGGATGAAGAAACAACAAATTGCATCACAATAGACTTAAATACAAACATGAATAATTACATTAAAAGAAAATGTAGTAAATGAGGTGCCCAGGTGGTGCAGTCGGTTAAGTGTCTGACTCCTGGTTTTGGCTCAGGTCATGATCTCAGGGTCATGAGAATGAGCTCTGTCTTGGGCTCTACCCTCAGTGCAGAGTCTGCTTAAGATCCTCTCTCTCTTGGGGTGCCTGGGTGGTTCAGTCGTTAAGTGTCTGCCTTCGGCTCTGGTCATGATCCCAGGGGCCTGGGATCGAGCCCCGCACCGGGCTCCAGCCCCGCACCGGGCTCCCTGCTCTGTCGGAAGCCTGCTTCCACCTCTCGCACTCCCCCTTCTTGTGTTCCCTCTCTTGCTGTGTCTCTCTCTGTCAAATAAATAAATAAAATCTTAAAAAAAAAAAAATTCTCTCTCTCTCCCTCTCCTTTGCCCCTCCCACTCGTGCTCTCTCTAGCTCTCAAAAATAAATAAATCTTAAAAAAAGAAAATATAGTAAAAATTACAACTAAAGGAGAGATAATTTGAATAAAAATGTGAGATGCAACTAATCTGCTATCTATAGAAAACATGGCTTAAATATGCAGACATACATATATATTGATTAAAAGTAGAAGAATGGAAAAGAATGCACCATGCAAACATTAATCATAAGAAATTAATCAAAAGAAAATTATAAACCAATATCACACATGAATACAGATATAAAAATCCTTAAAAATTAACTAATTTAAGAGAGTGATATTTTAAAAGAACAATACATAATGACAAAGTGGGTTTTATTCAAAAATGCAAATCCTAATGATTATCATTTGGAAATCAATCATTATAATTCCATATTAACAATATAAAAGAGAAAAAAATCACATGGTAATGTCAATAGATAGAGAAAAATTACTCAATGAAATCCAACAGTAATTTATGTTAAACATTTCAATAAACTGAGAAAAGAAACAGCCTCAGTCTGAAAAGGGACATCTGAGATAAACATATCTGACATCATAATTAATGATGAAGTAGTCAACATTTTGCTTCTCAGATTAAGAAAAAAGAAAGAATTCTTGTTTTCACGCCTCTATCAAGCATTATACTGAAGATCTAGGCCAGTCCAACAAGTTAAGAAAAAAGAAAGTGGTACATAAAATTAAAAAAAAAAAGTTAAAAAAAAAACCTAAGAATACTACAAAAACTAGCATTAAGTGAATGTAGGAGGATTATGGGACATAAAATATAAAAATAAATTGTCTTCATATAGGAAGGAAAAATATGGTACATAAAAATAAGAATAATTTCACTTAAAATAGTATTGAAAATTGAAAATCTTTTAGGCATATATTACACAAAAGATATGTAAGAACTTTGAAAAGCACAAAAAATTACTGAAAATTTAAAGAAATCATAGAAAAGTAAAGAAATATACAATGGATTGGAAGATTCAATAATGTTGAAATGTTAATTCCTTCAATATTTATGTATCAGTTCAACTCAATCCCAACCAAATTGTGCCAATAAGTTTGACATCTTAGAAAAACTGTACAGATTCCTTTAAAGATGTAAGATTTTTATAGAAATAAAAGATGTTTCTAATGGTTTTAATAAAAACTCAAAAGACCTAGAATAGCCAAAACAGTTTTGAAGCAGGAGAATTAAATACACTTCCAAATTTCAGTAATAAAGTGTAGTAATCATGATCATGTGGTATTGCCATTTGGATAAACATGTAGATCAGTGGAACAGAAGAGAGAGTACAGAAATAGATAGATATATCATATATGGTCAACTGAATTTCATCAAAGGTGCTGATATAATCCAACGGATAAAAGATTGCTTTTCAATATATTTTTCCTGAATAACTGCATATCCACATAGAAACAATGAACCTTGGCCCTTAACTCATAATATGAACAAAAATTAATTAGAAATATACTTAAATATAAAAGCCCATAAATTAATGACCAAACATTTAAAAAGACATTTTTCTAAAGAAGATATTTGAAATAAACCCATAAAAGGTCATTCAATATCAGTAGTATTGGTGTTGGTGTTGGTGAGGATAAGAAGCATCTGGAACTCATATATTATTGGTGGGAATGTAAAATAGTACAACCCTTTTAGAATATTCTTTGGCATTTTCTTTGAGGTTTATTTATTTTTAAGATTTTATTTATTTATTTGACAGAGACAGAGCGAGAGAGAGAACACAAGCAGGGGGAGTGGGAGAGGGAGAAGCAGGCTTCCCGCGGAGCAGGGAGCCTGATGCAGGGCTCCATCCCAGGACTCTGGGATCATGACCTGAGCCGAAGGCAGACGCTTAACGACTGAGCCACCCAGGTGCCCCTTTTTAAAGTTTAAACATATGCTTGCCATATGGCACAGTCATTCTCCTAAGTATTACCTAAGAAAAATAAAAACATATGTCACAGGAATTCATGTATACAATATCTATATTAGCTTTATTAACATAACCAAAAAGTGAAACCAACCAAAATGTCAATCAACAGATGAACAAATACATTTTAATGTATACACAAAATAGAATTTCACCTAGAAGCAAAAGGGGATGAACTATTTACACACATGACAACCTGGATAAATGTCATAAACATTATGGTGAGTGAAATAAGACAGATTTGAGTATATATTGTATGATTTCCTTTTTCTGAAACTCTAGGGGGGAAAATTAGTCTGCCGTGACAGAAAGCAGATCACCTTTTGTTAAGCCAGTGGTGGGTGTGAGGTGCTGAGTGAGGAAGAGGCACCTTGTTGGGGTGATTTAAATGTTCTATATCTTCATTGTGACAACTGTTTCACAGCAGTATACTTTTGACAAAACTCATCAAACTGCCTTAAAAATATTCTGGTTCTCTTGGACCTCCACAGTCTGGAAGACATATTGGAATGGGTGTCAGTACTGGGTCCCAAGAGCTCAGGGTCACCCAAGGACCCAAATTGGTGCCTTCTCTGGGAGGTGGGGTGAGTGAGTGTGCTAGCTTTGAGCCCAGTGAAGGCCTCTCTCACCCAGGTATTCTGTGAATTTGGGGGGGAGCATGAGTGTGGGGGCCATACCTCCCAGGGACTCCAGAAACAGCTCCCACAGCCGGAGTCAGACAGCTGCCTCCTTCTCTGCCCAGTGCTTCCAGCATTAGAGCACTTGATGCCACAAGCAGGGACAGGGTGGTCCCATTCCACGGCCTCTCTTGCCCCTCCCATCATCTAGGGATCCAAGACCCAACCCCAGAGGGCATAATTTTTTTTGCATATAAATTATACTTCCAATAAAACTGACAAAAATAGCATACCATTTCATGCCCATCAAATTTACAAGCACATTGGCAAGGATGTGAGGAAATTGGAAAACTTGTATCTGCTAACAAGGCTGTAAAATGGTACAACCAACAGAAAAATTTCCCAATATCTAGTATATCTAAATTTATCATATCTTGTGACCCAACAGTCCCACTTCTAATTTTATAGTCTTGTGAATCTCTCACTCATATTATAGCCCAGGAATAAAAATCAAGTATTTTCACTGGAGCATTCTAAGTACAAACAAATAACTAGGAATATATCTGGTTTTCAATAGTGAAATGAGTAAATAAGTTATGGTATTTTCATACAAAGGAACACCACATGTATCCTATGATCTCACTGATATGAGGAATTCCTAATCTCAGGAAACAAACTGAGGGTTGCTGGAGTGGTGGGGGTGGGAGGGATGGGGTGGCTGGGTGATAGACATTGGGGAGGGTATGTGCTATGGTGAGCACTGTGAATTGTGCAAAACTGTTCAATCACAGACCTGTACCTCTGAAACAAATAATACATTATATGTTAAAAAAAGAAGAAGAAGATAGTAGGAAGGGAAAAATGAAGGAGGGAAATCGGAGGGGGAGATGAACCATGTGAGACTATGGACTCTGAGAAACAAACTGAGGGTTCTAGAGGGGAGGGGGTGAGGGGATGGGTTAGCCTGGTGGTGGGTATTAAAGAGGGCGCGTATTGAATGGAGCACTGGGTGTTATATGCAAACAATGAATCATGGAACACTACATCAAAAACTAATGATGTAATGTATGGTGATTAACATATCATAATAAAATAAAAAAATAAAATAAACAAAGGAACACCACACAGCAGTTGAAATGAGTGTTCTAAACCTTCAAAATGAAAAGATCTGGAAAATATAATATTGAGTATTAAAAAACAGCATAAAATGCTAGATAAAATAAGGGCAGCAGAAAGAACCAGACAGAGTAAAGGGAATGCTGTTTTAAATGATAGGGTTATTAGAATTTCTTTATATCAACATGATATTGATCCATAAGAAAGGGAACAAAATCAATGTTGCAGGAATGAAAGTGAAGGGAGGGGCAATTTCAGGAGCTACTTTCTTCAGTATGGATTCAATGCACAAAAGGAGAGCAAGGATTTCATAAACCTTAATGGTGTTATCTTTTTTATGTCATGCATATAAAACCTTTAAATTAGAAAATAAATTTAAATTGAAAAATGTAAAAATTAATGTTGAAGTAAGCAAACATCATTTTGGTTGAAGATACATTCAAAATGAGAGAAGAGACAAAAAATGGAGTGGTTCATTGAAAGAAATTTTTAGTATATGTGCTGCCGGAGCAAGCACGAAAGAAATTTTTATTAGGTATGAGTATTTGGATTTCGCAAGTGCAGTAATAAGGAGACACTGTAGATAACTGCCACTCTAAAAGCATTGCTTTTAAATATTCTCCTAGGTTATATCCTTCCAATTAAAAATTTTGCAGACTCAGGTTTATGAAAATACCTGAGGCAAAACTTTTGCAAACATAATCCATTTAAGACCAGGTTTTGAGTCCTTCCGACATGGGTCTTAACTTGCATGATTTAAAATACAGAAAAATCAAGATTTAGCTTTAGCTCTATGGGGAATGTGTGGTTAAATTAGGATAATTAGTCTACTAGTACATTTAGATTCTCAGCCTACTGATATGTGATTAATTAAGAAAGCTTCACCCTCAATTAGTTCTTGGATGCAACCTAATGTAGAGGCAGAAACACTGCTTAAGTGATTAGGAAAACCCAGTTGAGCTTCTGGTCTCATATGATACAATAAGCTTGTAGAAAAATTGGACACATACATAGGAACTATAGACACATTTATTCAAGATAATAAACTGAAGCAGTTATTTTAGACATTTAACAGGCCAAGGATCCACACATTTTAGTGTTTCCTTTATACAAAATAAAGCCTACTTCAAATTCTTCCTTTAAAGTTTATTTTTATAATATTTTGCATAATAAATGCCAAAGGTTTGAAGAGAAAGATTAATAGCTAAATATATGATCTATTTTTTAATTTGCTTCAAAACGTTATCAAAATATACATTTACATGGCAAACTATGATAGTGCTGAAGAAACCATCATATGCTACAGAAATGGACTAATACTGCTGTTTTCAAGGGTTTCCAAAATGATTATATGTGAGAAGTAAACAGCTTTTATTCTGTAATACAAAGACCACTTTGGGCACTAAGAATTATGAATCCAAGTAAGCACCACGCTTTGTCTTTAAACTGATCCATTGTATCTTGCACACCTTTACATACTGCTGTGTTTTTTTTTCAATTATCTATTAAATACAAAAATTAGTAAATAACATTTTAAAATATTTTAAATACTGAGTAGGTTTTAATAAGTCATTTATCCCAAAAAAGCATAGCCTGAAAATGCAATTGCTATCAACTGGAGAGTTAAAAAATATAGTTTTTAATTTTATAGTGGAAGTTGCAACAACTCTAAATCATATAATCCCAATTAAGATTGCATCATAATAAGACTGAGCACTGGTATTACCTTCTCCCATAGGCGTATGACCGTGTTAATAAACCTTATTTACTTTCTTCCATGACCAAATGGTCATCAGTCCCAAATGTCTCTTAAATTCATGTCTCATGTCCTGTTTCTACTGGATCTGCCCTAAAGACCCCCTGTATGGACGGTACTTGCTATGTATCCTTCCCACACAACACACACTAGATGAATCTAACGTAGTGATTCTCTATAGTCAGAAAAAATCAAACACGAGAGTATTTAATATTTCGTGTGATTATCTTCTGTTTCATTAGTCAGAATCAATATTTTATTCTGTGTATGTAGGGTGTTTTTCAGCAAGCTTTACCTGCTTTACCTGATGGATTTAAAAAAATAGCATCTCTCTTGGTGGATGAGTGAGTGGCCTGTGATAGTTACAGCCTATATTTATTCATTGATCAAATACACATTCATTTTTTGATTAGTTAACATATTTCAAGAGTGGCCTGGGTATTAGGAATACAAAGTGAATAGGATAGTTCCTGTCCTTATAGACAATGAAACACATACTTTCAATATAGTTTGATAAGTTACATAAGGGAAATTTTTTAAAAATACTTAGAACACAGATTATAAGAGGAAGAAATATTAGCCTTGTAGTAGTCAAGTGGGGTAACAACATTCCAGGTAGACAGAAATAGTTTATGCAAAGGCATAGAGGATAAAGAGCAAATTATAATATTTTCACCTTATCCACAGGGGAGATGCTCCAAGACCCCCAGTGGATGCCTGAAACCATGGATAGTACTGAACTCTATATATGCTACGTTTTTTCCTATACATAAAGTTTAAGTGATAAAGTTAAATGATAAAGTTTAATTTATAAGTAGCACAGTAAGATATTAACAACAATAACTAATAATGGAACAATTGTAACAATATACTGTAATAAAAGTTATGTGAATGTGATCTCTCAAAATATCTTATTGTACTATACTTGCCCTTTCTCTCTTTGTGTTGTGTGATATGAGAAAATACCTATGTGATGAGATCAAGTGAGGTGAATTACGAAGGCTTTGTGACATAGCATTAGGCGACCCTTTGACCCTCTGATGATATGTCAGAAGGCGACCATCTGCTCCCAGACCAAGGTTGACCATGGGTAACTGAAACTTGAGAAAGCAAAACCATGAATCAAAGGGACTACCGTACAAGTACTTTGGTATGACTAGAATGGGGCAGGGGGTGAGCTTTACTGGGACAGTTAGCAAATTTGGAAAAATTGGCAAGGACCAGACATAGAAACCCTTTTATGCCATTATGAAAACTGGCTGTTATACCGATGGCAAGAAGCAACCATGAAATGATTTTAAGTTGATGACTGACATGGTTAGATTTGGTTTTGTTTTGCTTTTTAAGAATATTCTTGTTGTGTTTTGTAATGTGGATTTGAGAAAGAAACGCTGAGAGCAAAGAGTCCTTTGAGGAAGCTACCATGGGAAACATGAGAACAGTAATAAAAAGTTATAATAAAATGGAGGCAGAAGGGACAGTGTTCACAAAACTGGATACTCAACTGGAGGCAGGTGCGTTTACTGATGTAAATTGGGGAGCAGATTTGAAAGCATTAGATCAGTGAACAAAATGTAAATTTTGATGGTAGACATGTTAATTTGAAGTGCCATTGATAACCTAAATGAAAGGCACCATAAGCAATTAATTATGCAGATCTATGGTCAGAATAAGGACCATTCACCAACTCAACCCAAATGTGCACTGGCCCATGTCTAACACAGCATCACCAAGCTGTGGGCAGGGAAATAAATCCAACTAGGATTGCTATTTCTGGCCATGTCTCCATTTCAAGGGGGCAGTTCACTGCTGTTGCCAGAAGGGTCAGCATTCCACTGACTTTTCAATGTTTCCATTTCTTTAGCAGTGCAAATTTCTCTACCTTAAATCATCAGACAAATTAATCTCTAAGTCTGCTTCTTCCACTGCAGCACTATTCTTTCAGTCTTGGCAACCACAGGAGCTGTTCCTGATAATGCCAACTAAAGGACAAGCATTTTAACAATGTGTTCTAATACCCATTTCATTTGAACAAACGAAGAAGCAGGCTTGTGGTTGGTAATTTGTTCATACAGCATAAAAAAAAATACATCAAAATAAGGGTACTGGATTTTACAAGTCTGAAAGGTGTGATGACCTTCAGGAAAGATTGAGCTAGAACTTCTTTGTTGGTGTTTTAGGGAAGTGATGACCATTTGATGTAGCCAGGAGATGATTTAATGCACTGCTAATGTATTTAACTCCAGTGAAACCAATCCATATTCCCCCAATATCCCATTATTAGGAAAACTTTAGCAAAGATGAAACATTCCTTCTCTGAAGAGCCTTGGTATTATAACAAGATAATTTGATGAGTACTGAGTTGATAATTTTAGGATATGGAGACCATCTTACATATTTTTGACTCAACCTGAATTTCTAAACTATCTGGTCATAATAACCCATAATCCCTTGTATATATTAGACACAGACTGAATCAAACCCAGCTCTCACTGCCAAGTTTTCAAACCCTTTCATGATCTGGCCCCACTCAGAGGTGGCTTTACCATGAAGGTAATGAAGTTTAATACTCAGGGCTCCCCGCTTGTGCATGAGGAAGACCCCTGCCCCCAGCACTATGTTCACAGTATCATACATGAAATTGACAAAAATGAAGCATTTTTTTTTTACCTAGTTTTAGGATCGCTGCCCTTTCTGCCCCTTCCTCCCATTTGTCACACTTGCCCTCATGTCAGGTAGTGTTGAAATGGCTAGGGATTGGGGGGATCCAGCTAAAGGGAAGGTGAGCTGACAACAGGACATTTACTTTGTGTTCAGTGGGGTGTTTCTGTGCAATTCAAAGTCACTATTGTGCACAGTTATCACCAGCCACCAAGGAAAAGAATGGCCTCCAGGAATACTTCTGCCACCCACTGTACTAACTGACCCAGTGTCAGTGAAAAGAAATGTAGGGTCAGGTGATATGTAGATGTCCTACAGGGCCTGCAATCAAAAAATGAGTGTAGTGGAGGAGAAACAAGGTTGAAATGTACCAAGGAACATTTTGTGTAGGATTTTCCATTCCTCAGTAATTTAAAACTGTAAGCAGAGGATTTATTTCTCATGGGCCCCTAACCTAACTCATCAATAATGAAAAACAAAATGTTCAGGCTAGAGGAAAGGCAGAACTATCTTTCTACATTTCCTGTACAAAATGATACTTCAAAATCATTATCATGTGAAGATGCGATTCTAGAGAATTAAGCCAAATCATGTAGGAAAAAAGAACGTCAAAGAGGTATGTCTGTCATGAAGTAACAAAAATATTATACCATTTTTCTGGAATTTCATTAGCTTTTCAGATTTGTGGTTTGTTGTAGTTACTTTTCTTAATCTCAGTAAATATTTCATGTCATAACTGAGATAATATACAATCGTCTTATCACATCAGACCCCTAGAATTCAGATATCATACCTCACAAATAATTTTATAGATTAAGCAGTAGTGAGGCCGTGACAAAGCAGACAATAGTTAGGACTTCTAATGCAGCTCCCCCGGGGATCTTGTTCGCACATTTGGGTCCAAGTTAATAAGGATATCAATAGGCAAAGTGTGCAGTCCCCTCACTTATAGAGAAACCCATTTTAATCCTAACACATCTCCATTTTATAATAAATAGCCACATAGTTCAGGAGACATTTTCCAGTGAATTTGTAGACTCCAAGTTTATTTATGATAAGGGCTCTATAAAATCGACTTCCTTGTGCATGTGTTTAATACCCGCCAGTGATTTTCCACCCTTAGAATGCTTTTGCATATGCCATTGTTACTTTATCATTGATTTTGCTAGCTTCTCTATCTCTATTCAAATTGCTTTGAAATCACCGAAGACATGATGAGTATTTCTCACCCTAAGACTTCTCTGATGTGGGTAGTGTTCACTGCTGCCTGGTAGTAAGCTGACAACTGTTTTCTAAGGGTCTACAATAAGGAGCTGTTTCAGACAGTTTACAAATGCAAAACCCAAGCTGCCTTTGCCATGTTCAATTTCTGCCAAAGGGTTTGGGTCTATATATGATTCATACCTAGTTATGGTTCATAACAACCAAATGGGACCTCCTATACCATCTTGTCTATTTAATCTTTATTTCTGTTTATGACCTCTTTCTTGCCTGCCCACCTTCCTTCCCTCCCTTCCTCCATCCCTCTTTTCCCCTTCCTTCCTTCCTTCCTTCCTTCCTTCCTTCCTTCCTTCCTTCCTTCCTTCCTCTTATAACCTATTGACTTTGTGAAAAGGGGCCCTCAGGATCCTAGAAGAGGAATATTATTTCAACAAAACCTAAATAGTCCTGCTGGCCTTCTAGTGTCTTCCTTATTGGCAGGGTCTGAGAACTTTTTGTTAGTTACGGGAATGTCCTCATTTATTCCAGTCTATGTAATTCCCAGGAATTTCACAGACAAAGCCGAATCTTGAATTTTAGCTGGATATGTCAGCCAGCCTCTATTTGTCCTCCAGAGCCTCTTCATCGGAGGCATCAGTGATAATCATGTCATCAGTGCAGAATACTAACGTGCTCTAATAGTTATCAAGTTCAAGTCCTACCTCATTAAATTGTGGCCCTATGCCTGAGAATTCAAATTTCCCTGTATCAAAACAGTGTATACATCTGATTTCCATCGCACAAGACTGCAAATTGCACCTGGCTGAACTCCAAATCTGGTGTGAAAAGAATGCATCAGCCAAGTAGGTAACATCATACCAGTCCCCACTGGACTACTGCATTTCCTGGGTAGTCTCTTCTGTGTCAAGTACAGCTGAAGCAATCAAAGGAACCACCTTGGCTAATGCTCAGTAGTCTAGTATTAACCTCTAAACGCTGTCTTCCATAAGTACTGGCCAGACAGGACTATTACTAAGGGAGAGAGGAATTAAAACTCCCATCCCAACCATTCCTTGATGAGAGCAGCAATTTAATTTCTGTCTTAGAATTCTCCATAGCTTAATGTTTATCACTAGGAGGGCTTGGTTCCAAAAATTCCCATTTACCATGGCTGATTAAAATCACATGAAAGATGGATTTAGCACATTTTTTTTGGTAAAGAATAACATCCCTGATTTGCACATAATACCCATCCCAAGCATGCATTCAGGGAAAGGGAAAGAAATTCTCCTTATCCAGATTTTCCAAATTGTAATTTTACACTACCTTGGTTCCCTCCAGCTGTACCTCCAATCCTCCCAGGTTTAACTCCATGCCATTCAGAGCACAGTTCCTACACTCTTTACCCCCACCACTCCATCATAGGAATTATTTCACACTGGGCATCCATATCTAAGAAAGTTTTGCTTACCAGCCCCAGACCACTTGATCTAATCATCGCATACAGTCTAAAATTTCTTGCCAGAGATTAAGCAAGCAGATATTGACCTTTCATCCCATGTTTTTCAGAATTTATGGCTTAGCCTTTAACTGAGGGATGAAATTCTTCCAGATAGGACAGCTAGAGAAAACTTACCATTGCTCTTTAAGAGGTAAGAGTGAGGCTAAGGAAGCTCCCTCACCTTCATCCACTGCAGCTTGTTGGTCGCAGACCATCCAGATGCCTTTGCCCATAAAAGTTCTCAGTCACTTAAGGATCAACCACAACCCAAATAACCACTTACATTTGGCAATATACAGTGTCAGCACCATGCCTCCCCATTGCTATTTCTTTTTTTTTTTAAGACTTTATTTATTAAAGAGAGAGAGCACGAGTGAGGAGTGCGGCAGAGGGAGAAGGAGAAAAAAATCTCAAGCACACTCGTGCTGAGTGCTGTGCCCATGAAGGGTTCGATCTCATGAAACCGAGATCACAACCCAAGCTGAAATCAAGAGTCCCACGCTTAACTGACTGAGACTCCAACACATCTGATTGTTATTTCTAAGAGACCATGCCAATAATTATTCTCCAGGCTTTTCTAATATTTTGTTTTTAACTGTCCTAATGCTTGAACAGAAAGAATCCCCTTGGGGTTCTACAGTTACTTGCACGTGGTCTTTAGACACTTTTATAATTTTTTGATTAATCAACAGTCCTAGCTGAGTTGCAAATGGAAGTAACATTTCTCCTGATTATAGAAGAAACATGAGAAGCTTTCTAGAACTGAAAAATCTTCATCTTACTAATTTCATTTTTTTCCCACTGCCACCTCTTCTTTTATGAGTCTAGCTTTTATCAAGGCTGCTAACAATGGCCAGGGATAGGATATTTAATTAATTTGCCCTTTTTCCTGTTATGCCTTGTCTATCCATTTAGTCATCTCCACCAGATCTAGAAGGATTTCCTAAAAATTCCACTGATAAGACTTATCCCACTAATATGCTTTGGGTTTTCACCATTTCATACAAAGGTCGGTAGGCAGCTAACTTGGCATCAAGTCCTCATCATATTTTCCCCATTTTTCTTGCCAAATAATAAACGGCTGTTGTGATTGGTGGGGTTCTGAAACATAACCCTGTTGAATGCACAAATCTGAAATAACTTGAAGGATCACATTGTCACATTAGACACACATAAACCAGAGATGTTACCCAGTATCAAGCTTTACTAATAAAGAATCTGAGTAATCACGAGGCTCAGGAAAAGCAAGGAGGTCCTCCAATACAGCTCCTCACATGAGTTCTGGGCCTATATTAATATATGAGATCTCCAAGTGATGTGTTTAGTCACACCCCTTACATAAAAGGAGGCATTTTTCACATTAAAACATCTTCATTTTATATTCAGATAGCTACATAGTTAAAGTGACAATTCCCCAGAGCCAACCCATAAAACTCAAACTTTCATGTTCGTTAGCCATAAGCAATCCTAGAGAACAAGATTTACCCTTTAAAAAGGCATTCCAGGGCGCCAGGGTGGCTCAGTTGGTTAAGTGTCTGACTTGATTTGGGCCTAGGTCATGATCTCAGGGTTTTGACATTGAGTCCCCTTTCAGGCTCTGCTCTCAGCAGGGAAATCTGCTCCAGATTCTCCCTCTCCCTCTCCATTTGTCCCTCCCCCTGCTCATGCTCTTTCTCTTGCTTTCTCTCTAAATAAATAAGCAAAATATTTTTAAAAATAAAAAGAATAAAAAAGCATTCCAAACCTAGTAACTCTTCTGTTAGCAAATACTACTGGTTTGCTTACTAAGAGACCTGTCATTAACGAGTTTCCTGTGAAATCTGATGAAGTCACCATTTTTCTTTCCAAGAAGCAGCACTTTGCCCAGGAAAGGAGATAGAATGGATTATAGACATGTTGCTTACCATTTACTTGACCGTGCCTAAATTTGTATTTATAATCTTGAGGGTTTTTTTTTTTTCTAAAGAAGGGGCTCCCAAATGATATCTTCCAAATCCCCCCAGAATAGGATCCATCCCTGGCTCTGCTATATGCAAGAGAAGAGTTAAGATACATTCCTATCCTCTGTCTCATCTCTGTTCTAACAAACCTTTCCTGCTGAACTTCCTCCAGCATCTTCCATGCCCCATTCTCCCCAAGTTCACTTGACCTTGTGCTCCCACATACTAACTGCCTGCAGCTGTCTACCTCTTTTCCTGGGGCAGATCATTCATAGCTTTCAAATTTCAGTTTTCCCTACACAAACTTTACTTCTGCTATCCCATGCAATGTATCCTTTCTTTGAAATGTCATTGCTTATGCAAACTACTTGGAAATAACATTAATAGAAGCTACATCAGGGCATCTGGGTGGCTCAGTCAGTTAAGCATCTGACTCTTAATTTTGGCTCAGGTCATGATCTCAGAGTTGTGAGATTGAGCCCCGTGTCAGGCTCCATGCTCAGTTGGAGTCTGCTTAAGATACTCTCTCCCTATCCCTCTGCCCCTACCCACCCTCCATTCCTGTGCATGCACTCTCTCCCTCAAAAAAAAGAAAAAAGAAAAAGAAAAGAAGTGAATTAGATAGTAAAAGTAAAGACCACATTTTTTGCTCATTTTGCAATCCCTGAAGAGGAATGTAGTATAAATATATCTATAACTTCTGGTTGGCTGATTACATGTTTGGACTGATATATTTGTTATATATATTTATTTATACATTATATATATTTTATATATATGTATATTTGTACATTGTATATTATATATACTTTTCACTACTTCAGTAAACACCCAAAAATGCAGGGACATGAAAAAAATAGAAGTTTTATTTCTCTCTCATATAAAGCACTGATCTAGTAGGCTGAATTTTACCTTCAGTCAGTTAAGGTATCCATGGACCAAAGAGATGGGGTAAGCTCTGCCATTCTTAACATGAGGCTTTCACACTCACTGCAGACATTGCCATTTCCAACCAGGACTGAGGTAAAAGCAGTAGCCCAGAGAAACAGATGCCTTTCAAATAAGCAATATGGAAGTTGGATACATCAATTCTTTTCCCATTCTGTTGGGAAAAATATAGTCCTATGACTATACGAGCAGACTGGAAAATGTAGTCCCTGGGGTCTCTAAGGTGACAATATGCCAGGCCAAAACTTGATCCTTATGTGTAGGCTAGAATAGGCCAGGTTATGCTGTGATAACAGGCAATCCTCAAACTCTCAGTGGCTTAAAAGAACAGTTTTATTCTTTACCCATTCTCCATGTCCATTATGGGTCAACTGGGAACTCTGTTCAATACTTTCTCTGTGTCCTTATTCTGAGATCCTCACTGCTTGCACAGCTGTTCTCTGGATCTATGCCAGATGCTGCAATAAGGACAAAAAAATCTTAAGAGTCTTTCATTTATATGCTCTGGCCCAGTAGTGATGCATCTCACTTCCATTAAAAGTTCACTGGCCAAAAAAATAAATAAATAAAATAAAATAAAAAAGAACTATTGGCCAGAACTAGTCTCAAAGTCTTTGCACTGAGAAGATAGAGAGCTGTTAATATTCAGTAAGCAGCAATGATTTTTACCACAGTCTAGAAAAGGTGAAAAATGGATTTGGTTTATAACTAACAAGCTAACCAACACTGGCTGTCCCGGTATCCAAAAGAGGTGATCAATATAATTTTTTAAAAGTTAGATGCAAATAATAGGCTTTCTCATTTTAGGCTTCATATGATTTGAGAAGAAAGAATTTTCATAGGAGATAGTTGATAATTGCTGGTCTTTTACCCACCATCATATCAGCCCCAAGATTTTCATTAGGGAATAAACTTCCTCCATCCTGAATCATAAGGTCTGGATGAACTGAGTTTTTACTCAAACCCGATGGTGGACATTTATTGGTCTAAATCAATCAGCATAATCTTATCCACTTGATCATAGTGATTTGATTCAGAAGTGGGCATGTAACAAATAAGTCCAATCAGCCTAAAATCAGAATTTTAATTTTAAAGTTGAGGGAGAGACACACTCTCCAAGTATAGACAAGAAAGAGGTAGCCTTGGCAAATATTAGCACCCATCTTTTTGAGAGGGGCCACTCACACATGAAAATTATTATTTTTGACATTGTTCAGCTGCTAAATTAAATCAACCTTAAAGTTGTATTACTTAATAGAGTTTATGCTGAATATTATGTTACAGCATAAAGTCCTAAGCAATCAATTTGGCCTATAAGGCTTTAGCAACTTGATTGATATAATCATAAGAAAATATGGGTTTATAAATCAAAATAAAAGAATGTTACTTACAAAGAAGTGACAACAGAGCTTCTCTTAGCAACTGTGTTGAAAAATGATTTGATGAAATAAACCAACCCACAACTTTTAACCCGTATCTCTGTTTTGTCAAGTTTTCCTGTAGAACTAAATGACTCTACTAATTACAGAGAAGAACATTTAAAATTCTTGAGATAATCTGATGTAAAGATAACAAAAAGAAATAGAACGTAGAAATAGAAAGGTAGGGTTTGGCAAAAATTGCAGAAATCTGTGGGTTATGCAATTGACTCTTTACTTAAGCAGCTGACCCCTCCACAAATTATATCCAATAAAGTCCTCTAACCTGATGAATGTTTCTTATCGGAGATTTATTTTTATAAATGAGTTCCACCTCAGGGTTTAGGTAATGTAGAAGCAAAGCTCCACATAGAGAAGCCAGAGCCCAGGAGGCAGAGAAGGCCAAGAGAACATAACTGCACCTCAACCCTAAGAATTAGCAAAAGTCTGTGTGAGGGCTTTGGACTGAGGCATGATGAAAGTTGGAAAGAGAGACATTTGGGTGCTCCAAGAAATTAAAATCTCCAAAACATCTAGATTACTTTGCAAGTTACATGAATAGAATGATTTTACTTGTTCCATATTCTTCATTCCCAGATTAAACATAAGGGAATAAATACTTTTCTCTTTTCCCACTGAGGGGCATTAAGATTAGCAGTGATTGTTCACAAAGCCAAACGCATGCACAGTGTGTACACACCAATGAGAAGTAGTGGTCCAAAAGTATGCTTTCAATGAGCAAGGCCAGGAGTCAGGAGTCTTAAATGCTCTCCAGATTTGCCATTAATTAGCACAGGGAGTCTTCCTGGGCCTTGTACGTGAAGACATAGCAAAGGCCAGCTTTGGCTCTACAAATCTATGAATATAAGTAACTTGAGTATGTGGCATTTAATATTTATCTCATGCCTACTATCCATGCCAGTTACTCTGCTAGCCTGTGACAATATACTATTAACCCATTTGTACATAGCATTCTAACTTTCAAATCCCTTTCCATACACCCAGTATTTTCCTTGTAAAAAATCTGGTGCAATATGATGACCAATTAATAGTATGCCAATTTCCCTGATAAGGAAGCTGAACTAGAGTGAGGGCAAGGGATTTGCCCAGTGTTGGGTAATCAATAAATGGCTCAGCCAAACTAGAAGCCAAGACTTTTTATTCCAACCTAGGATGTTGGAACAACAACCACCAAGTAGCAAAAAGCTTTTTATTGCCCCAGAAAGAATAATGAGTGATAGAGAGAATAAATGCCCTGTGATGCTATGAACCAAAATGGAGTTATCCTGAGGAAGCAAAAATGCTTAAAAAGAGAATAAGTTTGTCCAGGCAGACAAGTTTGCAACACATATATGACAGCGTTTTTATGAAGGAATAATATCTCAGATCTGACTAAAGCAAACCACAGTCATAAATTACAGTGCCTGAATTTCAGTCAATTTTTAATAATATATCACCAACCATAGATTAATCCTCAAGGTCAACAAGCACTGTATGAAACATAGGAGAGCAGTCCAAGGAGAGGTGACTCCAAGAGAGCAAGCACATCAAGACTGCAAGTGGTGACAGATGAGGTGCCATGGGGATCAATATGAAGACCACCTTGGCTCACTTTTTTTCAAAGACTGGGGAAAAAGCAAGCAGTAAAAATGACGAAGTTTGCAAATGCTAAAAAAAAAAAAAGGAAAAGAGAAGGAAAACAAATCCCGAAGCGAGGGGATAAGCTAAGAGAGCACACCTGAATTCAGAATAACTTGGACAGAACTAGAGCCCAGAGAAATAATTTACTGACTAATGTAACTCAGCATGAGGAAATAAATACGAAATAATAAGGCTAGTGACAAATACAGCATAACAAGCAAGATGCAGCAATTATGAGCAGAATCTATATCCTCTTGAAGTTTTCAGGTACCCAAGGACGGAGCGCTATAGTAAATAATGCGGACGCTGGATCACTGCCTGAGAGCAGCAACATCGACCCATCAATCTTGATTGTTTGGGATGCAGAATAAAAGCAGGCATGGTTCCATAGCTCTGTTGCATGGTCCACAAGTTCCTGGTTTTATTTTTGCCTGCTGTCACCTTTCACCTGTAAAATATTTTATTTTATAAAAGTCAGAATGAAAATGTAAGGAAATTAGAATTTATCAAGTCCAACAGCTTTGCTTTATATGTGGAGGAGACTGAGGCTCCACATCAATTCTCTGTAAATTTAGGTGATGGATTATATAGTCATTTTGGTCCTCCCAATATCTCTGAAACTTTCAAGAATGCATGAATCTCACTCCACATGTCTGTCTAGGACTATAACCTAGTCACGTCAGGGAGTAACAAGGGAATACCTTCTACAATATGGGTGCCTAAGCCATGCTACAGGGATTCTTGGATTTATTCCAAGTGTCTATAATACAAATGCTATGCCTACATTCTTAACTATAATGACAATTATTTTTATACCTATATTCAGTAAATGGAACTAACATTTCAACCAGAATTAGAGACGCCAGATTTAGTAGCTTCCTCAAGAATATGCCACTTGCTATAACTCCAGAATTCCTTTACAATTTATCACAGTGCTCGTTACAACCAAGCTATGTCTAATTCTATTTCTGTGTCAAAGCTACTTCTGCTAAATAAAAATAAAATCACATTTTGTCCCTTTCAATGAGGAAGAGGACAACAGTCCTTGGAGGTGACTCTGGCACTAGCAGAAATCCAAAAACTCTGAAAAAAATAGCTCCATTTTATCCTGGTGACAGCAACATCTCCTAAAGAGGCATTTTGAGTGAAAGGGCAATGGGAAGTGGAAGTTTGGGGGGAGCTTTTGTGAAGGATGTGGAACATGAGATCAGGCATTGGTGGAAATCTCTATAAATAGCTGCAAATTTTGCTTGCCTTCCACTGTCTCCTCTACCTTCCAAGTCCACTGAAACTCCATCGGGTAGTCCTATATCTAGCCAGATGTGGAATATCTGACAACAATAAGAGACCAGTAGGGGCACCTGGGTGGCTCAGTCGGTTGGGCATCAGACTCACTTTCAGCTCAGGTCATGATCTCACGGTCATGAAATCAAACTCTGATTCCGGCTCCCAGCTCAGCATGGAGTCAGCTTAGGCTTCTCTCTCACCCTCTCCCTCTGCCTCTCCCCCTGCTTGTGCACGCACGCTCTCTAAATACATACATACATACATACATACATACATACATACATAAAATCTTAAAAAAAGAAAACAGTAAGAGACCA
>NC_138370.1:20094391-20134980 GCF_054177405.1 Leptonychotes weddellii
ACGTCCTACCTTCCAGAAAGTGGTCGCTTTTCTGTTCAGAGAGTTGTTGCTATTCCTTTCTTCCGTCTCCTGTTGGGTTTGTAGGTGTTCAGAATGGTTTGATCCCTATCCAGCTGAATTCCTGAGAGGAGACGAAATCCAGGTCTCCTACTCCTCCACCATCTTGCTCCGCCCCCCCACCTCTGTTTTTTTAAAGAAAAGCTGCAAATGTGATTTTTTAATGTCACATATATAATTTTTAAGACATCAGCAACCAGTTCAGTCTTTTTTTTTTTTAATTCACTTGGCCTGTTTATTCCTGAAGTGTTTTTAAGGGGCAACTGATGGTAGTATTTACAGAACCAGAAGGCTCAGTCTTATTTTTAAGGTACTGTATCGGCCAAGCAGCATGTATCTGCAAGCCATTTGGGCCAGGATACATTCCCATGGGCAACCAATTGGGAATGTATCCTGGCCCAAATTCTAAGTTGTAATATAAAAATACATCTACCCCAAGCCAGAATGCGTTAAGAGAATCTGTTTCTTTTTTTAATAGACCTTATGATGAACTTGGAGGAGCCATATACCCTATGGGGTCTGTAGGATACACTGTTTCCCAAAACTATTAGGGTAATGAAAGTGGAATTTTTCTATGATTCATCATTAGAATTTGGTGAAAGAGTGACAGGAGGCCTATAATCATCCAGATCACCTGACACCTGATTTTAATTTTTACTTCCACAAAAAAAGGAGGAAAATTAGATTTAGATTTTTAAGTAATATTAGCACCCTACTAAAAGCAACCAAAAGATGTCCTAAGTCCATTCTCAAAATAAAGCATTGGTCGCTATAAATTATCAAATTCTATTTGAGTATAGAATGAAATCATAGTGTATGAAACCAATGTTCACAATGATACCATTATTTTCAATATGAGATCTTATAAGTTGATGGGCAAGGAAAGGGAAAACATCAAAGTGAACATCCTTCAGCCAAGAAGGATGAATATTGGGTGAATAAAATTTCTATAGCTAAAATGTAAAAGGGACACCTGGGTGGCTCAGTCGGTTAAGCATCTGACTCTTGATTTCAGATCAGGTCATGATCTCAGGGTTAGAATCAAGCAGTGTTGGGCTCTGTGCTCAGCAGGGGGTCTGCTTGAGATTCTCTCTCTCCTCTCCCTCTGCCCCTCCCCCTGTTCCCATGCACGCTCTCTCTCTTGCTCTTTCTCTGTCTCGCAAATATATAAATAAATATAAAAGATTTACTTATAAATATTATTTTAAATCTTAGTTGGAATAACATTTCTTGATCTGACACTTATATTAATATATGAATAAAAATCAACTATATGAAAGCTAGGTCTTTAATTTTATTGTTTTAATCCTCTTCCTCCATTTCTTACATATCCACTAAGTCAAAAAGAAATATTTAGGTGTAGAGTGTTTATTCTTTTCTGTTCTTGGAACATCTCTCTTAAAAGAGTGTGAAACTAAAGTTTAAAGAGTAAGAGTAAGAAGGACAATAACTTGTCAGTATCTAATTTTAAATGTTACTCCTGAAATTAGTATCATTATACTAGTTACTGCATTTGCATGATACCATAGGCTTAGAGTCCAAATAAAACTAGTTTGGAATCAGAAAAATCAGGTTTCAGAGATAAATGTTATAATAAAAATATACAGTTTGACTTGCAGTATAGATAGTTTTTAACTGCTGCCAATTCTTACTGTGATTTCTCATAGTAACAGGTGGGAAAGTAGGGAAGATATTGCTAGTTTTCCCCAATATTTATTTCCTCCTCATTAAAAACAAAAACAAACCCCTTTGTGTCTGAGTGCATTATTGCTCAGAATAAAGGCTACATTCTCATACTCCTTTGCATCCAGGTATGGCCATTTTGCCAATTTCTGCTCAAGGGCATGTGATCATAAGTGATTTGTGCAACTTTTGAGCCACACCATTAAAACGAAGTGTGTCTTCCTCTCATCTTTTCACCATTTCGTTAGGTGGAATGCAGACAAGGTGATGGGCCACCCTGAACTCTGTGATAAAAGGCAATGCCTAGAGATGGTGTAATGATGATGTAGAATGAACCTGAATCCCTGCCATCTTTGTACTACCCACCCTCGCCTAGTTATAGCCAGACCACATGCAGTGCAAATTTAGGTCTGTATTACAGTAACTGAATATCCTAACAAATACAAAATTTGATTATAAAAAAAATCAAGAATAACTAGCCATTATCATCTAGAAGTCAGTTACAACAACAGAAATTGCAAAAAAGGAAAACTAGTGTCCTTATCATGCCATGGGGAAAGCATTTGGGGAAATTATCTGCAGTTGTTGGGAGGCAGACCATGTGTCTCTGAGCTTGGAGAAATTATGTGGGAAAATCACAAAATTAGTATGTATTCATTGTTTCTTGGCACCTCCAATGAAGTTGAACAAGAATGACTAAGATTAATGCTACCAAATGCATATGCTGAAACTGAAAGGAATTTGGCTCTTTTCTAAGATAGATTTTCTCAGTCTGCCATCTTAAATCTAAGGTGACCAAGAATCTGGGAATCTGGGGCATTGCAGAATTAATAAAGCTAACTAAAATAATTTTAAGAAGTGGCTCTGAAACGATAATTTTAGCAAGAGATAAGTCTGTGGCCCAGAAGTTTTCTCCCATACAAGCCAAATAATGTGAGCCAACTGAACAGCTAAAAATCAGATTAAGATTATTCCCTCATCACCTCAGTCTATTTCCAGATGGCTGATTCTCTATTTATGTTCACTCTGAGTGTGACTTGTGCAGATTAATTGACAAGGAAGAACCTTCTAGACAATAGTATCTGGGATCACAGAGAGCAATGAACAAAATAAATTCTTCCAGGGAGCAAACCAGATGGCTTAACCAAGGAATTTCCTCAACTGCTAGCTCAGGGCTCTTCTATTCCCGACCAGTAGTCTGTGATATGTTATATGGATGATTGATTGCTGGTATTTTCCATTCTTGCCTTTTCCAAGTAGTAGCTTATAGTGTGATTTTTCTATTCAATCATCATTATATATTGGATGTTTTGGGGGGCAGATAACATGTCATTTAATTTAGAGGTGATGCACTTGGAGGAGCAACTCTCTCAAATACCCAAGACTTTTAGTTGAAGATAGCCCTGTTCCAGAAATTTGGATTGTCTTTCTTGGGAAGGAGTGACTGTGTTCTTTACACGGGAAGAAGAAAATGCATCATTACCTGTGGTCAAAAGGATGCCTTGTGGTAAAGACTATTTGTTTCCAAATACCTATCCTTCCCTTATCTGAGGGTAATAGATAATTAGATTTATTAATAGATTTTTAGCTGCCATTTTTAGTTGCCATAATCTTTCTAAACTTTCTCAATATCCCCAATATCATTATGATGAAGCCTTGGCCAATGATAATGCTCATTGACTGATGGATGGATAAATAAAATACAAGCACGGCCATATAATGGAATATTATCCTGCAATAATAATGAATAATGTCCTGATACATACTACAACATAGATGAACTTTGAAAACATTCTGCTAAGTGAAAGAAGGAAGTCACAAAAGGCCACATATTGTATAACTCCATTTATATGAAACGTCCAAAATAGGCAAACACACAGAATGAGAAAGTAAATTAATCAATTTTAGAACTATAAAAAAAAGCAGAAGACAAAAAAATAAAAGTAATAATTTGATTGTAGGGGAAGGAGGTAATGGTTTTTTGGTGGGGGATGATGGAAATAATCTGGAATTAGGTAGTGGTGACTCTGGGCATATACCAAAAACCACTGAATCATACATTCTACAATTTTTTTAAAAGATTTTATTTATTTATTTGAGAGAGAGTGCGCAAGAGAGAGATCACAAGCAGAGGGTAGAGGCAGAGGGAGAGGGAGACTCCCCGCTAAACTGGGAGCCTGATGTGGGGCTCAATTCCAGGACCCTGAGATCATGACTTGAGCTGAAGGCAAACGCTTAACCGACTGAGCCACCCAACTGCCTCCACATTCTATATTTTTTTAATGTAAATATTATGTTATGTTAATTGTATCTCATTTAAAAAAAGAAGAAGAAGAAGAAATACAGGCAACTTCCAGGCCTTGTAAAGAAGAGGCATGCTCTCTGTTTCTCTTCCCTTCAGCTCCCAGGCTGGAATGTAGACATGCTGGTAGGAACTGTCTTGGGTATGAAGATGAAGGCAACTCACTAAGCAGAAAAGTAAGACAGAAGCAGCTTTGGGTCTGATACCACCATGTTAACCATGCAATCCTAAACAGCATCTTCTTAGACAGTCAGGTGAAAGATAATTACAATTCAGTTTAGCATAAGCCCTTGTTTTTTAGGGTGAATGTTACAGAACACAAACCTTTATTGTATTTCACAAATTAAAAGGAAAATGACCTAACTTTCAGAATTGCTGGTAAATTATCACTATTATCTTTTAATTTGTGTCCAACCATCCATGCAGAGGTTGAGATTCTAAATGGAAAGCATTTCAAGAGAGGCAGAGTAGTGCTGTGTCTGATGCATAAGCTTTGATGTCAGACAATGCTAGACTGGAGTCCACCTCTGACGTTCACTCCCCATATGACTAAGTTACTTAATTCCCCCACCCATATTTGTCTCACCTGGAAAATAATAATAATATCAGCTTGATGCCTAATGGAGAGCAAGGGCTCAATAAACGGTAGATTTTGAAAAAAGAAACAGCACTCACACTTGGGGTATTGTTCGAGGCTTTGATTTTTCTTCCATATGAAAATTTTTCTCCAGGGAAATTGTTCCTTTTATTTCTTTATCTTCTGCCTTTCAAATTCTCCATAGCTCTAAAATTGATTGCTGACCATACAATGAAAAATGGCTTTTTGATTAATGTTCAATATTACTGATTAGGAAATGAATAGTAGTCAACAGTTATGATTTGCTATGGCTAATAGTATTAGTAACTAAATGAACAGGCAGAATAAATCAGATATATTTGTAATAAGCTATTTTTTAAAGCAACTCAAATTAGACGGCCTTTTCTATACACTGTCTGGGGATAACAGTGCTCCTGAAAAGCTGCTATTTGTGCCCATGGGACTTGCAGAAACCAAACTGCAGTCTCCAAAAACCCGTGCCATTCAGCCTGCTGTATGATGCCAAGTCGCAGTCGGCAGCCAGGGGGAAAAAGTGCTAAATTACCATACTGCTTGACACTTTTAAATGAACCTTAAATGAACAATTCATCTCCTGAGCTCAATATGCTGTAAGCATGTTATAAAATGAAACCTAAGGAAATATTGTCTAATCAAGAAATTTTCCTAGCCCAGATAATAAAAATATTTCAAATATGCATTAAACTAATGAGTAAGCTCAACATTTTATGAGGCACCGATTACTCAGACTGAATACTGTCTATTCTAATTCATTACAATATTGTTAAATCACTTTAGGTGTCTGAAGGTTCTGACTTCAAGATTTGGATTTCTATAGATTATTTTTGCATAAATATCATAAATTGCGCTATCATATTGAGTTAGGAAGACTAGTGGAGTATAACCAGAAAACAAATTCAGGTGCTTTCCTCATTTCCTCATGAATAAACACTAGGGTAGGTCCATGGCTCCTTAAGTCACTATTAGGTCATCAAAGCATTTCTTGTCACTATGATCACAAAACAGAATCAGTTGAACGTTCAAGTCAGTGTAATAACGAATAAATTGCCACTTCATTTAAATATGTAGATTGGGAGTGCCTGGGTGGCTCAGCGGTTAAGTGGTTAAGTGTCTGCCTTTGATCCAGATCATGATCCCAGGGTCCTGGGATCGAGCCTTGCATCGGGCTCCCCGCTCGGTGGGGAGTCTGCTTCTCCCTCTGCCCCTGGCCCTGCTTGCACTCTCTGACTCTCACTCTGCACTCTCTCTCTCAAATAAATAAATAATATCTTTTTAAAAATATTTTAAAAATAAATAAACAAATATGTAGATTGTGTGTGTGTATACACACACACACACACACACACACAATGGAATGTTACTCAGCCATCAGAAAGAATGAATACCTACCTTTTGCATCGACATGGATGGAATTGGAGGGGATTATGCTAAGTGAAATAAGTCAAGCAGAGAAAGACAATTATCATATGGTTTCACTCATATGTGGAACATAAGGAACAGCATGGAAGACCACAGGGGAAGGGAGGGAAAACTGAATGAATGGTAAGAAATCAGAGAGGGAGACAAACCATGAGAGACTCTGGACTCCAGGAAACAAACTGAGGGTTACAGAAGGGATGGGGGAGAATACACCGGGTGACGGGTATTGGGGAGGGCACGTGTGGTGATGAGCACTGGGTGTTATATGCAACTGATGATTCGTTGGGCACTACATCAAACACTAATAAGATACTATATGTTGGCTCACTGAACGTAATTTAAAAAATGTAGATTGTTCATGATGCAGAAACGAAGAATAGATTCAATTTATTTGTCCTCCTTACTCTTTTCTCAACTTTTATTAATGATGGCTCCTTGACCCTTCCGGAAGGAGGAGTGGGAAGGAACAGGGAGAAGCCAGAAAAATGGTGAGCATTTCTTATTTGGCTTATTTGGATGTTACAGTGATCTACACTGGTGGCCTCTTGAACTAGAGGCTTGCAAAGTGGATGCTTCCTTTCTGGTAGACCAGTCATTTGAAGTTTTCTTGATCAATACGCAATTGTGTATTTATTTCAGTTGGCCATATGCACATATTTTCTCAGAGCCTAGATATCTTCTGATGGTCCTTTTTTTTTCTGCTGAGGTCTTTTGCTTTTCAAGGCTGCCCCCTTACAGAGAAAATAAGACAATTCTACCACATGTATTTCACATTGATGGCCCTCACCAAGTGCACAGGAGAGACCAAAGCATCCTGTGCTCTGTCACTCTCTAGATGAACAGGAAACATTTTCCTTCTGCCGTCAGAACTAACCAATCATATGTTTTCACCCTTTAGATTTGTGAGGCATGAATTAGATATCAATTTCATGTGTCCTGTAAGCTCCAGGGATATGCATCAAACTTTCTGAATGGGCTCATTAAGTCCCTCTCCCTAGTCTGGAGGCAAAGAGGTCTGGCAGTCCACTGACAGAGTTCTCCCAAGGCTTCTTTAAATTCCCATTTATTTCTCCAAATTATTGCATAGGCTGCAAGTCAGCATCCAGCTGTGTTAGCACTCGTTAGGAAACCTCCTTGAAAGTTTTGTGGGGGGCCCTGCCCCTCATTTTGAAATGCAGCAGCTGTGGCCTGGAGAACTTCGCTGAAACTATGACTGAAACAGTTGAGGTTCAACGTTATTTATGTAAATACTTCTCTTTCTCTTTTTAATCTTATTATTTTTTTATCTCATCAGTCCGGTTTGTTTTCATGGTTAGACTTCGGCTACTAGGAGACCTAGCAGCACTACCCATACTACCTCTGTGGGTAGTTAGAAGGTAGGATGGTATTGAGATGTGGGACATAGGTCAGTGAAATACAACCTTGGCATCACTGTAGCTCTTCATGGAAAATATCTTGTCCTGGTCATCTTGGGTTACCATAAAAAAGTACCAAAGACTGCCTTAAAAAAAGAAACATATTTTTTCATAATTCTGGAGGCTAGAAGTCTGAGATCAAGGTGTTGGAAGGGTTGGTTTCTTTGTAGGCCTCTCTCCTTGGCTTGGAGATGGCTGTTTTCTCCGTGTCTTCACGTGGACTTAACTCTGGGTCTATTTCCAAATTCCCTCTTCTTATGGTCAGATTGGATTAAGGCCCACCCTAATGACTTCATTTTAACTTAACTACCCTTTTAAAGACCCTAATTCC
Organism: Leptonychotes weddellii; assembly: GCF_054177405.1. NCBI lineage: Eukaryota > Metazoa > Chordata > Mammalia > Carnivora > Phocidae > Leptonychotes > Leptonychotes weddellii. The sequence goes on from NC_138370.1 coordinate 20,102,215, forward strand.
AAATACGTCCTACCTTCCAGAAAGTGGTCGCTTTTCTGATGAGAGAGTTGTTGCTCTTCTTTTCTTCGATCTCCTGTTGAGTTTGTAGGTGTTCAGAATGGTTTGATCCCTATCCAGCTGAATTCCTGAGAGGAGACGAAATCCAGGTCTCCTACTCCTCCGCCATCTTGCTCCGCCGGGAGTTAAGACTTCAAACATACCAGTTTTTATGGGATGTAACTCAGACCATAACTAATAGCAAAATAACCATCATTTAACCGAGATGGATTACTATTTAGAACATCATAACTTTTAAAAATTATCACCCCAAGTCATCTTGAACCAAATGTACCGCTAATATATACATATACATAAATACCCACATATATACATATATATCCTATGTTGTAAGCTATTATATCATATCCTTCATTATCTTCATAAACAAGAGTTCATTTTTCCAAGTTTTACTTTCTGTATCAACTCAGAAAGGATTAGCTAGCTAGTTTTTCTCATAATCTTTCCAAATAGTTTTTAAGTATATAATAAGCCTAATACTATGCCCACCATCATCCCATTCACTCTCCCCCTCCCCAAAAAAAGGAACAGTTAAAATATTGGCTTAAAGATATTTGACTTTTATTCATCTCACTAAGTCTTGGTTTTCTCCATTATGACCTTGGTGTGATAATGGTTCTATCTTGCTGTGAGGCTTAAGAGAAGCTACCACATAAGGAAAGTGTTTAGTCTCATACCCAGCACATAAGAGATTGCTCAATAAATACTACTTTTCATTTTTATTATCAGTATCACATACATATTTGACCATAACGTTTACCTTAATAATAATAATATTTGCATTTAAAATTATTGAATAGTATAAAATATTTAAAAACAGTTTGAAATACAAGCCATGCAAAATCTATGCAATAAAAAATAACCTGACACCTTAGTTGTTTAGTCCCTATTACAGGTATATTTACTGCCCTCTGGTGGCCATTGTCCTAACAAGAGAACCGTTACTAAAAAATGTGTAAAAAAATTTTGAATCATGGTCTTTTAGAAAATGTTATCAAACAATCAGAGGAATCAGTAAACATAAGCATTATACCTTTCCATTTGATTCTGAGAAACTAAAAAACTCTACCTTATAAAATCATAGTAATAGAAATTTGTATGTTTATAAAAAGATGCATTTGGGGAATTTTCAAATTAGAGTCAGGAGACCTTCACAAGACTGTAGTTTTGCTGTCATCTGAACACTTTCCCAACTGAAATATGAAAAAGGATTGAATTAGATCAGTGTTTTCATAAGGGTTGTTTTCTTTACACATCTGGCCAAAGTTACATGGCTGCTTTTTAAGGATCCATATGCCAGTCTTACTTTACATCATCATTATCATCTTTTCTTGACTGTACATCTAGCCTAGTTTCAGCCCAATAGTAATTCACAATGTTTCCATAAAATTTTCAAATTAGTGTCCATATCCCAAACTTGAAGATATAAAAAAAAAAAAAACATAAAACATGACTTTGTGTTTTCCACTAAGGCACATCGATCTGTCTTGGTAATTTTTAAAAATAGAAAAATTATAGAGAGATATGTAGAATTCTGGACATAAGAGTTAACTGATTTTTAACTAATCCTAGAAAGCATCTTTAAAAAATTATTGAAGTTAAATATCAGGAAGAACCTGATACATTATAGGGAACTTTCTTTCATTAATCTAAAATCTTTATCTTGCAATTTCTAATCAAGTAGTTTCTATTATGAATTTTAAATATTAGTACATAATGATGTTTTCAATTTGTATAATTGAAGAGTATATTTCAGTGGTGATCTTTTAAAAAATATTTTTATACTGTTGGCATGGTTTAAATGAACACCTCCTAAAAGTTAAGAAACATGTACTAAATAGTCTGGCAAGGCTTTAAAAACCTAACCCCTTTTTTTTTTTTAAACATAACATAATAAAAAAAAAAGAAAGAAAAAGATTTTTTAATTTTTCCTACTTCCTGTATAGAAGCCAGTTCATATATTTTTCTTAATGACAATTTTATACAGACCATATTGAAAGCAACAATGTTTACCATAATGGCTCAGCTCTCTTGTATGCAGTTTAAATAATCTCTTCAATCTCTTTGCTTCTTCAACCTTCTTGTTTTTGTAATGTGAATTACTGTTAATATAATGACATTTTAAAAGTTACACACATAAATATGATAAGTTTTTAAAGCTCTTACACATCTATAAAACCTTTTAATAATAAAAAAATAAATGAGGGGCGCCTGGGTGGCTCAGTCATTAAGCGTCTGCCTTCGGCTCAGGTCATGGTCCCAGGGTCCTGGGATCGAGCCCCGCATCGGGCTCCCTGCTCAGCAGGAAGCCTGCTTCTCCCTCTCCCACTCCCCCTGCTTGTGTTCCCTCTCTCGCTGTCTCTCTCTGTCAAATAAATAAATAAAATCTTTAAAAAAAATAAAAATAAAAATAAAAAAATAAATGAGCAGAATCCACAAAACTAATGCAAATTAATATTAATCTCACAATTATCACTAAATTGCTGGTTGAAATTTAATATAATACTGTTCAGAGGCAGGTCCTTTGAAAGACAGCTGGTTCACCCCACTGTAAACTGGTTGAGGACTTCAAGTCTCTCACTTTCCCTACCCTATTCAAACCCCTAGGAAAATTTGTTTCATGTTAAAAATCTCAACATTCCTTAAAACTTTGTTGATGGCTAGATCCTATGATTTGCCTATATTCAGAGTTTCTTATCCTCTCCTCTGAACTATAATCTGGACTGTAGTATCTCCATCAATAAGAATCTGATGAGTAATGAATTAACTGGAATGCCATCTCCGTGCGTATCGTCTGTATGTTTCTGCCGCAATGCCGTCGTCGGCTTCTTACTCAAATTACCATGTTGATAATGCAAGTTAATTTATTATGCCTCATGACCACTTGCTGATATATATTTTACCTGTGGCAGTTTTAAAACAGACCCACAAATTCTTTGATAACTCATTCCCTCAAGTTATGGTGTCTATATCTCCTCCCTCTGAATCTTGGCTAGCCTTAGTGACTCAATAGAATAGAATCATAGAATTCAGCAGAAGTAACAATGTGTGACTTCCAAAGCTGGACCACAAAAGATGTTACTACTTTTCTTCTCTGGTCACTGGATACTCAGGCTTGGAGCCATGAGCCACCATGAGAACTGTTCTGATGCTGCCATGCTTCCGAGAAGTGCAGTCCACCAGAGAAGCCATGGGTAAGTGCTCTGGTTGAAAGATCCAGTTGCGGGGCGCCTGGGTGGCTCAGTCGTTAAGCATCTGCCTTCGGCTCAGGTCGTGATCCCAGGGTCCTGGGATCGAGCCCCGCATCGGGCTCTCTGCTTGGCGGGAAGCCTGCTTCTCCCCTCCTTCTCCCCCTGCTTGTGTTCCTTCTCTCGCTATGTCTCTCTCTGTCAAATAAATAAATAAAATCTTTAAAAAAAAAAAAAAAGAAAGATCCAGTTGCTCATTTTATTCACATTAAATTTTGTGCATTAAATTTTATTTTGGAGTCACATAGCTTAGTACTATGTTGTTAAATCCTTCGCCCGTTGATCAATGCACTTTCTGAGATTTTATCAGGAAAAATAGTTGACAATAAAAGAACAATATTTCTAAAATACCGGTGTGGTTAACTATTAATAGAGTAAGTTCAGGAATGTTAACAACACACACTCTGGTATAAAACAGTGCCCAGGGGTCTTTTAGACTCCCTGGAAGATAACTTGAAGAATCCAAACAAAAATCTTTTAAAAAGCTGATACTCTATTGTGTGGTGTGTTTAATGCTAAATATGTGTCTTTATCTAAAAAGGATTAGAGACCGAAGGGACATTTTTTGTTTGATACTTTTGACATGCATTATTAACTTAGTCATTTGGACTTCTATGTGTTTAGCAACTCACCCAGGAAAACTTCTTGTGGGAATTACTATACCTGAACAGCTGTAATTTGACTGAATTAAAACGAAGATAAATTGGGAAGAGGTAACCATTCCACCTTCCCATACCACCTAAACCTAGGTAGTTAAAAAACATTATACAGGCTTGAGTTTTAATACTTAATGAGAATAGAATGTTGGAATAAGCAAATTGTTCTACCCTAAAATTATGAGAGAGGATATTCTGAATCACTCTTGGCACCTGGTCCAGCCTTCTTAAACTTCCAAAATGATGATTATACACACTCTGCCTTTTTTAGGAGGCCAAAATTCCAAAAAGGAAGAATAAAATAAAATTATGCTCCTTGAAGTAAAGAGATGTTAGTTGATGATAATTGAAAACACCTTCCCTCTGTTGGTCTACTCAAATGTTTTATTCCTTTCATCATCCAAACATCCAACCAAATCCATCTTCAAAGTACATGGATTATTTATTACATAAGTAGTTTTTTGGTTTTTTTGTTTGTTTATTTGTTTGTGGTTTTTTGTTCGTTTGTTTTGTTTAGTAATAGTATAAAGTCATCTGTAAGCAAATCTAGCCCTAAAAACTTTGCTTCTTTGGGACTGGTGCAAACAGTTCTCCAGGGACACCAGTGACTGAGCACAGGGCTGAGAGGTAGATGCTACCAGTTCAGTGAAATCCTCTCAGATGGAGACAACCAATACCCGGAACCACAGGCCGGCCCCCAGTCTGAGGCATGCAGGCTGAATTCTGTGTGTGTTTGCACGTGTATGCGTGTGTGTTTGTGTGTTTCAACAAGCATCAGCACAGTGTCCTGAATTCTCCTTTCGATGTGTTATCTGCTCCGCATGAATATGATCGTGAGAAGGAAACATTTCTAATATTTTGTTCTTCGTCATGAGGAAAAATTAATTATACAAACCAGAAAGACAAGCAGACATGTCAACTGTTATTTATTTAGTATCATGTATGTGCTTTTCTGATACCGGACTAAGTATTTTAGATAAAGCTTGATCAATCCTGAACACCCCGATTTTGCAGAAAAGAAAGTGAGCCTCACTGAGATGATGCGATTTGTCTTTATATAAAAATGATGGGATGCAACAAAAAGAAGGGCTTGAACCTGGTGCTTTCTGATCTCAGTGTCACATTATACTACAAAATAATTTTAATGTGCAGTAATGGGCATAGTAAGATCCTTCTCGTTCCCATCAACAAAAATGTGACAGGGGTGCCTACGCGGATCAGTGGGTTAATCATCTGACTCTTGATTTCTGCTCAGGTCATGATCTCAGGGTCCTGAAATGGAGCCCAAGTGGGGCTCTATGCTCAGCAGGGAGGCTGCTGGAGATTCTCTCTCTCCCTCCCTCTCTCCCTCTCGTTTTGCCCACTTCCCTCTCTTTCTCTCAAATAAATAAATAAATCTTTTTAAAAAATGTAACATAAAATCTCTGAAGAAAGTTCTATCAATACTATATTTTATTTAAATATGAAGCCGTTTACCTTGCATAAGTCCTCCTAGGTTCATGCACTCCAACCTAATTCATCTCTGTAAAAATCCATCAATGTTTGGTTTTCTGTCAGAGGTGAAAGTAACCTTACCTAGGCTGGTTTATTTCAGGTACAAAAGCTCTAAAACTTCGTACTTAAAAATACATATATTATTTATCCATATTATTTGTATTTCTGTTGTCTTGTGAAAATTTCAAAATGAAAATGAAAAAAAAAAAATCTCTTCAATTTGAAGTTAGATTGACCTGATATACTACTTATTGAACAGGAATATGCAAAAAAAATCTATTTTTATAAAGTCATTGACAAATTTTCCTAAGCTAAGGCTTAAAAACAAACTGTAATGTTATTATCCATTATTATGACAGATTAATATATAGAAAATACTCGATTTTTAAAGAAATGTATTAATATATTTTAAAATATCAATCTATCACTTTTTCCTTTTATACTATAATTTATATTTAATTTTTAATTGTGATTTAAATAAATTTTACTGACATTGTATGTTAAAAAGTCAGTAAAAAAAAGTTTGCATTTTTTTCTGGCCATAATTATAATTTATTTCATCTCACAATTATTTTTTTTTATTGTCTATTAATAGTATAAAGTCAGTGGGAGAGAAGCAGACTCACCACTGAGCAAGGAGCTCCAGGCGGGGCTGGATCCCATGACCCTGAGATCATGACCTGAGCCGAAATCAAGAGTCAGGCACTTAACTAGCTGAGCCACCCAGGCGCCCCTCCTCTCACAATTATTATTGCAAATAATCATGTCATATAGTAAAAGAAATACCAGCTCCATTAAACATACCACTTCTGTGAGGTATAAAACATACTTTTAATAACATCTTTTTCTATTTAAAGTAGTCAGAATGGGTTCTGTTATTTGCAATGATGAACTCCAATCTATATTGAAAGGCTAATGAAAGGGATTTGTTTAAAAGAGATTTCAAAGGGCCAGAAGACATTCTGCAGAACTGCCGTAACAGAGGGAAATGAAGGAATGGCAAGAGTCTTGTGATTATAATGCTTTGTCTCTAAAACTCAAATAATATTACAATTTTACCTCACATTTGTTTTTAAATGATAGCAAATACCCTTTCCAAATTTTCCTTTATCTGAAAGACCTCCATTCAGCCAAGCAGTGATAGTAATGCTAGGTACATTGAGGCTCATTTATGTATCATATGTTAAAGCCAATACGGAGTTCAGAAACAGGAATAAAACATACATTTTTTGCCTTCCAAGGATTTACTAAGTTTTTTGGGCAGGAAGGCACATACATTAAAAGGTAAAAATTAAAGTTGCATAGCTCAAAGGGCAATATGCAAATTTGATAGGATTGCTCTAAGCATATTAAAAGATTGAAAGTTTTTAAAATATATATTATTAACTTTCCCATTATTCAACATTCAGTTATTCCATTAGACACAAAGCTCTATGAATATCTGTTTTGTATTATAAGTAATAATCCTGATAATAGCTAACATTAATTGACTTCCTTTTGTGCTAGGTACTCTTCTGCGTGCTGCATATGCTTCACTTTATGAACTCAGATTATTTGGAAACTTGAGGTAGCTTTCAACCTTAAAAAAAAAAATGAAATCAATCATTCAAAAAGTACAACCCAAAATCACGGGAGTACAATTTATTAGGGGTAAATAAACATATTTCTTGTGCTTTTTAAGCTTGATAAAAATCATTTGTTTAAAATATAATGTTCTTTAAGTGTATTTCTCCTTTTCTTGTGTTCTTGTTTCCTGAACACACTCCACACTTTTCTATGGAACATCAAAATGCTCTCCCTTTCACAGACACGGTATTCCATAAGTGCATCCCCACACATATGACCCTACAAATCCATATACGCGGCACGATTCCCTGTATCTCTGGGCTGTCTCCATCATTAGTGAAACTGTAGGGATTATCATAAAATGCACAGGATGTAAACTACCCTGCGTAGGAACAAATGAAAGTGTCATCTGAATTCTAAAAATCATTTTCACCAGGTGGAAGGTAACTGCTTCTTTACATAATTGATTTTACTTAATAGTTCATTTTTTTCTCCACTCTGCTGTATTAAATAAAGCATCTCATAAAATTTAAATAAATGAACAAGTGCATTGACAATCCTCTCAAACAAATGCTTTTTAAAGGTAACATCTTTTATAATCAGTATTATTAACTTACTAACTTCTGTGGATAGCTTTACACATTATGGATTCATTTGATGTTAATGTAGGTGCTAGTTTTTCTGGAGGGCAATGATAAATAGGCAATAACAAAATAAGGAGGTACACTTTTGAAAAGACAAAGAGATCACAGCTTTAATAAAACAATGCACCCATTTGGTAGTCAACCAAAGTGGAGATATAAATGCGGAAAGGCCCAGGGGCCAATATTTAGAAATAACTAAGAAAGTGAGTATCCAATCTTTGAGTATCTCTACTTATTCTCTCAAAACTAAGCCTTATATAGGAGGTCAAAGTTTGGAAGTAAAATTATATTACACCAAAATATGTTCTTTAGCAATTCCTGCATCTGCTTCTCGAGCATTTTGCAGACCCCTCCTCTCCTTCGCCACACAGATGTCTAAATGCCTTTGAACTCCTAGCTCTGCTCTCCCCCCTCAAAGCCTCTCATCCTAAAGCAACAGACCAATTCATTTAGTCAAATGATAAAATAAATAATAACACAAGTGTATGTGTAGGTATTCCCTTTTCATATAAAGTGTTTGCATTTTTTTAAGTTATATACATAAGTCCACTGAGATTGTTCCAAACCAAAACTACAAGGTTAAGTCTTCTCACAAGGAGAAAATTTCTAAGAAAATTCTAAGATTCGAATTTCAGAAAAGGGCATTTGAGCTCCTGCTCCAATGAAAAGGAACCAGCTCCTTTCACTTTGTAGATTTAACCAGAATCTGATTCCCATCTTCACGCCCACCTCAAAAATATCAATTACCTTGAAGCTTTAGTATTCCCTATAAACAAGAGGAAGACAGAATCCTCCTGTCAGCCACGGCTACTTCCGGTTATTCCTCCCCAACCCAGGTTAAATGCTTGCTACTTTCAGACTCGTATTACTCATACAGCAGCCTTTATCCTTCCTCCTTAAGCACTATCATCCATATCATTGAAATCAATGATCTTTCTCATTAATCGCTAGCATTATCGTCAGTGACTTCAATATCCAAATTATTGACCAATATATAATCCTGACCTTGCAGTCCTCTGATCTCATCTCCTATGGGCTTCAACTGTTCTCTATTCTGTCTCCTACTCACATGGTCACTCTAGTTACAGCTTTCAAAGTAACTCTACCTCTCTAATCCAGACCTACACCTGCCTGACCATAATTTCCCTTCTTCCCAGTATTGTTAATCAGTTATTCTCATTTTATGCAATATTTTTACCTACTTAGTTCTCTTAATACCCCTATTTTCTTTATATTTAGCAGCCCTTACCTACCTTGACCTCTTTTCCTATAGAGCAAAAATTCCACACCCGATCCCTTTAATAGAATTCCCTCTACACAATTTCTTCAACTTCCTTGCCCTATTGGACCTCTGCCACTCCATTTAAAGGCCAACCCTCTTTAAGTCTAATTGCCTAGCTTCTTTGTTTATGTCTGCATTTCTGGGAACTGCTGAAGAACATCTCAGATGGATAGTTCTGTGCCTCTATAAATTTGTGGTCACTGACCTCACAGAAAGAAAATACTTCCCAGAAATGTTTATTTCCTACTTGGAATCTCCTTAAAGTTCCCATCTTCATCACCTTTCCATCAGCCTCAAATTTTATCTGACTTATTACCCTGCAAAATATGCATACATCCTAGAGTAATTCTATAATTCCCGCTATAAACATATAAACTCAACTTATCCCTTCCTGCTCTCTGCTTTTATAAGAGAAGAGCTTACCCTCTTTCTGTCCAAAATTTTCATCTTATCCTTATGATCCCATTTTCCCCCAGGTCCCCATGCACATATTTAGCTCCTTAGAGACTTCACTTTTCAACCACGCATTTCCTCTCCTCTCCACTGGCTACTTATTACCACTCAAATCGACTCAGTTCTTCCTCCAACCAAAGATGAAACAAAATTTATCCTGCAGGCCCCATATCTCTCCCCTCTTCATAATCAAAGTCTCTAAGGGATTTTCTATATACACTCTCTGTAATTTCTCATTGCTCCTGTTTCCATTTCTCATTCCAAGTTTCTCAGTGATATAATGGAACCAGATCCCACTGATTCAAGAGAGCCAATTATGTGTTTCTCTTACCAACTGCACCAGGATGTAACATTGGTGGCTCAAATACAAATAATGGCGGGAACGTTTATCCCAGAAAAACTGGCAAATGCTACAAATCCATGAATCAACTTTGTTTCTTTGTTTACTGCTGCTTTGTTACCTGCTATCTGTCTTCTTCTACTAACTTCCAAATGCCATTTCTTGCACTTCTCAGATGTTATTGTATACATACTAACTTTTCATTTTTTCTTTTCATTCTCAGAAAGTCAACATCACCCATGTACTAGGAATTCTCATTATGTACCACCAGCCCCAAACTCACTCACAAATCAAATCCAAATTCCCAATGTTCCTCTCCATTTAAATGGCTCATGCACATGTCAGCTTCGATATTTCCAAAATGAAACTCCTATTGTTTCTTTCCACAAGATTGGCCTCCTCTCTAGGCCTTCTTTCAGTAAGTGATTTGGTTGCTCACGAAAGAAACTTGGGTTTTATCCTTGATTCTTTGATCTTCCTTCACCTATCAGTGTAATCTACCTCCTAAGCATTTCAGACCTCTTTCCATCCCACTATGGTTGTCCTATAGACACTAGCTGTAAGACATCTGAATTACTTCAACAGGCTTTTAACCTGTTTCTTTGCATCCAGAATTATTCAAGCCCAATCCATTACCTTCACTAGAAGACTGATGTTTTTTAAAAACAAATATAAAGTCACCTCAATCTCCTGCTTAAAACCCTAAAATGTTTCTGACAAAGTTCAAAATCCTTTCATAGTTCATAAAGTATCTTTTACTCTGGCCCCTAATTACCTACGGGGTGGGGGGTCATCTCTCTTCTAGTTCAGTATATGTGGGTGCCAAATGCTGACACATACTTTTGCCTCCTGCACTGCCTTTCCGCTTGTTTTATGCCATCGCTCTCCACCTCCCAAAGTCCTCTGCTGCCTTATGCCATTACTCATTGCCTCTGATTTTAATCCACTAATTGTGTTTCTTTCTAAACTGTTATATTTGAATCCTGTATTAGCTTTCTATTGCTGCTAATTTCTCCAAATGTAGTGGCTTGAAACCACTCCAATTGATTGTCTCACAGCTGGGTAGGTCAGAAGTCTGACACAGGTCTCCCTGGGCAAAAATCAAAGTGTCAGCAAGGTGAGGTGCCTTTCCTTAGGCTAGAGGGGAGAATCCATTGCTTTGCCTTTTATAGAATCTAGGAGGCAGCCTTGGCTTGTGGTCCCCTGCCTCCACCTTCAGAGCCAGCCACAGAAGATGGAATCCTCACATCCTATCATCTGACCTTGCTTCTTTCATCATCTCTTCTTCCCTGACTGACTTTTCTGCCTCCATCTTCCACTTTTTGTTAATGTATGGCTGGATTCAGCTTGCTAATGTTTTGTTGAGGATTTTTGCTTCGATGTTGATCTATGAGATAATGATCTACAGCTTTCTTTTTTTGGAGTCTCTTTGGCTTTGATACCAGGGTAATGCTGGCCTCGTGGAAGGAATTTGGAAGTTTTCCTTCCTCCTCTATTTTTTGGAATAGTTGAGATAGGTACTAACTCTTCTTTAAATGTTTGGTAGAATTCACCTGTGAAGCCATCTGGTCCTGGACCTTTATTTGTTAGGAGTTTTTTGATTCCTGATTCAATTTCATTGCTAGTGATCAGTCTGTTCAAAATTGCTATTTCTTCCTATTCAGTTTTGGAAGGTTATATGTTTCTAGGAATTTATTCATTTCTTTTAGGTTGTTCAATTTATTGGCATATAAATTTTCATAATAGTCTCTTATAATCCTTTGTATTTCTGTGGTGTCGGTTCTATCTTCCAATTTTGAGGACTTTGGGATTACACTGGACCTACCCAAACAGTCCAAACTAACCTCCCATTTTAAGGTGCTTAACTTAACCACTTTGCCAATGGCTTTTAGCCATGTAAAGTAACATATTTAGAAGTTCTAGGGATTAGATTATGCACATCTTTCAGAGCCTACTACAGAGCCTCAACTCTGTCCTCTCACCAAAGTTCGGTGTACTTAGTACATGTTCATGAATATTCTACGATGAAAGTGCTTTCCCACCTAATTTAAGGTAAAACCCTGCAAAAAGCGCTAAATAGTTTGTAAATACCTAGGGCTATAGCTAGAGACACAAAATACCACAATTCATCATTTTTATTATCATGGGTAGAACACCCACAGCCACAGAGAGCTGGAACAATGTCCAAAGGGTGTGGTCTCCACAGGGCTGCTCCGTCTGTTCTTGTCTGGACTGACCAGAGAAGTGAGGAAATGTCCTCTGAAAATCTTTTAAAACAAGTAGTATTTCTAGTTGGTTCCTTCTTCCAGCTTTACTGAGCTATAATTGACATATGCGTTCTGTGTTTACTTCACGTCTCTTATGTGTGAAATTTCAGACTTTATTAAAATGAGCGAACAGAAGACTTAAATTAAAAGTTTTAAATTAACAAAACTTGTTTCCTTAAAAAAAGGGGGGGATTTTAATCTGCTTACTATGGCTCAATAAAGCAGCTCCTAGTCCTAAAATTCAACTATCTAAATGGTACATTTTTTAAACCAGTATCAAAGCAATTTAATATGAGATTGGATTTTAGTGATTCTTTTTCTTAAAAGATTTTATTTATTTATTTATTTATTTGAGAGAGAGAAAGCACGAGAGGGGGGAGGGTCAGAGGGAGAAGCAGACTTCCTGTTGAGCAGGGAGCCCCATGCAGGACTAGATCCTGGGACTCCAGGATCATGACCTGAGCCACCCAGGCACCTGGATTTTAGTGATTCTTAATATCAGAATCCAAATGTTCATTCATAATTTTCTGACCATTTTTGTGATGTCTTTTATATTTATTAGAAACTCTTAAATTTAGGGGTTCCTGGGTGGCTCAGTCGTTAAGCATCTGCCTTCGGCTCAGGTCATGGTCCCAGGGTCCTGGGATTGAGTTCCACGCCAGGCGACCTGCTCTGCAGGAAGCCTGCTTCTCCCTCTCCCACTCCCCCTGCTTGTGTTCCTTCTCTTGCTATGTCTCCCTCTGTCAAATAAATAAATAAAATCTTTAAAATAAAAAAAGAAACTCCTAAATTTGATCTCAGAGAGTTATATAGAGCCGTATTTTATTTTAATAGAAATTTGTATTAAGATGCATTAGTGACTTCAATGTGTATGAAATTCTCAGTGTCATTTTTTTTTCTCCTAGAAGGAAGAACTTCCATAGGTATTCCTGAATGTCACTAAAATATGTTTTTAAAATTTACTTCAACTATTCCCAGTCTCAAAAAAAAACCTTTCAAAACAACCTGAAAAAATAATATATATAGAGAGAGAGAGAGAGAGAGAGTTTGGAAGTAGCTGTTTGATACTGAAATGACAGACAGTCACTGAAATATTTACACACTTGATACACATTTTTTCTCAAATTGCCTAAAGGCAAACATGGTGCTTGAAACAGAGTCTGGAGGTAATCTGAGTGAGGTGACCAAGTTATTGTACTTGTTAAGAAAAGTGTATATTTACATCACTGGAAAATATTCAACTTCATTCCAATGACTCTACCTTTCACATTCCCTTCTCAATGATAAATTTTGTCTCTAAATGACTATGTTGCCTATATTTTGTTTCCTGCTGATAGAAATTGTCCAAATTAGAATCAAAGTTTGAATCTAGTTACACGGATAACAATCTATGTCCTTTTCAGACAGAGAAATATGATAAGCAGACATGACAACAGTGCTAGTGTTGATATCTCTTGAGCAAGCCTTTATTTGTTGAGAATTTTTTTGTTTTTGCTTTTTGTCTTGAATGGTACAAAGCTTAGAATAAAGCTTTAATAATGGTGTCACTTCTTCACTTACACTTGACTGCATAAGATTTGTGTAATTAGTCACAAGGCAGGGAATCCTGTAGAATTATTGAGGTAATATGTTTCAAAATTCAGGAAATGGTAAAGTAATAATCAAAAGTTAAATCAAAAGCTAGGAAGAAAATATTATGGACTGTAAAAAAAATGATGTTAATGGGCGCCTGGGTGGCTCAGTTGGTTAAGCGACTGCTTTCGGCGCAGGTCATGATCCTGGAGTCCCTGGATCGAGTCCCGCATCGGGCTCCCTGCTCGGTAGGGAGCCTGCTTCTCCCTCTGACCCTCCCCCCTCTCATGTGCTCTCTCTCTCTCATTCTCTCTGTCTCAAATAAATAAATAAAATCTTTTTAAAAAAAAAAGTTAACTTTATCAATTCATTAGACAATCTGCAAAATGGCAGTAGTGGGTAAATTCATTATTTTGCAGAATAATGTTTATAGAAATGAGATTTCTTTACAATTTTTAACTCCATTAAATGAGTATAGCTTGGGATCTTTAGTTATTTTTTACTGAATCATGCAGTTTCTAGTTTGTGATTTCTCTTCAAGAGATTAATAATCATTACAAACTATTTCACAAAGTACAAATTAAAGTTCTATAGCATTTTTTAAAAGCCTAAGTGCCTACATTTCCAATTAGAAAGGAGCTATTTCAAACAGTTACTACATGAGAAGTTTCTAAGTAAAATCACAATGGAAACAAGGTAAAAATTAACCATATGATTCCAGCATGCCTGAAAATATCTGAGATGTGGTGACAACCAAACCTTTCCGTGGAAAGTGGTCTTTGTATCTCCCAATATTGGACTATGTTCCTTGTTTCTCAAATAATCTTTCAGAATCAATGAGTTACTGAAAGGAGGAACACAACCCCCCCCCCGCCCAGAAACTGGAAAGATTGCTTTTGGCAAAATTCTGTCACATAATAAAAAGAAACATTTCTTTTTGCATTCTGCATCCTCTCATGAAGGTTGCAGCCATACAAAGAACACCTAAAATATCAAGCTATAGTGGGGTATAATTTAGAATTATAAATTTATAAATTTATAAAATTATAAGAGTTATTTTTTTCCTATTATCTTCCCTCTCCTTTCTGAAAATGTAAACTGGAAATTGAGTCTGTATTTCCTCTCTTAAAGAGGGCTGTGGCAAGAGAGAAAAACAAATGGGGTTTCTAAATGTCCCTATTTCTGATTCTCACAGTAAAAGATGCAGTTAATTGTGAATCTTTATGATGTTTTAAATTACATTTTCAGAAAAAAAAAAGATCAGTTTTTTTAAAATGGGATTACATAGATGAGGTTACCATGAACTAAATATTGAAAAAAAATTTATGTAAATATAAGAAAGATGTTTATGTAAATTATGAAGAAGTATTTCCTATTTTGATGTGGAAGATTACTTCCCTTAACTTTTTCATTTAAGTAAGTGTCTAGTAAAATGTTATCTGTATCAGTCAGGGTCCAGTTAGGAAAGAGCAACAAAACAGTCATTTGAACATAGAAAATTGAATATGAAGAACTATTCATTTATAAGAGAGAATCTAAAGAATAAAAGAATAGCAGATATAAGTGGCAGCCACTTCTAGGGCTGAAAGGGAGTGTCCATGAAAGAGAATCTCAGAAGAGAATCACATCAAGACTGATAATATTCAGAACTAGTTGAGGAAAGATCAACTGTCACCTATCTGATGGCCGAGAATTTTGCTGAGATATTACACTCCAGGCCTGGCAAGCAGAAACTGCCCACGTGAATCCCAGCAACACTCACTGAGAAGTCACCCGCTGGGGAGAAGGTGGGACACCAACCCTTTCTAGGAAGCCACCTCTGGAATGAGAACAACCTCACTAGAAAGCTCCCTCTAGGGTTCTGGCAAAAGTTACTAAGAAGCCACCAGCTGGGATGCCCACCCCTGAGTGGTCCGCATGTCAGGGGCAGCTCAGGGGCAGCTCAGGGGCACATCATGAGAGCAAAAGGGAAAAACCACCAGATTCAGGGAGAGAAGACCCTCTTCTTGTGGTACCCTTCCAGAGACTTCTACCATAATGCTTGACACTTGCCACCTGTTACAGGAGAACTGTGCACAGAGTCCAATTCCAATATCACAAAGTAGGACAAAGGAGGATGGTTGAGGGGCAGAGAACTCACTGATGACAGGCACACTGTACTTCCACATGACTTCCATTATAATTCTGTAGCCATAAAGGAAGACGAGCATATGTTTTAAAACTCTGCATGTCCTTCTACCATTTATACATATTTTGGAGTGTGTGTGTGTGTGTGTGTGTGTGTGTGTGAGAGAGAGAGAGAGAGAGATTAACATCAAGGAATGCATGCTTTTGGCCACCTCATTTCTTAGATGAAGCTGCATGCAATAAATAGCAATAGATAATAAATAGCAATAGATAATATACTTGATAAACACTAAAAATCAAGAGAAAAGAATGACTGCAAGCTTTTTTCATGTGATAACAGAACACTATTTAACAGAGCCACCTAAGGGTCATCGAGCCTCTGGTGGAAACAGTCTATGTGCTATTAATTAAGGCTTACACTATGAAGTTAGATATGAAATTGAAAAAAACTGATGAGATTCAAATAACTTTTGTCTTATAGAAATGATTTCTGTATGGTAAAGAAGACAAACCCAGAGTCTATGGTTTTATTTTCCTGTATAGGCAATTATAGCAGTTTGATATCTGAGCAAACTCATTCCATATACACATATATGCACTTAAAAATACCCTTTTGCCTCATTCATATTTCAAGATGAAGTTCTACACAGACTAGATGAATTTTTCTGAAAACCAACATATGAATTATACATTTTGAAAATGATTTGAAGTATTTTCCTCAACATTTTCAGAAAAAGTTTATTTTGTAGTCTTAGCCCAAATTCACTGAATTTTTGTCACTGAATTCATTCAGCATTCTTAATTCTTTTTTTCAAACAGTGAATTGCTAAAAAAATTAATGAGCTGGATTTCTGGTTGGATTGCAGGTCAGATGTGCTTAAAGCCAGAACTCTTCCTCGGTATTTGATTTTTTCCAATGTATTTCTCCAATAGAGATAGGCGCTGCATTTATATCTACTGGCTTAAATTCTGTCACATTTCACTTCTAGCCTTTTAGTGTGGTAAATCGTGTTTTGTTTTCAATTAAGCATTGGTATTTTGTATTATCAGGTCATAGCCAGGAAACAATTCTGTAACTGAGCAACCAGTATTTGTCTATAGTTTTCTGTTCATAGGATGTTTTTGTTTGGCTTGAGTATCAGGGTAACACTGACCCCATAGAATAAGTTGGGAAGTGTTCCGTCCTTTCTATTTTTGGAAAAGTTTGTAAAGAATTAGCACTGACTCCTGTTTAAATGTTTGGTATAGTTCACAGTGAAGATCTTTGGGCCTGGGCTTTTCTTTGTGGGCAGTTTTTGTTTATTTTGTTTTGTGTTGGTCATACTAGCTCCATATCTTTATTTGTGATAGGTCTATTCAGATTTTCTATTTCTTCCTGAGTTTGCTTCAGTAGTTGGTCTCTTCCTAGAAATTTATTCATTCCATCTAAATTGTCTCATTTATTGGCATGTAACTGTTCATAGTGATTGTTTAAATCATTTGACTATTATAAGGTACATAGTAATATTACCTCTTTCATTCTTAGTAATTTTAGTCTTTTCTTTCTTAGTCAATTTAGCTAAAGATTTGTCAATTTTCTTGATCTTACTTGGATAAGTATGTATAAGTTTAAAATTATAATTTTGTTTTCACTTATTTTCTTTTGTTTCTCTTATTTTCTCTACTGTTTTTCTATTATCTCATTAACTTCAGCTCTAAACTGTATTATTTCTCTCCTTTTTTTTTTTTTTCTGCTTTGAATTTATTTGCTCTTCTTTTTCTAATGTCCTAAGGTAGAAAGTTAAGTTGTTCATTTGAGTTGGTTTTTTTGTTTGTTTGTTTGTTTTTTAAGATTTTATTTATTCATTTGAGGCAGAGAGATACAGAGAGAGAGCATGAGTGGGGAGAGAGGCAGAGGGAGAGGGAGGAAAAGCAGACTCCCTGCTGAGCTGGCCGGGGAGCCCGATGTGGGACTCCATCCCAGGACCTAGAGATCACGATGCGAGCTGAAGGCAGACACTCAACCATCTGAGCCACCCAGGCGCCCCATTTTTTTTTGACACAGGCATTTACAGCTATAAATTTCCCACCAGGCATATGGTGCTACCTGCATCCCATAAGTTTTGATGTACTATGTATTCATTTTCACCCATGTTGAAGTTTTTTCTGATTTTCCTCATGAATTTTTTTTTGACCCATTAGTTATGTAGGAGCATGCTGTTTATTTTCCACACATTTTTGAGTTTGCCAAATTTATGTTAGTTTCTAATTTTGTTCCCATGTCTTTTAAGAACATACTTGGTATTATTTCAATCCTCTTAAATTTGCTAGGGCTTATTTTATGGCCCAAGATATTGTCTATTCAGGAGAATGTTCCATGTGCACTTGAAAAAAATATCCTCCTATTGTTGGGTAGAGTGTCACAGTTGTCTGTTAGGTCTGATTTGTTTATAGTTGTGCAAGTGTTCTATTTTCTTGTTGATCTTCTGCCTAGTTGTTGTCTCCATTATTAAAAGTGGGATATTGTTGAATTTCTATTTCTCCCTTTGTTACTGTCAGTTTTTGCTTTATATGTTTTCAAGCTTTGTTTTTAGATGTGTACATGTTTTTAAGTGTTTTGTCTCTCTGATTAATTGACCTTATTATCATCATAAACTATCCCTTTCTATCTATAGCAATACTTTTTGTATTTGTATTCCTCCTTTAAGTGAATATTTTTTCATTAAATGAGTACTTCAGTATAAGACTTTAATTTCTTTAATGATTTTTCTACTTTAAAAAAATTATTTCCTCAGTGGTTGCTCTAAGCATTTTTAAATACATCTTAACCTACTAGAATCTACTTTAGATTTATATTAGATTAATTCCATTGAGCTATAGAAACATTATTCCTATATAGATTGATGTCTTTTCCCCCTTTTTGTGGTATTATTGTTATACATATTATACCTACATATGATACAAACCCACCCATACATTGTTGTATTACTTTATGTAATTTCATTTATTTTAAAGAAGTCAAGGGAAGAAAAGAGAGCAAGTATATATTTATAGTATTTATAGTATAGTATATGTATTTATATCTTCCTATATACCATTTCTGGTTTCTTTGTCCCTGTGGTTTCAAGTTGCAACCTGGGATCCTTTCCTTAGTCCAGTACAACTTTGCCTTTATTCACTTCCTTGTGTAAATAGCATTTCTATATGTTATAGACTAAATGATACAATTATATACATATGTTTTATATTATTTATTTTTAAACCAATTAAGAGAAGAAGAAATAACTCTTCACCACTTTTATACTTCCCCAACCTTCAAAAATGAAATCAAATTTTGTCTAAGCCTTTAACTATGAGTCTGACTGACTTACCAGTTGGGAATTCATACTTAGATGTTAATAAAACGTGAAGAGAGGAAGATTCAAAAAAAAAGTGCAAATATCTCCATTTGTCATCAAAGCATGAAAGAAATTACAATTTGAATGTGTTAAGGAGTCATGTCCAGTTAATATTTCTCAGTCTTTAAGAAAAAAAAAACAAAACTTCTGTATGCTGAAGTTCCAATGACTTCAGTATAATTAAACTTCTAAATCAATCACTTAACAATGTTGTGTGTTGAAAAAGAAGCATTAGATTTTGGATGCTACAGAGCAGCATAAAGATTTCAGACCCATTTCCCTGGCTGATTTAACAGCAAATTTATTTGACGATGGAGGGGGAAAATAAATGACCTATATATGTACCCTCCAGTCATGTATTTCTGTGACTTCAATAATCACAAACATTATTACTCCATATTCTCAGTGTTATTCTATTTTTTACTGAAATGTTAAAATCAGATATTATGTGTGGAAAGAATAAAGCTTTTATGGAAAGGTAAAAAGAGGTTTTATCTGAAATAAGCAGCACTTCTCATTTTTCAACCGTGCTATCAAAAGAGACTTACACCCTGACCTTGCATTTGAAAAGATGCTGTCTGTAGTGTGATAAAAAGTCATGAAGGATTTAGCAGACTTGTAGGTTCAGGCACTAGATTCCAAGGGTAAAAGATGCAAAAGTAAAAATATTAAAAAAAAAAAAAAAAAAAAACCTGCCAAAGTAGAATGACTCCTTCCCTCTGGCAAAATCATTGCCGCCCTGAAATCAAATGTAACCTCCCAATTCTTTCAAGGGAGACCCTCTGATTTTACCTCACCACAGCCCTGGGGCCATACCCAAAGCCATCATCCTCTTAATAAGGTATCAGGGTTACAATGAATATAAGAACTACAGAAGGAGCAGAAATACAAATGGAAATCCCTCTAAGTTAGAAAAGACTGGTGAGGAGGTCTACAAAGGAAGGACTAAAAAGCCAAAGAAATAAATGTGATGCAACTTTGAAAGACAAAAAAGAGAAATATAAATTCAATATATCAGAAAAAACAAAATGTGTTTCCTTAACTTTTGACACTTTCTAACCTAAAGCTGGAAGGAGTCTGAGAACTCATCGAATCCTACTCCTTATTTTTCCAGATAAAGAAATTTGTGCCTAGAAACGTTAAGTATTTTCCCATGTACGTTATTTGAGATTCTTCTGAACCTACAGTTTTAGAAAGAGTAATAGCTAAGAAAAGAAAACTAATACAGTTGAAAGGGTAGAAGCAGAAGTTTAAGGAAAGAAGGTGTATTAAACCTAAAAAAGCTAAATTTAAATCTATATTACTTTCTAGATATATTCCAATTTACTAAAAGAAAAAAAAACATCGAAGTATTATTTTTTTTAGATTTTTATGGTGGCTTATAAAAGTGTTTATAGACTAGAAAAGGTCATAATATTATTTTAGGAAAGGACTTCTTGGTTAATGTAAAAATATTGCATTTTATTTTTGATGTGGTGTGTATGTGTCGTACCAGAAAATTTCCACTAAGGAAGCAGGATTATTTTGCAATATCTTTTTTTTTAATGGACAAATGATAAACGTTTATTTCTGACAGCTAAAATTGAAGAAGTTGATGAAGAATTTGAAGAAGATCAACAATTTAAATAGCATAAAATCACACCTTCTAAGATGGCTAAACCTAAGGAGATTATTCAGCTTTAAAAAAGGAAAATGGGCCTTCAATTTTCTAAAGGGATTTTACCCAGCAGATCACTTAGTATCTCTTTACCATTAAACAAAACACAACAACAGAATCTCTGTTTACAAGAGAATAGGAAATATGGGGAGAATATAAGGAGCATGTATAAAAAGCTCACTTTCTGTACCTCATCTCATCCATGTATTGTAGATACTGGAAGTTAAAAAAACAAACAACCAGGCTGGTACATACATGTAGACAAGTATTAGTGCATACATTTAAAAAACCTACAAGTTCTAAATTATCATTTTCCCCTAGAGATCTACAGAAGTAACATCAATAAGAGGGATCAGGTTGTAATTATCTTTCCCAGAATAGATATTTACTGGTATACAATCATTAAAATGAGGAATTATTGAAGCACTAAGAGTTAAATCTCAAAAATGTGACTTATGACACCTCTAGATGGATTTTCTTACGTTCTCATCTATCTCTTAAAAGTATAAAATCTTCTTGAAAATCAATGGGAATTTATTCACATCTTTAAAATCAAGGTTGGCGCACCATGTTCTAGATATGTAATGACTAGCACATATTAGAGATTCAATAAATATTAGATAAAGTCCAGAGCTAGGCAGAATTATTCTTTTTCTATTTTGAAGGGACAGAAGGCCCCAATTAGCTCCAAGGAAGGCTGCAAATGTGTTATTATAGCTGCACATTAACACTCTTGCTAAAAATGAAATTCAGTTAGAAAATAAGTAGCCAACGCACATGAGGTAAGCTGCTCACACAGTCTCTTGACACATACCTCATTGTAGTAATAATAACGCACTCACTTCCTCACTAGGACCACCACCTAAACTGGATCACTCCGTCATACTTTTATTAATGTTATTACTATCCATACCAAAATAAATCTAGTTCATGCTTCTCTTTTCTGAAATTCTAAGACTTTTCAGCAGCTGCTTCACAATCCTTACATCACAGGGGCAAATAACATTTGCATTTTAAGAATTTTTATCTGAGAACAGAAGCCAACATAATATCTCTAAATAGAACACTGGATTCTGGGGCACCTGGGTGGCTCAGTTGGCTAAGCGACTGCCTTTGGCTCAGGTCATGATCCTGGAGCCCTGGGATCGAGTCCCACATCGGGCTCCCTGCTCAGCAGGGGGTCTGCTTCTCCCTCTGACCCTCTTCCCTCTCTTGCTATCTGTCTCTCATTCTCTCTCTCTCAAATAAATAAATAAAATCTTAAAAAAAAACAAATAAAACTGCTTTGATAAAAAAAAACACTGGATTCTGAACTATGAAATTATAATGCCCTATGATTTCAGAAGTTGTCTCAAATGGATCTGAAGAGAATGGACTAGGGACATCAGAGATTAGAACTAGTCATTTGATTTGTCTATATAAAGTCCTTTGGTTAATTTAATGCTACTTTTGCAATCACAACAACAAAATCCACTGTGGCACATATGGACACCTCTAAATTTCACAGAAAGATATAGGAGGAAAGTCAGACCAGCCTAGATTCTGATTTTATGGTTATTCTGCAAACAGGCAGTCTTATTTTCAGCATCTCCAAAAGATATAATAATACCTGGGTGATGGTAGGCTGGTGCACACCAATGTGCCCCTGCAAGTTGTTTTTAGCCAGTATCACTTTTGATTGGTTGATGCTCATGTCATTTACATTGTCGAATGTTTTGAATTTTTTTGAGAAATTAAGTAGATTTTGTCTATGTAGTTTCAATAATTAATTTCCTCCTTTGAACGACATTTATCATGTAATATGCAACATGTACCAAGTTAACAATGCACTTTCAAATGCAAATTGTATAATCTTTGCTTGAAGATATGAATATTGGAAGAAAATAGGCATATCACTCTGAGTATCTTTTTTTTTTTAAGATTTTATTTATTTGAGAGAGAGTGTGTGTGAGAGAGAGAGAGAGAGCACGAGTGGGGGAGAGGGGCAGAGGGAGAAGCAGACTCCCTGCTGAGCAGGAAGCCCAACATGGGACTCAATCCCAGGGTCCTGGGATCATGACCTGAGCGGAAGGCAGACGCTTAACCGACTGAGCCACCCAGGCAGCCTCTGAGCATGTTTTTTAAAAATATTTTACTTATTTTTATTAGAGAGAGAGAGAGAGGGGAGGGGGGCAGAGGGAGAGAATCTCAAGCAGACTCCCCGCTGAGCGCAGACCCTGACACGGGGCTTGATCCCACCACCATGAGATCATGACCTGAGCCGAAATCAAGAGTCGGTTGCCTAACCACCGACTGAGCCACTGAGGCGCCCCTCACTCTGAGTATCTTAAAGCAGTAACTATCCTCTTACAAACACATAAGGATGAAAGTTCAGTCAATGTCTCTCTAAAGCAACATTCTAAGGGGCTACTTATACTTACTGCTATGAAAAGACAAGACATTTTAATATATTCTTTACTGGGTAAATAGTAAAATAGATTATTTTTCTATTTTATTTATTGCATTACTTTAAATGCTCATGATAACTCATAAATCAGAATGTAACAAACATATTGTTAATCCAATTGCTTTAGAAGTACTATCCTATTACATGTCATTCTTCTCAGTATTGTTGGTTTTCCAGAGGTCTTATACAGTTCCCCTGAAATTATTGTGATTTAATAATTCAGACATACTGCAAAATAATGAGAATTGTAAAGTATGTTGGCCATTTAAAACTCAAAGAGTACCTTCCAAAGATAGCAATCAACTGTTAACAAGCAGAAAATTTTAATTCATTATTCAGAGGTTGACTGCCACCTACAGGGCTAGTTTAGTCTTATTTTCTGCCATTTCCGTGATCAATATGATTAAATCTTCTATAATTAGATAAAATTGGGGGCAGGGGAAAGACTTGTGAATAAAGTCATTTGTGCCACTTAAAGACTGCTCTTAAGAAAATTGAAATGATCAGTCCTAAAGCTCTATATGGGACTTATACATTGATTTAGTGTTTATTGAGATGTGGACTAATAAATCTCTTTTACATGATAAAATGCTTAAAAAGCTCATTTTAGGACCACTGTATAAAACCTACATATAAAACAATACTAATTCAATGCACTTATTCCTGTAAATATTGAAAATCTTAATTTTAATAAAACTACTAAATGCTTTAACCAAGGGTATTATTGATAGGCAGTGGATGAAACAAACAAGACTTGTACAAGATAAATCACAAATAGTTTGAAGGGGAATAATAGAAAATATCTCTTTGGAAATGTAATAATGTCATCATGACCTGAAACCTGAAACAAACTGTAATAAATCAAATCTATTATGCCTACTGTGTTTGTCTAGGCATGAGCTAAACCACTGTGCAAACCATAAGAATACCAAACATCCTCCTACGGTGGCTAACATGGGAGACTGCTATTTCTTTACCAATTACAGCTGTAGCCTTTCTGTCATCTTTCCTTCTTCTAGACAAGGTTTATTGAGATACCCTGCTTCCTGGCAGCATCCAATGCAGAGCAGAGCCTCCCTTCCTTAAACTGTCCTCCAAACCACATAACACAGGCCCCCATTATATAAGGCATCCTTTCTAACATCCACTGATTGAGATGCCCCCACAGTTCCCCTTGGTGTGTGTTTCTTTTGCTACCACTGAGTAATAAGCCTAAACTGATTCCAGATCATAGAAGGTTTTGTTTTTCAATAAATCACATATTCTGGTATTTTAAAAAGTATTTTTTTTCTTTATTTAGTAGATCCCCTACCTTTTCTCCAGCACCTTGACTCTCACCCATTTCTAATTATTACACTATAATTTCCACTGGATGGATTCGTCACTATGGTAGAATTTTACAAAAATAACCAAATCGCCTCCCTGGGTACGAGCTCCTGTGCAATGTGATTTTTCAGCTTGCCTATCAAGAGGTAGAGTTTATTAAATGGCCACTGGTCTTGTGACTTGCTTTGACCTTTAGAATGTGTCAGAGTGATGTTGCCAGTCATAAGCCTAACCGTCCAGAGACGTTGCGTACTCGTGTTCTCTGGCATGGAACCCTCCACTGCCATGTGATCAGCTCTGACTTGGTGGTGAATCAAAGACCAAGAGAATCAAAGACAAGCCAGCAGGCCATGGCCCAGGCAAACTGGTTGCTGACTGCAGACATGTAAATAAGCTTAACCAACACAGAGGAAGCCAGACCCAATGAGCCCAACCCCAGATTCCAACCCCCACACCCATGCAAGAAAGGGTTGATTCTCAGCCACTAAATGTTGTGGTGATGTGTCCTATAACAAAAGTTATTTGGTACAGTCTCAACGACCAGATTGTATTTTGCTAAGTTTATGATTTCGCTTTTATCAGAGTCACAATTTGTATCTACTTACTTGGTAGTGTATCACTCATCAGTTCCAACAGAGGCACCAACGAACAGTGAGGGAATAATGCCATGCATATCACATTTCCCATTATTTTGCCTTGTGTCAAATAGTCAACACGAACAGTTAAAATTAACATACTTCTAAAGAAAAGGATTAGCTATCTGGAGACTCTCTGAGTAGCACAGGCAATAGACAATTAGTGTAAATAGCCGCTAGCAGTAATTTACTCATTTGATTACTTAGAATAACCTGTAACTGAAGCTTCTTTCAGATAAACTATTGTGGTTTTCTTCATATCTTTCAGTATTCGATTTTAACTTGCAAGTAGAAATATATAGGTTATAACTAGTAATAAGCAAAACGGTGCATTGATAACATGGTGGTACTACTTTTAATCTCAAAGTCTTAGCTAATCTGGAATTACCAACCTACATTTCAAAAAGGTTTATACCTTTGAAACAGAACATTATGATGCTGAAAGTAACTCACTTCCTACAACCTACTGTGAAACCCAAACATAGCACAAAGTGTGATGAAGGAAAAAAATATATATATATTCTTTGCTCTAATGCTGAGCAGGTGGAGATAATGCAGAATGGAAAATACAAAGCCTAGTGAATCTAAATGCTTAAATCCATCTGAAAAAAATAAGAGTTGTTAAGTTAAAAGCCAATGACTCACTGAAATCTGTTCTCTCAGGGTCAGATGAACAAGACTGATATAGTTGTTTTAGGAACACAAGTTTGTCTACTTAAGGGAATCAATCAAATGTTCACTGTTCTTTCACTTGAACTCTCTCTTCAAAAGTCCAACACCTAGGACAATCGGTTAAGCACCCAACTCTTGGTTTTGGCTCAGGTCATGATCTCGGGGTTGTGAGATCAAGCCCCGAGTGGGGCTCTAAGCTCAGGACGAAATCTGTTTAAGACACTCTCCCTCTCCCTTGACTCCTTCCCCTGCTCTCTAAAATAAATAAATAAGTCTTAAAAAAAAAAAAATTCCAACACCTCCTCTCCTCTCCTCGCTCTCAGATGACAGTTTGCTCCCTATTGAAATCAGAAGAGAATCTCCACAAGGTCTCACCATCCCATCTAATCTCTCCTTGTAGCTGTGCCCACACACCTCACCTTCTCCTTGATTACAGTGAATGACCTCCTATCCTAAATCATCTCCTCTAATTTCCCATATACTTCTATATTCTTTCTGTGAATTTCCGCTAGAGTTTCCTCATTATCCAGAGCTAACTCCTCTGATATTCTACAAATATGCAGGAAAACAGTGACAGGCCATGGTTCCCATCCAGTACCCTCAGAGCAGCAACAACGGGCAGCCATTTCACCAGGCACCTTGTGAAAAAAGCAGATGGAAGACCCTCCTCCCCCAGGCCCACGAATTGGAAACTCCATGATGGAGCCCAGCAATCTGTAAATTAACAAGCCCTCCAGGGGTTTCCAATACACCCTAAGGTTTGAGAACAACTGTTAGAGCAACGGGCTTCCATCTCCCCCATAACAATTACCCTCTCTCCACTAGATCATGTTTTCTTCTCTCCCATCTTCATATGAAATAGTATCTCTCCTGACCTCAAGTACTATATCTGCTATTCCTGTCATTTTTCTCTTCTCATATAGAAAAGTCTTAAAATTACTGGCTAGAACCAACTTTTCTCCTTCCATGTCTATTGAATTCATTCTAGTGAGGCTCCTATTGATCCCATGCCACTGAAACAATATTTAACAAGATCTCCGGTGACCATTATGTAACTAAATCTAGTGTACTAATCTCAGTCTGCAGTTCATTTGGCCTATGGCAAGATTTAACCCTGTCAAATTCTCTTTTTTGAAACACTTTTTTATTTCTCCCCACTTGGCTTCCAGGACATCACTCCTGGTTCTTTTCCATAACTCAGTGGCCCCTCTGTTTGTCTCCTTTGCTGTTTCCCCATCAGCTCATCAACCACTAAATATTTAAATAGCCCAGGGCTTAGCTCTAGCATCTCTTTTTTAAATATACTCACTTCTTAGGTGGGCTTGTTTAGTTTTGTGGCTTTACAATCTAGCTGTGTGTTAACGTCTTCCATATTGTTTTTTTAACCTAGAACTTTCATCTTTGAATGATGCTATTTGATTAATATATTGCACAGCACATATCCTAATTACAAATGTTTATTAAAGCGTGATGTTTTGTGACTTCAAATGTCATGATGAGCTCTGACGTCAGACATGATGGAGGAAGGTGGCAAATCTTTTCCCCAAAAACACAACTACGAAGCTGAATGGAAGGGTCAAAAGCAACCATTCTAGCACTTGGGAAACACCTGGCCAAACAGAAGCATCAACTCATAAAAACTACTGAGCTTCAGGTAAGAAGAGCATTAGTGTATGGAATTCTTAGCTGGGGCTCCCAGGCCCCCCACAGCCCCAAGCTCTGTCAGGGCAACAGCTTTGCTTTGCTACCACTGCAGAGAGAGCTTCCTTGATTTAGCTTACTTCTTATCTGTTTGAGTAACAGTCTCAGTGACAAGTGAACAGGAAGGCCCAATGGATCTGCTAGCCTAAGGTTATTGTCTACTTTAGGACAAGCAACTAACCAGTTAATGCTATGCCAACACAGTGGGGTACTGTTCAGCAATAAAAAAAGAAAAAAAGGCAGGGGCCCCTGAGTGGCTCAGTTCATTAAGCATCTGCCTTTGTCTTGTATGATCTCAGGGTTCTGGGATCCAGCCCCAAGTTAGGCTCCCTGCTCAGCAGGGAGTCTGCTTATCCTGCTCCCTAGGTTACTCCCCCTGGTCATGCTCATGCTCTCTAATAAATAAAAAAGAAAGAAAGAATGAATGAATGAAATGCATGTTAATAGGGATGAACCTATAAAATATTATGTTAATGAAAGAATATGTATGCAAAAGAATATATACTCTAAGCCTCCATTTCGTCTAATGCCCAGAAAAGGCAAATTTATAGAAACAGAGAGCAGACTGTAGTTGCCTAGGGCTGGGGATAGGACTGAGAATTGACTGGTTGGGAACAGGGGCATGTTTTTTTGGTGATGAAATGTGCTCAAGTCCAGTTGTGATTTTAGAAAAAAACACAGATACTCCTTAACTTAGTGGTTTTCAAAATGAGCTGCTTAATTATCTCCTAAAAGAATTCTGGAGATCTCTATACTGCATCATACATTTTTAAGTTAATACCTAAAATTCTTTATCGTAAGTTTAAATCAGTTCGAAGGACTTCTGAGGTAAGGCAAATATTGGCATTTTAAAATAAACTCATATCTCACTCCTTTAAACTTTATCCACGGGACTCTAAATTCATTTTAATTATACATTTGGCAGAACTAGAACAGCATATCAACAGCTGAAAGAGAAGGATTAATCCCCATTAAACGAAGCCAGTTTTTTAAAGTTCAGGGGCATTATGCTTAACATTGCGTTAGGGAACATTTTGCCCCATATCTCTTCACAAGCAGTAGTTCTGATTTTATGAATGGTGTTTAATCTACCTTGTGGAAATTAACAGCAAAACAATGGAAAGCATCAGCCCATGAGTAAGTGAGGGGCTAAGCAAACAGTGTATTAGTAGTTGTTGCTCCGTGCATTATTTAAATATTATTCACAATGTATTCTCTTAAGATTAATATAAATCTAGTAAGTACACAGAAGGGATTAAGCACTACATAGAGAAATTGTTGATGGTTGACAGCAAGCAGAAAACTTGCACCCAAGTAAAACATAAATGTGGATTTAATGTCTGCAGCAATCTCTTGGAAAATATAAGAAATATCTCCAGAAACTAAATAAATTTTCAAGAATGCAACTGATTTATTTCTAATCTGTGTTACTTCTGTCTGAAGAAATAACATTGATCTGTTAGAATTAATGTGGAATTTCTCCTGTTTTTACTTCCTGAAATCATTCGAAGTCTGAAATTGAGATACAAAGTCTCTCCAAGTGCTTTCTCACTATGAGAATGATAAAAATGCAGGGAGTGCACTTGGAGCAGATGGGTATCTTGCATCATGCTGTTTTTTGCAGATCTTGAAGTTTTTAGGATAGATAAATAGATGATTCATGGAGCCTTGAAATGAGTTTGCTTCCTAGAAGAAAGAAGAAACTTCTACTTTCTTACTATTTTTTAATGTTGTTCTCTTTGCTTTGCTCTAAGATAAATAGATACAGAGAGAGAGGGAGAAAGAGAGAGAGACGAAGGGAGGGAGAGGTGGAGGTAGTAGAGAAAGCCAGATTTGGCAGAGAGGGACCCCGAGCTGCAATTTAGATATGGCAAAAGCCTCAGCTGAAGACATGGGGAATCTGGAGCTAAATTTCATGTCAATCTTAAGATGGGCATGATCCTGAAAAGGAACTTGGCAGGTAAAGACAATCTTTCAGAAGCACTCCCAGATGCTAGGGCATATCTTTCTTTCATTGGGCATCTGAGTAACTCATCACATTCATCACGCTGTACATGGAACCCCTTAGAAAGTTCTTGGATAGCCTTAAGAACACATGAACTCCATTTGTGAATGCTATTAATGCCTCATTTTTTACAGTGAGGGAGTCATTTTATCTGACTATGCACATAGGTTCCTGGATTTGGAGATGGACAAGATTAAATGTGGTAGGAAAAGGAGGGCCAGTGTGGCAAAGGGGACAGTTATTAACTCTGTGATTCCTTTTCCATGTTTCTCTCTGTCTCTCTTCTCTCATTATCTCTTCTATAAAACAAAAGTTTAAACAGCAAAAATCTGCCCTTAGAATGAGACCAAGACTGGAGTTGAAGAGTACGGTATGGGGTCTTGCAAATAAGACGAAGTGTTCTTTTGAGGGCACCTGGGTGGCTCAGTTGGTTAAACAACTGCCTTCGGCTCAGGTCATGATCCTGGAGTCCCTGGATCGAGTGCCACATCGGGCTCCCTGCTCAGCAGGGAGTCTGCTTCTCCCTCTGACCCTCCCCGCTCTCATGTGCTCTCTCTCATTCTCTCTCTCTCAAATAAATAAATAAATAAAATCTTTAAAAAAAAAAAGTGTTCTTTTGAGAAGGTAGTGCAAGAGTGATTGCAGATGTCAAAGATTGCTGAGAAAAAAAAAAAGAATGTACTGATGGGATTCTGAGATAAATTTAGAAAACTCCAGGAGTCATGTACAGAATCTAGTTATTTGAAGATTTTATTCTGAGCATGGTCTTATTCAAATTATATAGGTTTAAAAATAAACATTTCAGTAGTATAAAAGATGGACTGGAAAAGACCAAGTAAGAGCAGAAAACCATTAGGATGTCAGTGTCAGGATTCAGGGGAGTTGATGAGGACAATAAGGGCAGCCAAGAAGATATGTTAAAATCAGTGAGACATAGTGATCTTTTGGAAATGAGTGGATAAAAGGGATGAAAGGTCAAAGTGGATCTAAAATTTCAAATCAAACAGAGAGAGGAATGGGAAAAAAATATCCATTTGGAGGGAAATATTATATACCTAATTTTAGACACATTGAAATTTGAGTACAAGTCAGCTGCAAACTAGGCATAAATCAGGGGCTTAGAAGAGGACAGGTCTGAGGAAAGAGGTTTTAATAAACAGTAATCATACTGAATAAAAGAAACACAGTAAGTTTTTAAAATATATGTTTCAAATTATTTGATTTTTCCAGTTTATAATAAAGAGAAGATAATGGACCCATAAAGATGCCATTAATAATGCTTCTTTAAAAAAGCTCTATCCAAGCTCATTTCACTTTTAGTCCTTCAATCCTTAAACTTCAACTATCAATATTTTAATTAACCATAACTTTATTATTTCACATTAGAATTAGTCATGTTTTGTAATTATACTTTCATGTGTAACAAATCAAAATATGTATAAAACATAATTTTTAACTTATAACTTTGGTTGCATTACAAGGTGGGAATATGAATTTTTGAGGTTTGACAAGTGATTATAGGTTTTAATATTAATTCCATTTAATGCATTCTTCTTATCTATAGTACCATAAATCTCTCACCCAGACATTTATCAAATTAATAAACAATGAATACAATGAGTTTAACTGTTGGAATTAAAGGTTTTATGGACATTATATGTGTATCAAATTCTGGCTGGAGACACTAACTGAAATTACTATCCAATCCATGTAAAACAAATATTTTTAATTATTTTTTTTTAAAAAGTAGAGATAATCCTCTATATGTATCTTATACCCTTGATTAGAGCAATGTGCTTGACAAGAGATTTTAATCATTCTCAAAGATAAAAAATGATTATAAAGGGATAATTTCAGTAATTCATTTATTCTGTAAGGACTGGTCTTGATTGAAATCACATGTAATTTGGAAATATAAAAATGTTACTGCTAGAAATGCAAAAACGTTTTTTGAGAAAGAATCTAAACACCCATCAAAACCCAATGATGGATTTATTAATAGACTTATAGTGCAAAGCTGACGTTGATTTGCTAACCCATACGCACAGATGTGGCCTTCTCTAAAGGAAATCTGGTTGACATAGAGAATTTTAGTGAATGCTCAATACTCTTTTCATCCCCTTTCCTCTATAAAACAAGTTTTGCTGAAGTCTGAACGGTAAATAATAAATGGGTACTAAATGCTAACTTGTAAAATATGAGTGCTGTATTTTATTTTATTTTTTAAGATTTTATTTATTTATTTATTTATTTGAGAGCGAGAGCATGAGGGTGGGAGGGGCAGAGGGAGTGGGAGAAGACAACTCCCCACCGAGCAGGGAGCCCGATGCTGGGCTCCATTCCAGGACCCCAGACCATGACCTGAGCCGAAGGCAGACACTTAACTGACTGAGCCACCCAAGCGCCCCTGAGTGCTGTATTTTAATGCAGGGAAAATAATATAAGATGGATGTGTAGGGTCAATGTCTGAGAAGCTTGAGAGGAAACCTTGGGACTTCTGTAATCTGTAAATTCATATGGAAAAAAATAAAACTTGCACATCAAATCATACAAAAAGTAATTCCAGATGACCCATAGCTCTCAGTAAGAAAAGCAATGGACTAAAACTTCAAGAAGATACTATAGGAAAATATCTACATTGCCTTGGTATAGGAGGACTTTTAAAATATATGTGTACAAAAAGCATTAATCTTGAAGGAGGAAATCCATGACACGAGCCACATTAAAATTAAGAACGTCTGTTCATCAAAATATATCATACAAAATACATCATGCAACACAAGGAAAAGCCTCATATCGAGGATGAATCAATAAGAAAATGTGTAGCCAACATTAATAGTTAAATGGACATGGGCGCCTGGGTGGCTCAGTCGTTAGGCGTCTGCCTTCGGCTCGGGTCATGATCCCGGGGTCCTGGGATCGAGCCCCACATCGAGCTCCCTGCTCCGCGGGAAGCCTGCTTCTCCCTCTCCCACTCCCCCTGCTTGTGTTCCCTCTCTCGCTGTATCTCTCACTGTCAAATAAATAAAATCTTTAAAAAAAAAAAAAAAAAAGAACTAATTACCTGGGGCGCCTGGGTGGCTCAGTCGTTAAGCGTCTGCCTTCGGTTCAGGTCGTGATCCCAGGGTCCTGGGATCGAGCCCCGCATCGGGCTCCTTGCTCAGCACAGAGCCTGCCTCTCCCTCTGCCTGCCACTCCCCCTGCTTATGCTCTCTCTCTCTCTCTCACTCTCTCTGTCAAA
>NC_138370.1:20135080-20185007 GCF_054177405.1 Leptonychotes weddellii
TGCAGGCGAGTGAATGGGTGCAGCTATTTAAGAAGAACATCTTACTCACGGCAAATTTGAACACACGTGTAACACACAGATCCCACAATCTGCTGCTGGGTATACTACCAACAGAAATATACATATCTACATATACATAATGACTCCAATTAAATATATTTCCAAGGCAAGGAAAACTAAGCTATTCTATTAGAAGACAAGATAATGGCTACATTTGGGAAGAAAAGGGGTTTAACACTTGGGAGAGGTCATAAAAGGTGCTTCTAGACTGTTGTCGCCATTCTATTTTGACTGGGACGGTGGCTACATGGGTGTTCACTTCATGGGAATTGATCAAACTGTACATGTGTATTTTTGTGTACTTTGCTATCCTGAGGAAAGTTTTTCCAAACTAGAAAATTTGTTTAAAATGTAACAGCTTTGCTTTTTAAATAAATAGGGATCTCTCTATTTGCAGACAAAGAGGAAGGCTTCTTGCCTAAATGGGCAGATATTTCAGGTTTACAAAATAACAGAATTCATTCCGTGCCTTGTGTGGAATATAGAGAACCATGCCACCTCACAAAACAGAGATCAACTGAATTTCACTAATTACAAGGGTAAGTGTGACATTAACAAAACAGAGAAAAAGAATTTCCATGCCAGTCGGAGGTCATCTGAGCCATTATCCATATCTTATCTTCTTCATAGAAATGTGTTTACTCCTGTGAAGACTGTTAATTCCAAAAACGAAGGATCTTGAGAGTCTTCAACCTCAGTGCTGCATTGTTTGTAGAAATTTTTATTAGGAAAGTTATTTTTCCTTTGCATAGTTTGATAGAAATCCTGCTCTGCAAAAAAAAAAAAAAAAAAAACAGGTCTTAGAGTCAAGTTCCTTTGAGAAATACAAATTAATATTTTTAGAGGCCGAATTCAATTCATGTCAGAGCATAATGCTGATAAGCAGCAGATAGGCAGCCTGAAAGATTGTATTTAGCAGATTAACCGGAGTCCCCCAAAGTGCCACATAACTCTGAAACTTTTCATGAGGTGAACTGAGAGCCCTTACTTTTCCGGGATGCAATTGGATGCATCAAGACCTATACATGTCTCTGAAGTAAGACCAAAGACTGGATTCTTGCTCTGAGCAAAACAAATCAATGTGAAAAGCAGTCTCTTTATTTTTTATATCTCATGGGTAATGGTAAAATGTTGAGTGAAAGAAATGATGAAAACCTTTCTCGGTTATTACACTGCCTATATTGCCCTTGAAACATGGGGCCCAAAGTCAGTTATTTCTGTAGGACAGAAAGTAAAAGTCTGGGCTTTGAATTTGGGGCTTAGTAGAGCATTAAGAAGTAACAAGGTAAGTGGAGAGCCAGCCAGTTCTTGAGCATGAGCCAAAATGGTTAATGGAAGAAATCAGACCCTGTCCATAGGAAGCATTCAAACCAAAATGTACTGTCCCGTGCATTCACAACCAAAGCAGCAAGTCAAAAAATAGATTCCGTGACCTTTTCTGCCCATGAAATGTTGTCTCCTGCCGTACAGGATTGCATAAAACATAAAGAGAAATCTATTTCAATTAAAGAAAACCCCGAAGTGGTGTAAGGGAATGCTTGTTCCGGCTGGTAATCCCATTCTTAGTAGCAGGCCGGCTGTTGACACGTGAAATTCGTCTCCAGTTTAGACGTTCCCTCACCTTCCCGCAGCCGTCTCTGGAGAGAGGAATGAGGAAAGAAGCTCCTCTTGAGACCCCTCCGAAATCATCACGATCAGGTACCTCCTCAGTATCTCAGCCCATTTGGGGCTCGCACTTTCCTTTTGACA
This sequence comes from Leptonychotes weddellii, assembly GCF_054177405.1. NCBI lineage: Eukaryota > Metazoa > Chordata > Mammalia > Carnivora > Phocidae > Leptonychotes > Leptonychotes weddellii. The sequence continues at coordinate 20,136,890 of NC_138370.1, forward strand.
GCAAAATATGGTTGCAATGTGCTTCAGGGATCTGAGAGAGGAAACTCAGCGACATGTCAAGTGCTGCTGTGGATACGCCAAGTTGCAGGAGATTCTGTCTCCCTGAATTACTCCCAGACAATTGCTGTAAATCTCCACTATGGAAATACAAGCGGAGCGTTAGTGAACAAACTCATAACCAATCCGCTGTCATTCTTACAATAAGTGGACGTTTATTTAGTATATTGCAATATATATCCCCCAAATTATATCTCCTGCTGTTGAAGATTTTAAAGATTTATTTATTTATTTATGTATTTAGAAACAGCACGCACACGGGCACACACGAGTGGGGGGAGGGGCAGAGGGAGCAAATCCTCAACCAGACTCCACCCCCACCCCCTCCGGAGCCGAGCCCAGTGTGGGGCTGATCCGACAACCCATGACATCACCACCCGAGCCAAAACCAAGAGTCTATCGCTCAACCGACTGAGCCACCCAGGAGCCCCAGCCTGCTGTTGGAAGATTTTAAAGCTCTTTTTTTAACTCCACCAATTAGATATGTTATTATCAATTTGTAGAGTTAATATTTGTTGAGGCTTACCCACAGGTCTACCATTTTCAGAGCTTGGTATTCTTCTTCTCAGGTCTTCCTGCAGGGATCATTTGTCTCCTTCCCGGACCACATTCGTCAAACATTCCTTCGGTAGCGTCAATTGGTAATAAACTTTCTCAGTTTGTATTAGTCTGGAACTGTATTTGCTTTACCCTCGTTCTTGAAACGTTTTTCCCAAGTCTATAATTCTAGATTGATGTTTTCCCTCACTCTTTTAATTCTATTATTCCACAACCTCTGGCTTCTTTTGTTGCTACTGAAAAGAAAGGCGTCAGCTTCACTTCCACTCATGTCTATGTAACCCATTTTTCATTCTGACAGCTTTTAAGTGCTTTAATTCTTTTTCTGCAGTATCTGTTTTACATAGATGGAATTTATCTTAATTTTACTTGGTATACATTTTTCTTCCCATATCTGAGGTTTATTATCTTTAATCAGTTCTGGATATTTATCAGTTTTTGTATTTTTTTTTTTTATGTTCTGTATTTTTCATTGTGTTTCTCCTGTCATTTACTCATAGAATTCAGATTATACCCATATTAGCCTGTCTTACTCTATCTTTCAGTTCTCTTTATACTGATGGAAAACAAGAAATAAATGGCCCACTCAAATTAGAAAAATCAAGAGAACAAGGTTGTATAAAATATCTATTTAAAAGCTGGACAGGGGCGCTTGGCTGGCTCAGTCAGGAGAGCATGGGACTCTTGATCTCGGGTTTGTAAGTTCGAGCCCAATGTTGGGTGTAGGGATCACTTAAAAATAAAATGTTTTCTTTTTAAGATTTTATTTATTTATTTGAGAGAGAGAGCGCATGCATGAAAGAGAAAGCACGAGACGGGGGAGGGTCAAAGGAAGATGCAGACTCCCCACTGAGCAGGGAGCCTAATGTGGGACTAGACGCTGGGACTCTGGATCATGACCTGTGCTGAAAGCAGACGCTCAACCAACTGAGTCACCCAGGCATCCCAAAATAAAATCTTTTAACAACTTAAATTTGAATTTAAATTAAAAAAGCTGGAAAGATAAAGGGGACCCAGGACATATGCAGCAACCAAATCTAGCAGAAGACCCATTAACATCATAGGTCCTAAGGAACAAGGAGATGGAGTGGCTTCCAACGCTCAGAAAGACAGAGAGCCATGTGTTGCAGTCCACTTTGTGATAAGCCATGACTTTCTGTGGAAAAATAAAGTTAGACTGAGTCACCCTGCAGGGAGAAGTCAGAGGATTAACTCTCATTCCATCTTTCTTCTCCCCCCGCTACCATCCTCTGCCCAGGCTCCACCCTAATTGGCTCCAGCTAAAAGCAGAGGGCATGGGATGCAGTCCTTACAAGTCATCCTGGCACAGACACAAGGGTGGAGTTTGTCCTGACTTTCTCGTGCTTGTGGTTTTTTTATTGTGGGCTTGTGTTCCTTGAAATATTAACTGTAGGAGTTGTTTAAGCCTGCGTTTCAATTCCTTTCTTCTAGATTAAGTGTGCCCTTGCTTTACCTAGGAGACAGTCTTAACTTTTTTGGGGAACTGCTATGGGCTGAATATTTGTATCCCCTCCAAATCTATATGCTGAGACCTTAACTTCCAAAGGTCTTGCTATTAGTAGATGGGGATACAAGTATGTGGGAGGTGTTTAAGTCAGGAGTCTAGAACCTTCATGAGTGGGATTAGCGCCTTTTTTTTTTTTTTTTAAGTATTTTTTTTTTTTTTTTTAAAGATTTTTATTTATTTATTTGCGAGAGAGAATGAGAGACAGACAGCACGAGAGGGAGGAGGGTCAGAGGGAGAAGCAGACTCCCAGCTGAGCAGGGAGCCCGATGCGGGACTCGATCCCGGGACTCCAGGATCATGACCTGAGCCGAAGGCAGTCGCTTAACCGACTGAGCCACCCAGGCACCCGGATTAGCGCCTTATTAAAGAGGCTCCAAAGAGTACCTTGCCTCCTTTTGCCATGTGAGGATACAATGGGAAGTCTGTGACCAGAAGACAGCCTTCACCCAATCATGCCAGCACCCTGATCTCAGACTTCTTGCTTCCAGAACTGTGAGCAATAAATTTCTGCTGTTTATAAGCCACCCAGTCTGGTATTTTGCTATAGCAGCTCAAACAGACTAAGACAGGAAATTGGTACCGAGAGTGTGGCTGCTATCACAAATACTTAAAAAAAATGAAGAAGTGACTTCGGCATTGGATTATGGGCAGAGCCTGAAGATGCACGTTTGAAAACCCTGCGCTGCTTTGAACAAACTATGAAAGGCCAAGCTGGTGAGAACTCAGAAAAGGAGAGCTGTAGAGAAAGCCTCAATCTACTAAGAGCAGAACTAAGGGGTCATGAACAGAAGATGGGAGAAATAGTAAAGGCTATTCTGATGAGGTCTCAGATGGAAATAAGGAACATGTTATTGGCAACTGGAGGAAAGACGATCCTTGTTATGAAGTGGCAAGGAGCTTGGCTGAATTGCACTTGTGTCCCAGTGTTTTGTGGAAGGTAGAACTGTGAGCAATGAAATTGGATATCTGGCTGAAACTATGTCCAAGCGAAGTGTTGAAGGAATAGCTTGGCTTCTTTTGAATGCTTACAATAAAATTCAAGAAGAGAGAAATGATTTGAAACAGAATGGTTAATCAAAAAGGAAACAGAACTTCAATATTTGGAAAATTTTCAGCCTATCCATATTGAAAGAAATAAGAAACCATGTTCATTAGAGAACACAAAGGTTGTGGCCAAATTTGATAGAGATTGGTATAGATCAACCATCTCAACAGAAACTAGGAGCTAGTTCATCAAGGTGGTGGGGAAAATCGGTCAGCCATCTAAACAGGTCAGAACCTATTTTCTAAGCCAATGAAAAAATAACCCTGAAGGCGTTTCGGAGATCTTCAGGGCTGGCCCTCCCGTCACCCGTCAGTGAAGCAGAGTAGAAGGCACCCACAAGGCCAAAAAAAAAAAATTTTTTTTTCAAAGGAAGAACCTCTGCTGCCCCAGAGGCACCTCACACATCCCTGGGTTCAGCTCTAGAATTCCAATTCTGGCACCATAATCCTCACCTGCCCCAGGTCTGGTGCCCCAGGTCTGGGGTGATTTCTCCACCAGCTTGTAGAGTGCAGAGCCACGAAGTCACAGCCGCCTCCACCTAGATTTTAAAGAATATCCTGGAGAGCCTGCACCCATGCAGAGGGCTGCTTTGGGAGCGGGACGACTGCAGAGTCCCCTGTGGGGCATTGCCCAGCGGGGCCATGGGAGCAGGTAACCGTCGTCACGAACCTCACACTAGTAGATCTGCTGGCATGCGATTCCAGCCCAACCATGAGAATTGCAGCATGAGCTGTGCCTGGCAGAATCCCAGGGACAGCCCCCCAGAGCTTTGGGGGCTCAGCTGCAGCACCAGTGAGTCCAGAATGTGGGGCACAGAATCAAGGTGGATTGCTCTCAAGCCTTGGGGTTTAATGTCATTTACCTTGTTAGGTTTTGGTCTTCTTTGGACCTGTTGCTGCAACCCCCCTTTTCAGTGGCTACGCTGTGTCTCTGGTTTCACTTTCTGCAGTTTCATCATTAACTCCAGCTGGAAGCAATGCTCCTTTTCCTGACAAATCATCCGAAGGTCAATCGTCCCCTAACTGTACGTCACAATGCGTCATATACCTCACTTCCTCTCATCACAGGGGCATTTTAGCACCTCCCGGCACCACAAGAAGGAAGGTGAGTGCATTACAACAATTTATGCTTCGATTTTATTATTAATTATCATTAATCTCTTACTGGGCTTAGTTGACAAACTAAACTTTATCCTTGGTGTGTAGGTATAGGAAAATACGTAGTACATAAAGGGTTTGGTACTAGCTGGGGTTTCAGGCATCCACTGGGGGTCTTGGAACCAATCCTCCGAGGATAAGAGGAACGGCTGTACTCCATCTTTCTTTCCCATTTCTCCCTTTGGAGTGGGACGGTCCGTCCTATGCCTGCCCCGCCATTATCTTTGGAAGCGCATAAGATTTCATCTGAGTTAACAGTTTCATAGCTGGAGAGTCATTTGCCTTAGGATGAATGGGATCTTGAGTCTCCCTCATACCTGCTTTCGGTGAAATGTAGATGAGACTGAATGTAGACTTTTGAGTTGAATCCTGGAACAAGATAAGACTTTGCGTGCTCTTGGGATGGAATGAATGTATTTTACACGTGAGAAGGACATGACTTTTGAGAGGCCAGGGGCGGAATGCTATGGTTTCTGTGTTTATGTCTTACCCCACCAAATCCTAATGCCAAATGTGATGGTATTAATAGGTGGGGTCTTTGGGAGTTGTTTAAGCCATGAGGGTAAACCCTAATAAATGGGATTAGTGTCCTTTAAGAGAGGCTCCAGAAAGATCCCTAGCCCCTTCCTCCATATGAGGATTCAACAAGACAACTCTGGCTATGAACCAGAAAGAGAAGCCTCATTAAAACTTCCTGTGTTGACACCTTGACCTTGGACTTTCTAGCATCCACAATTGTGAGAAATAAAAGTCTGTTGTTTATTAGCCACCCAGTCAGTGGTATTTTGTTACATCAGCCCAAATAGACTAAGACAGGAACATAAGCAATCTAGCTTGAGTTTGTTCAGCCATACAGGAGTTAGGAAACTTGACTCCAAACATTCATATGGTTGGGAATTCTGAGGGGATATTTCCATTTGTGACTACTCGGTTCAGAGACTAGACTGAGATCTATAAATACTCATACCATCTCCCTCTGTAGGACAGATTTACTTAACTACATGATTATGTTTCCCTTTGGGGACTCCAGCTTAATTGCTAATCCCCAATTCCTCATCCCAGTCGGCTTACACCCCAAGCTTAGTACCCCCTGCCTTATTTGTGCCACCAAGGAGTGACAGGCATTTTCAAGACTAAAGCTACTGTCTTCTTCTATTCTTTTTTCTTTTTTTTAGCTTTATTGGGATATAATTGATCATAGAAATCGTATATTTTTAAGATATACAACCTGATGTTTTGATATATGTATACATTGTGAAGTGATGCCACAGTCAACATATCCATCATGCCATCTCAGTACCGTGTGTGTGTGTGTGTGTGTGTGTGTGTATGGTGAGAGCACCTGAGACTTATCCTCTTGGCAAATGTCAAGTATACACTACAGTATTCTTAATTGTAGTCACTATGCTGTATGTTAGACCTCTGAACTCAGTGTTTGGAAGCCTGTTAGAATTTGTACTTTCTTGTCATTTCTGGTCTAGAAGGAAGGCTCTCACATTCCTGCACTCCCCACCTATGCTCTTGGTTTTTTTGTTTGTTTATATCTGTGCTCGACACTTTTAGGAACACCGAAGTATAACAGTTTCTCCGAACATCCAGTCTTCCGTACTGCTTGAAAGGAAACTCCACATTCACCTTTTGAAACTTGGTAAATGTATTTGATAAATATGCTTTGAAAAAAAAAAAAGACTGCCTGAATTCCTATTTCTATTATGAGAACTATATGTATTTACTATCCATAATGGCCAAAGGAAAAGTACTTCTTAGTCCATAGTTCCTTCCTTGTTTCTCATATTGATCATATTTCACAACGTCTGGATGGTCCTGAGAAAGAATGACAGTAATAGTGATTGCGTATTCAACCCAATCGCAAGAAGGCTGTAGCTCCCACTTTTCACCCACTGTCTGTGGTTGTGGCTTTTCTACTGGGTTCCCCTTCCTGGTGGTGGTAACTTTCAAAATATGGTCAGGAGACGTCTGGTTCACAATCACCTGGGACCCTTGTATAAATGCAGATCCAGGGCCCTAAAAGCTGATAAGGATCATTATGTTTAGAAAGAGGTCCAGAAATCTTCATATGAATTCAGTCTCTAAATAGTCAAGAAGAGTTACTGAATTATAAGAATTGTATGCAAGCACCTTCATTCTCTTTCCTAGTAGGTGCCTTAGGGATTTAAATATTTTAAGGTGGCAGCAATCATGCCTTCCTATGGAAAGTAGGAACTTCTAAATGTCCTCTGACTTTCCTGTTGAAATGATTAAATGCTCAGTTCCAAATTCATCTCTTTTTTTTCTATAAAGCATATGGATATTATTCACACTCTAAAATTGAAAAGCTATGAAAATTTCACTTATTTAATATGGTACCCTACCAGTACATTTTAAAAATATAGAAATCAGTGTGAGAGAGACCAGGGGAGAAGGTTTCATGAGGCAAGTAGGACTTGAATCAATCGTAAGTGAGGATGTGTGAGAAAGGGTATCAAGGAGGGGGATCAGACACAGGCTGCAAAAGCAGGGATACTCACACACCATCAGAAGAACAGTGAAGGATCCCAACTGGAGTAAAGAATCCTGTTAGATAACACAGAAGATCAGACAAGGCTGGACTATGGAGAACCTTATACACTAGCTTTGGGATTGCACTTTGGAACTTCAGTATCTCACAGATCCTGTAGATTAGGGGAAACATACCCAATCCCAACCCCCTCATTCCTCATTCACTCCCACTACGGAGAGTGTCCAGGATGCATACTCACTTCCCAGAATCACACTTAGAGGTGGTCTGGTGAAAGAGTTCTTGGCAATGAGGTGTAAGTGGAAATTGCCAGGTTTCCCGTACATCCTCTGCTATCCTAAGAAAGGAGCAGAAGGAGGTGGTACGGTGGCCTTTTCCGCTTCCTCTTGCTCTGAACATGGACATAATGTTGGTATCCATCATGGCCTACCTCATGACCATGATATTGAAAACATTTACCTGAAGATAGAGCCGCCCTGCTAATTGTGGTGGGTGGACTTGCTAGATCAGCTGAACCAGTGCCAGCAGCTGACCTCTGAACTTGGCACCGAGTGAGAGAAACGCACCTTTATGTTTATTTTTTTTTATTATGTTATGTTAATCACCATACATTACATCATTAGTTTTTGATGTAGTGTTCCATGATTCATTGTTTGCGTATAACACCCAGTGTTCCATGCAGTACGTGCCCTCCTTAATACCCATCTTCCCACCCTCTCCCCTCTTAAAACCCTCAGTTTGTTTCTCAGAGTCCATCGTCTCTCATGGTTCGTCTACCCCTCCGATTTCCCCCCCTTCATTCTTCCCCTCCTGCTATCTTCTTCTTCTTTCTTTTTTTTTTAAACATATAATGTATTATTTGTTTCAGAGGTACAGGTCTGTGATTCAACAGTCTTACACGATGCACAGCGCTCACCATAGCACATACCCTCCCCAATGTCTATCACCCAGCAACCCCATACCTCCCACCCCCCACCACTCCCAGCCTTGGTTGAGTTATCTGTTAGATGTAACCAGACACAGTCCTGAATTGTACTTTATGAATGTGGAGAGTCTGACTTAATCTGCAACACTCGCGGGAAAGAAATGTCTCTCTCTCTTTTTCAAAATAGAATTTAACCTGTTTCAATCTGCCAGATGCCCAACTGGTAGAAAATTTAATGTCCGCTATGTTTGGGGGATTCCAACTTCTACTTTTAGGTGTTTAAAATAGTCATAAACATTAGAGGAAATAGCCCCATATATTCTTTCCTCAGTAGTTGTCAATAATATGTGTCACGTGCATGCTCCATCGGCAACCTTGGCCTTGAAGTCTTCTGCTGTAACTCCCAAGGCCACAGGTCCTATTCTTCAGTTATTTTTGACATCTTGCAACAACACCAGGAGTATTGTCATGAAACACTCTGCGTCAGATCAGGTAGTTGTACTTAGATACTCACAAAATCCATGGAAGTCTCATCTGATCTCTAGGCTAAGGGCAGGTCTCCAGCTATCTCTCAGCCAAACGATTTCAGATCTCCAACCAAACAATCCTTGCCTCCAACCCATCCCTTCTGGAATGATTTTCCCTAAAACCCCCTCAGTATGCAGAAGCTTTGAAGACTTGGATATCAGTGGTATTTAGCTGGCCTAGCAACTTTATATTGGCCCCACAACATAAAATCTCCTAAAGCACAGGGCAAAGGAAACTTCAGTTACTTTCTGGAGATAAGGGAATTGGTGGTGGAGAGAAAAATTAAAGAGAAGAAAACAGACTCCACTATCTTAAAAAGTTACAGAGTCATGCCCAGGTCATAGGGAGTCATCAAAGATGTTTTAAGCAAATTAGTAGCATTTTAAGGATGATTAACCCAGTGGTAGTAATAGCATAAATCAGGAAGGATAACTCTTATGTTTAGAGTCAAAGATTTTATAAATATGTGTTTCTATTGGAGCCAAAGAAGATTATTAGGTACATACAAAAAGAACACCCAAATACGATCATCTACAGATGTTCTGATACACCATAGTCAAAATGGGAAACTACCCAAAAGTCCATGTGTAGGTGAAGGGAACGAGCAACATGTGGTGTGTGCACACAGTTCATGATTGCTCGGTAATTACGAAAAAGGAACAAACTATTGATATATGTTACAACGTGGATGGATTTAAAAATATGTTGAATGAAAGAAGATAAACAAGAAAGAAAGTACATACTGTTTGGTTCCATATATATGAAATTCTGGATTATACAAGTTAAATTATAGTGACAAAAAGCCTATCAGTGGTTGCCTGGGGCACTGGGAAGGAGTGTGGAGGGTCAGGAAGAAGGATTATATAAGGGCACAAGGAAACTTTTGGGGGAGACAGATATGTTCACTATCTTGATTTTGATGATGATTTCATGAGTATATATGTATGTCAAAAATTATTAAATTATATACCTTAAAAGTATACAATGTATTATATGTCAACTGACTCAAAAATACTGTTGGGGCTCCTGGGTGGCTCAGCCAATTGAGTGTCCAAAAAGAGTTGATTTCAGCTCAGGTCATGATCTCAGGGTCATGGGATTGAGCCCATCCGCTTGAGATTCTCTCTCTCTCCCTCTCCCTCTGCCCCTTCCCCTGCTCACGCGGTCTTTCTCTCTCTCTTTCTCTCAATCTCGCTCTCAAATAAGTACATAAAATCTTAAAAAAAAAAAGATTTTCTCTATCTCTCCCTCTACTCCTCCCCCCTCAAATGCACTCTCTTTAAAAAAAAAAATACCATTTAAAACAGTGTGCTTTTGATTTATTTCGTAATAGTTCTCTTAACATTTCTTCTCAGGGCCACTGGTTCTATCACCATAATTCCTAAATACAATTCAAGCTACAGCCAACATATGCATTGTAATACGTTTAATATAAAGGTTTTTCCTCTTTTACTTTTAGAATTTTGTTTCCTACTTCGTAGACTAGAGTTAACCCAGTTTCTGCTCTACTTTCTCACAACCTTTTTAACCCCCTTCATACCAAGTGGATTTGGTTTCTCAATGTATCTGTAAAAAGGAAAAGGGGAGTTTTATAAAACTTTCTTAACGTACAAGTCATCGTACTTAGTAATTATACGTAAATAGGTAAATGGAGTACTTCAATTCTGATTACTCTGCTAGATTCTGGGGGTGTAAAGGTAAATAAACCAGTCCCTGTGCTGGAAGATAAAAGCTAGTTACACCATAGCATTCTAAAACTGGTGCAAACTTTTACATTCAGATATAAATTCATGCATGCAGTACCCTGCTCTATTTATAGGTGGTGAAGTGAATACACATGTTAGAAGGATTATAACAATTATTTCACCAGAAAATGCATAAATAAACAAGTAAAAAGCCTTAGTCAAGAGATAACTTAAGTAGATAAATATCTGAGGTACAAAATTCAAATTTGAAGAGGGTCACCCTCACATCCTAGTCTCTTGATACTTAGACCTTATTTTTCTGGCAATTCTCTCCTAAACTCAGGAAATTAATTCACACAGAGTTATTATTACTAGCATATATTAGTAACATATATGAATATTTAGTATATATTAATATAATATATATTGCTAATATATATTATTAGTAAGAAAATAATTATATTTATTATTTATTGTATTCTATTAGCATAATTATTATGTAACATACTCTGCTAGCTCTGATGAGCTGAGGATGAATAAGACTTGTCTGAGCCTTGAAACTTCAAACTAGGGAGGGTGACAGAAACACACAACATACACACAACAATCACACACACAATCTTGGTAACTATAAATACTGGACACTTCATATGTGCTTTATGATCTATAAGCTTCAGAAACACCCTTTAAAATAGATAACGTTATCTTCATTTTATAAATAAGAACAGGAAGCACCTAGACATTAAGTAATTTTCCCCAAGGTCACACAGCTAGTAGCAAAGCCTGTTACTATGAGCTACCTACTATAATTGTAAGAAAGAGGCTCTGAAGTCTAAAAACTACACAAGCAATTATTGGGGACGAAAGGCCAGCATATTTGGAATCATGTTTTTTTCTGGAAAATGTAGGACATATTGTTACAGTAACTATGCTGAAGCCAAATTAGCATAAGTAGTATAAAATAAATACAGACAAAATGTGAAAGGAGCATAAAGAAAGGAGTTAATAATACCTTAAAAACACATTTACTAACATAATTTTTAAAATGGACAAATATAAAGTGAAGCAAAATGACTTCAATGTCTATCCATGTAACTCCAATTATTTTATTAAAAATAAAATAAAAGTAATAAAAGTACAAGAAAGAAATTCAAACAATAGAGACATTTTTAAAATAATAGAAATTTACCTCCATTAAGCCTTTTGCTCCAAAGTAGAGAGTGTTAAGAGTTAAAATGTCAGCATGTATAATATCTTCTATTAAACTTGTGCAAATATATACAGTTAAATACACATTTTGCATTTGAACTCAAACCATAATGCAATAATAATGTTCTGTATCTTGTTTCCTAGATTTTCTAATCTTAAAACAACTTTCATTTCAGAGTTATTTCATTGTTTTAAGTTCCACACAGTGTCTTGCTGCATGGGTATATCATGATATATGAAAAGAATGAATCATCATTTCAAAAGCTGATGCTTATTTGTAACTCCAAAGAGCTTGTCTTTCTACATCTTTGGTTGGCTTAAGTCTTCAGTGTCAGCCTCTTGAAGTTCCAGCAGATGGCGACATGACAACATACTAAGAAATGTGAATTGCGGATGGGACGCCAAACGACTGAAGTCAGCCAAAGGACTCTCTCCTTTCCAAAGTAAAAACAAAAACGAAACAAAACAAAAAACAATTTCACAAATGCTATTCTTTCATGATTCCAGGGTGATTTTGAACAGAAGTGCATAATATAATCTGTGCTTCAATCGTTTGTTAATTTAAAAGCCTTGGAGGGGTGCCTGGGTGATTCAGTCAGTTAAGCATCCGACTCTAGGTTTCAGCTCAGGTCCTGATCTCAGGGTTGTGAGATCGAGCCCCACATAGAGCTCTGGGCTCAGCGGGAATCTGTTTGGATATTCACTTTCTCTGCCAATTTGTCTCTCTCTCTCAAGTAAATAAATAAGTCTTAAAAAATAATAATAAAGATAAAAACCTTGGAACTGGGTCCTAACAATAGGAAATGGGTCAGCTGAAGGATCTGAGCACCCGTAGAGAAAATAGTAGTGGTTTTTAAGGGCACCTTATTAGTGACAAATCATTTCCACATACAATATCCCAATTGATCCTCGCAAAGACCCTATAAGGCAGAAAGTCCAAAGTTATCTTCATTATACAGACAAGAAAACTGAAGTTCTGCTTTGCAAAGTCTTAGTCCCGAAACCAAGGCTCAAGTGCGACTCTTCTGACTCCAAAAGATTGAGCGAATACCAAGCCACCAGTTCATTTGCTGGATCTATTATTGTTTTGGTGTTGGTTTTACTTACTCATTTGTGCATGGGAACTATACACGGTAACATTTTGAAGATGAGAGAATACACTATTAGTATGTGATTAGTAAAACTGATATTAAATCTCACCCAGTTGAGAGAACAGGAAAGAAAAGACAAAGGGAAAGATAAAGGAAAATCAGAAGGGAGTACAGGGAAAAGGTAATGAAGGTAGAAGAAGCAAGAAAACTGGAAGGACTGAAGGAATGAGGAAAGGCGATGCAAACTGAACAAACTTTCCGATGGTGTTAGACTCGGTGCCAAACACTGATTACTCACTCCACTACTCACACGCCAAGTTCGATATCCACAGCCCACAAAAATAGTGTAACTGCTCTAATTCTTTTTTTAAAGATTTATTTATTTATTTAAGAGAGAGAGCGTGAGAGAGCACAAGCGGGGGGAAGGACAGAGGGAGAGGAAGACAATCAGACTCCCCGCTGAGCACAGGGCCCAAAGCAGGGCTCGATCTCATGACCCTGAGATCATGACCTGAGCCGAAATCACAGACACTCAACTGATTGAGCCACCAAGGCACCCCATAACTGCTCTAATTCTTCAGTGTCTTTAAAGGATGTGTGTGTGTTTGTGTGTGTGTGTCTAAAATGAATGACAAATATATATTTGAGTATTTTAAGTTAACATCCCTTAAAAATAGGCAGGTAGAACAGTGTTCTTTAACAGGGTTTGCCACAGGTTTTCCAGTGAAGTCCAGCGATTTAATCCTCTTAAATCATACTTCTCATCTGCAAAACTGACGCTGCAAATATAGAGTTATCGTGAGCCTTAAATGAGATTGTCACGTAGCAGGTGTGCAAACGCTCGTCTCAGTCCGGCTGATACACAGTGCCTGTATATGTTGCCTTAAGGCACTAAGCCTGAATTATCTGGCCCTTGTTTGTTTCTCCGGCCTTATCTTGTCCCAGGGTTCTCTTCAATCACATAAACGACAATGTCCCTCCAGGTTTTTGTTTCCTTTGTTTGGTGTGTGTGTTTGCTTCACTTTGCTCTTTTCCTCTTTAAACTCCTTTTCATCCTTGGTTTTTGTTCTTGTTTTGGGGTTTCTTTTTGTTTCATACGCCCACCAGACTGTAAACAGCAAGGTTCGCCCCCATCATGAGGCACCAACTCATCGCCCAGAGCCTAATATGTTACACATATTCTGTTAAAACATGTGAAGTGCATCACTTCAGACAAATTAGTCTGGTGGTATCTCTACTTGCTAATGAAGAAATCCACTTTTCTTTCGACCAAGGACCAGCTGAAACTAGGTATCACATCTCTCTAGTAGACCAGGGTGAACTCAGCTTATTTTTGCCACGATGTGTTAGAAATTTCAGGACACCAAGAAACGGATGAATTAATCTCTGTCAGTGTAAGCCAGGCAGTTGCTGATATGGCCTACACAGCGCCCAGTGCTCTGCCAGGGTGGGAGTCTCCACCGTCCAAGACCCCCAAGTGTCCAAGGCTCACGTAGTCAAGGGGCTGGTAGGACTAGTTAGCATTGACAATAGCTACGTTTTATGTGGGAAATGAGCTGACTGCGTCAAAGTGAAGTGTTTTCTGATTACTTTTATTTCCTCCCTTAGAGCAGAAATTTTCAGTATCTACCCATTTTACTCTCACCTTAATGCAGGTTAAATGGTGACATCCCATCACACACTAATTTGCGACACTGAGTACACTAAATATATTTAGAGAACCATAAAACAAGCCAGAATAATTTGCAGACAAAGACACTTAGAGCAGGAGATTCTTTAGGTATACCAGTTTCCCCTCTCTCAATATTATCCACATTCCTGGAAATGATCTTCACAGATCATGATGCATCTTATTTAAGAACAATGGGCAGCAGGGTGCTTCGGTGGCTCAGTCAGTTAAGCGACGGCCTTCGACTCAGGTCATGATTCTGGAGTCCTGGGATCGAGTCCGGCGTCGGGCTCCCTCCTCAGCGGGGAGTCTGTTTCTCCCTCTGCCCTTCACCCTGTTCTCGTGCTCTCTCTCACTCTCTCTCTCTTAAATAAATAAATAAAGTCTTTTTAAAAAAAAATTTAAGAAAATAATAGGCAACAGTCATAATTAATGAGGTAATTCCAACTTTTCCACAAGAAAGGAAAAAACCTATCACTGGGTAAATGCCAGAGTGTTCATTTCTATAAGAGGAGATTAGACGAGCATCTGATAACTAATTCCAAACTTGAATACTAATTCTTGGCTGCATCTTAGAAAAATTCTGAAGCTTGCTTTAATAAATAGAAAGTCACTTTGTAATTTGACTCATCATTGTTTAATATGAGGCTCCTGCCATGTTCCTTGATCTAGGAAAGTAAAGGAATGAGCAAAGCCTCCCTGTCGATTGTCAATCTGGTTTTTCATCCCAACCCTCTCTCTAAAGTTTCCACTTGGATTCCAGCATTTCCAAACAGTACATAAGGCACAGAGCTACAATGTTCCTGCCTTAAATTCCCATTAGTTAAACCAGAAAAAAAAAACTAATACAAACTGAGGCACAGGATAGATTTTTCTTGCCCTGAAATACGAAGGGATTCTAATTATGACCAGCATTCCAAGCCTGTAGTTGTTTTCTCTATCTTTAATAGAATGTTATTTTATTTTGTGTGTCTGCAAATTTCAAAGATATGCAAGGGATAAAATGCAAATGCTTTAGCACACTTGTCAAACCTTCCTAAGGCAGGAGTGCCTGTGGTATAAAAGTTACCACAAGGTGGCACTCTTTCTTAATGTAAATGTCTCTGAAACTCCAAGTTATTCTGAAGTGTTAGATTTCCAAACTGGAACTGGAGAGTTCACTGTATTATTCCCTATCTCCAATAATTACATTAATTAGGTGTTTTGGGTAAGTTAGTTTATTCATTTTTAAGAGAGGAAAGCAATTTATTTGGCCACGAGTTTTAAGAAATGCGTTTCATGGAAATGATGCTATTGCCAAGAGGTTTTTCTGAATATGGAGGACTTTGAGTAAGGAGGGCCTCAGTAGGAAGGTCCAGGAGACTTGGGTTTGGATTCCAGTTCAATTGGTTTATGCCCTGAATACATTGAAAACTTGTTAAGCTCAATGAGTCAGAATTACCTTGTCCAGAAGAATGACCATCATTATACATTCCTCATATAGTTGCTTTGATTATTAAATAGATAATTTACATAAACACAGAACATAATAGGGTTTTAAAACGTTCACCATCATGAACATACACACACCCTAAATGCTAACATGTGCCTGACCTGTCTCTATTTTATAACGACTTTTCCTTATTCTCTGCGATAAAAATTACAATAATCTGCTTCAGCCTTTTTAAGCCAAAACCTTTTCTTTGGATCATCAAACCAAGGAAAAAAATCTATATCATAGGTTATTAGGAAAATCTATCTCATATTTAGTCTAATATCTATCGAGTGCCTACCATAAGCCAGACACCTATATTCTACATGCTTAAGAAATAGCAGTGAACAGAGAACAGCATCTGCCCTAGTAGGGATCAGATAATAAATATGTAAATAGAGAAGGTAGTGTGAAAACCAAGTAATATAGAGTGACTAAGAAGGCTTTTGAATCCGGACGCCTGGGTGGCTCAGTCGTTAAGCGTCTGCCTTCGGCTCAGGTCATGATCCCAGGGTTCTGGGATCGAGCCCCACATCGGGCTCCCTGCTCAGCGGGAAGCCTGCTTCTCCCTCTCCCACTCCCTCTGCTTGTGTTCCCTCTCTCACTGCATCTCTCTGTCAAATAAATAAATAAAATCTTAAATAAAAAAAAAAAGAAGGCTTTTGAATGGGAGATATTTGAGTTGAACCAAAATGTTGAGAAAAAGACAGGCTTGCTCAGATGTGAGGAAGAAAATTACAAGAACAAGGAGCAGCAAGGGTCCTGACAGAGTAAATCTCTTGAATTGAGTGAAGGCAGGAAAGAAAGCTAGTGTGACAAAAGGGTGATGAATCAATGAGACAGTAGAGGGACAAAGGCTGAAAATGCATATAAGGACTAGATCATGTAGGGCATTGAAGATTTTATTTTGACTTGAGATGTCTCGGGTTTTAAGCTGAAGAGTAACTTAATCTTCTTATTTTGAGTTCATTAACATGATATAAATAATAAATGATGCCTTGCATTGCTTAGTTATATTGCTTAATAATTCCCAAATCAAAGTATATTTATAACCAAAAGCATCATACCTTTTGAACATTCATGAAGAATAGACATTTGATCCTGTGGGTTCAATATAATTAGGAGTTGTTCGTGACGGAAGACTTTTCAGACCATGATGAACACTGGAAAGATTTGTCAATGGCATTAATATCCCCCCATACTATGTATTTTCTCTACTCACTAGTAGAATGTAAGTAGATGTGACATTTGTCTCTTCTGGGCTAGGGCCTTTAGGAAACTGATGAGTTTTCTCCATTCTGTTTTTCCTCTTCTTAGACCAGAAAACAAAGGTCTACTTAGACTGAGGGGCTGGGGGAGCCATAAGATGGAATGACTCATTTCCCTGAATTGCTGGATAGAAGAAAGCACCCCACCAAACTGAAACACTCTCATTAAGCTGTTTCTTTACTCCATCCCCACCCTTCCTTCACTTTTCTGCTATAAAGATATTTTTCTTCCATGAAGTTCTATTCATTCCCTGCAAGATAACTAGCACCCTCAATGAACCACTGCTCAAAGTCATTCTACTCTGTGAAATCTTAGGTTTCTTATGTGTCCTGCACTTCATCTCATAGAACCCCGTGCCTCTCTTTCCTGCCCTAGAGAGTTGGAGGTGGTGGGGATCTAAGAGTTTAGTGATTTTGCCTGAGGGATTCTCTTTTATTCCCTTTAGGGATCAAATGCCCATTCTTCCCATGGGTCTTCTCCCCGTTAGCAAGGGATCCACAACTGCTCTTGTCATGGAACAAATAACTAAAACTGATAAGTTGCAGAGGATTCTGGGGCTAATAGAAATCCCATCAGTTTTTGTAGAATATATCTCCTAAAACTGGTAAGGCAGGAGGTCCCAGTGATGAGGGTCAAGGAATTATAAAAACTAAGGTAGATGTTCTTTTACTTGTTGAAAGAGATATTCATATCAGGAAATCCAGTGTTGAATCAATATTTAATAAGGACATGGAATGAGCAGCTGAGAATTTAGAAATACAATGAAGTCATCTCCTGAAGAATCCAAACATTTGACCACAAACTGAGTTGAATAAGGGAAATCATCCAGATTATTGTTAGATTAAGGTAGATGCCCAAGATTTCCCACAAACCCCTGCTAAAAGGATTCTATTCTAATCTTAAAGGGCCTAGACGGAATCTTCTGAGTAGACCAAAGTTCTCTGCTCATGGTTTAACATGTTCAAGGAAAAAGAGATTAACTGGAGGAAAGAGCAAGGAAGACATTAGGGAAACACTGGAAGGGGAAGGTATTTCACTAGAGATTAGTAATAGTAGATGATAAGATTTACAAATCCCTGCTATCACATTTAGTACTCAACTTAGCCTAATGTCTGGCACAAAATCGATGCTGAATGCATGACTGTTGTGTGAGTAAATGGATGGATGGATAAGTGGATGAATCAGTGATGATTGAATGAATTAATGGGTCAAAATTTATATCGTGAGCTCCCTGGTTATCAATGTGGCAGGGAGTTGGAGATGGAACTGCTCAGATTCAAATGATCATCCTCACTTAAAGATTTGGGTATGTCCCCTGTCCTCTGCACCTCCTACTTATTTTAAGAATCATTCTTCACAATTCACGTTGACATGTTAGGGAATGAAAGCAGAGCACCAACAAGCTTAAGATTACCAAGGTGGAAGAAGAAAGAAGTACAAAGTAGGATGTCAGATCATCTGGAGACAAGGTTCTAGATAAGTAATGAGGACTAAGACATAAAGCAAGAAAAATATATAATTTAGCCTCAAAAAGATGAAAACCAGAAGGAAGTTTTTGAAAACATACAGATATGATATTTGATGTTAAACAAAAACCTATTTCCAATTCAATGCCTACCTCACATCCAACTCTGCTTTTTTGTGCACCACTTATGCATCAAAATTGTATTCTTTTTTCTCCACTAGAAACATTAAGTATTTCAACACAGTAGTATGGTAAAAAAAAAAAAAAAAAAAAAAAAATTGGCCTGTGACTTCCTGTTAAGAATAGCTGTCTTTCAAAAGAAAGTATGCTCCCACAACCACCTAAATAATTTTGGAACACAGCCAATAACTGCATAATTGAAAATTGGTCTATAAATACTTGCCTTTGCTTAACAAATGCAAAGTTGATTATCCTAGATATATGAAGTCTAATCTTAAGAAAAAACAACACAGGGGCGCCTGGGTGGCTCAGTCGTTAAGCGTCTGCCTTCGGCTCAGGTCATGATCCCAGGGTTCTGGGATCGAGCCCCGCATCGGGCTCCCTGCTCCACGGGGAGCCTGCTTCTCCCTCTCCCACTCCCCCTGCTTGTGTTCCCTCTCTCGCTGTCTCTCTCTCTGTCAAATAAATAAATAAAAATCTTCTAAAAAAAAAAAAAAAAAAAAAAAAGAAAAAACAACACAAATCAAATAGTGAATATTTTTAAAAATAAAGAAAACAACTTAATAAATTTTAAAATGTGTATGTGGCCAGAATATTTTTAAAATCTTTTTAAAGCCCCCCCCCCTTTTTTTGAGAGAGAGAGAGAGAGCACATGTGGTGGCAGGGGGGAGGGCAGAGGGAGAGGAATAGAGAATCTTAAGCAGGCTCCATGCCTGGTACAAAGCCCTACTCTGGGCTCAATTGTGAGTCACGACCCTAAGATCATGACGAGCCGAAATCAAGAGAACGATTTTTAACCAACTGAGCCACCCAGGCGCCCCCTAACTCTTTTTTAAATAGTGAATTTAAAGAGTCCTTAGCAATGCTTACAGGCAAATTATCTGGTATATGCTAAGTACAATAATGTCCTTAAGGCATATATTTTTAATTTACTTTCCTATAATATAATGTCTGACTTCAAAATGCCTACCCTGAATCCAATCTTGGCTTGTCGATCAGTTCTGTAGATTACCCCTAGATGGCAATACCTCATTAAAATTATAATAGGAGGTACTACAAGTCTTCTATTTGCACTAGGCCCTGATCCAAAAAATCCTATTGAATTAAAGTGGCAGGTATGTAACATCCTAAAAATCTGAAAGAAAGGCGGATTCTACCTACCCAGCAAGATCAAAATGGAATGCTCACTCTGAGCCCATGTTGACCAGCTGCAGATGGTTCACTTGACCTCAGTGAATTTTCAGTCATTGATTTGACCACTCTTGGACTCACCCAGCTTTTAATTCAGTTTTCTTTTTGTTCTTTGCAGTAAAAGCTGGATGTCTGTTTTAAGATTTTCTTTCTCTTTGGCTCCCAAGAATGATTTTAGGTTTTCTGGTAGTCTGATGACCGCATAGCTGAACAGAATGAGCTCCTTGATCGTAAGACATCAGACAAAAGTGGACTGGAATCTTTGTGACCTTAAGCTAATTACTTAACTTCTCTAAGTTGGGTTTCCTTATTAGTAAGATGGGAATAATAATACCTAGTTTGAAATGGAAGTGGTGAAAATCAATGAAATGTAGCACGTAAAGTAGTAAGCAGTGTCTCATACCTTAGAAGCTAAACAGTAGCTATTATATATCTCTTTCTGATTTTCAGTGTGAACCCTGCCAAATGGCCACCCAAGAACTAATCTAACTGAATAACATGAGATGCTCCTCTTTTCCTCCATCATTTTACCTGTCACCTTGCAATCTCCATTCATTCTTCAGGAATTGGCTATAGTTTTTCTGTTGAAGATTTTCTGAGTTCCATAATCAAATTGAGCTGTCCATTCCCATTGCTCCAACCAAACTCTGTTGCAACCTAGCCATGATGTATTGTTACTTAGCCTGTTTGCACATCAGTGTCTTCCAACTGACCATGAACTTTGCAAAGTCAGAAACTGTATTTATCTTTGCCTTCCCAGTGCATAGCACAAAGTACAGCACATAGTAGGTTCTCATTAAAGGTTTGCATGAGGGAGTGAATGAATGAGTGAATGAATACCCTTTCATAGACCCCATCTTGACCACGTTTCAAATCTCATAATTCCCACAGTCCTTTTTGAGTGGATTGCAAAATCAGTCTGCTCTGCACTTTTCCCAGGATAGTAGGAGGAATTGCTTATCTAGTCCCTTTGATTTGGGGCCAGAAGGAATTACTTTTGGGAAGATTGCCCTGCTGGAAACAGTAAACCTTTTACTCTTTTTTTTTTTTTTTCTTGATTTCCCTTTCAGACCCCCTTTGTCATATCAGGCTGAAAAGGATGTAAGCCATGTTTCTGTGCCCACTAACTGCTCATACCAAAGATAAGAAAGGAATAGACAAAATTGGGATAACCTTGTTAGATTTCTGGCATTATGAATAATTGAGTTTTTTGTGATACAATTTAATTTTTACAATTAAAAAACAGAGAAAAGAACTGCCAGGAATTGAAAAATTCCTACTGCTCTAATAAAACCTATTTTCTATCCAACCAAAAATAATCTGACCAATAATGTGTTGAAAAAAAATGGCAGTTACCTGGTATTTTGGAGATTAAAGAATTAGATTGGTTGACTGTTTCATTTGTTTGCTTTTTGTTTTTTTTCACTTTTCAACTAGAAATCATGTGTTTTAGGTGACGGTTCAATCACCTAAAAGGTGGTTCATAAAATCAGTGGTTCAAAAACCAATGGTCTTAGATGAGGTTCATTCATTTGGCTAGAGAATTACAGTCAACCTTTTTGTGTTCAAATAAATCATTAGTGATAGCTTTTAACTGGCTGAGATGTTAATTACTTCCTCTACCTCATACCTTCCTTTTTTTTTTTTTTTAATTTTATTTATTTGACAGAGAGAGAGCACAAGCAGGGAGGAGGATCAGAGGGAGAGGGAGAAGCAGGCTCTCCGCCGAGTAGGGAGCCCGACGCAGGTCTCGATCCCAGCACCCTGGGATCATGACCTGAGCTGACGGCAGACGCTTAACTGACTGAGCCACCCAGGCACCCCTACCTCATACTTTCCTGATTGTAATCCAAATCCATTAACTGGTGGAATGGGTCACACCATCTTACACCTTGGCCAAAATTTTAGCATGGCTTGGATATACTGGGGTGGTTTCACAAGAACTTCCTAAGTCTAAAAGGCTTGCAAAAATAATTTGTTAAAGGAAATTTCAAAAGTTGGGATTAATTACCAAGTGGGAAAGAGGTTTTAAGAGTAGTGTAATGAGGCATAATAAGATATTCTTAATATTTAAAATATAACAAGTATATAGTCGTTAGTAACCAGCTTCAATTCCATAGGGAAGGGTACTTGACTACAGCTCATCATGGCCTAGGCAAAGGCAGGGAGCACGCACTCCTGCAAGGATGTAGTCAAGTCCGGCAGTGGTCTCAGAGTGTGCCTGCAAATGGATGTCCCATAAGGAGCCATTGTTTAACCTTTTAAAGATTGAGTTCTATTTTTTTTTTAATTGACGCTAAGTGGTTTGGAGGCACCTCCCGATGAACTCACATTACTTGCCAGCCCATCCTAATTCTAAGTTAAAAACACACATGTCATACATAGAAAAAGTCTTAGGAAGAAAAAAACTTCATCTTCAAATAAAGAGTTAACTTCTAAGAATCTTGTCTAAAGAGTTCAGAAACTAAGCACAGTATCGGATGGTTTCTTTGGACCATATCTGATAATCTAAACAGATTATGTGCATGGTCTTTTTCTCTCCTCTCTCCTCTTTTTCAGTTCTCAGTATGTTTTCTACTTCTGCATGTCTTACGATTTGGAAGTTACTAGTATGTAGCTGTGTGGGAAAGGCAATAATATATTCCACAGTAATTGGCTCTAATTGATATATTAATTGATATTATTATTAGAGCCAATTGTGCCCACAAATTGTGCTTCTCCCTAACACACAAAAATGGGGGAGTTGATACAACTTAACTGAAAGAGAAATGAGAAGGCAATAATAAGTGTTAGTTTAGGCCAGTTTCCTAGAGCTACCATTGCTTTCCCCATGCCCCAACCATTTGGTGTTTTTGTGACTTTCAGAAATTTTGGGGTCAGATACAATTATCTTCTTTGCAATGGAAGTGAGTTATATTAAAATGCTAAAACAAATTAAAAGAATAACTTACTCAGAAAGTACCCTTGAGTAAATACATGGCCGTAAGAATTTCATAGTTAATCACTAAGAAGATTAGTTGAGATTTGAATAATGCAAATTTTATAGAGAGAGGTCAAAAACAGTAATTGTGTGACAGGTCAGAGAAAAAAGGAGGAAGTCAGAATAGAGAAAATCAACCTGAGTAGTCAGGATTTCATAATGCCTTCCTAAGGCAACATTACCAAAATTAATTTCAAAATATAACATCCTGATTCAAGAGCATGATTTAAATGTCTAGAAACTAGATAAAAGTAGAAGTTTAATAAAAATTCACATTTTTTTTTTAAAGTAAACATCTCTGATCAGAGTTTACATGTTCCTTTCCTTGGTCCCTCAGAGATGTAAAAGTTCTTGGATTGCTTTCAAGTTCATGCTTTGACAGTCAAATGCCATAGAAGTTATTATTAGCCAAGAAATAAGAACACGCCCATCCATTTTGTGCAATCCATTTTGTGCTCTAGAATATAAAGATTGCCAACCATATGGACATATTGCTACAAATAATCTTGAATAATAAAGATCACATTTTTTCAAATTTTATACCAGTTACTTCAATTAAAAATCATTCAGAGGTTAATGGATAATCTGACATCAAGAAATGGCAACACATCAAACTTCATTAATTATTACATTTAATAAGATAAATGATTGCTATGTGATTTATCACTAACAACTATTGAGTATCCCTAATATATAGTGAATTGAAACCTCATGCTACTGAATAATTATTTGATGTTAACAAAGAACAGATTATATTCAGATCTTGTGCAATTTATAGTACATGTGATTTTTATTAGTGCTTGGCTCGTTGCTTCCAAAATTCTTCCAAATTTTTTTTATTAAAATTGTTCTGAATTGAGTTTAGTGAGCAAGATGAGTTCTCATTTTATTATCAAAGTTTCCAGCACATAATAATAAAAATCTGTGATGTAATTGTATAAATATCTCCATTGCCTGGCAATGAGAAAGAACATACAAATAAGATAAATAATTATCAACTGAAACTCACTCCAGAAAATTATCACAGGGTTTTTCTTTTATCAATTCTAAATCCATTACTTTTTTTTTCACCAAAGGTAATAGAACATTTCTACCTATTTGGACACAGATACACTTTTTATCACATTGATATTTTTTAATACTACTGAGAAAGTATTGGAGGGACATCTTAGATATATGTTAGGGAAAACAATTCATAACAACTACAAATCTTTCAACATACCTTATTTTTTAGAAATTATATTACTAATTATCAATAACAGACCTTTAATGTAAAAAATGTTTATCCAAGAAATACATGAAACATATGTGTGCTTTAAAAACACAAACATTTCTGAAAAACTTAAGATGAAAACAGTTATCTGCCTAATCACTATTTTTCTCCTGGCTTTCAGAGGCAAAAATGCTTTGTTGTTCTGAATTCTTCTGGTAGTTCTCTTCATTTCTAAATCATGCATTCATATTGATGCTCTTGACTTACTGACTATAGATATTGTTTGTTGACTTTCTGAGAGGAGATAGGAGAATTTAGCTCACGTAAGCCACATCTTTCCTGCTCTTTCCCTCCTCATAGTGACTTCATTGCTTCCCTGACAGATGCTTCCCTGATTGCTGTTGCAAGTTTAAATATTCTTGATCCATTATTCACAGCATCACTTTGCTCCTCGCCTGGTAGAATGAGGAACTTATCTCTCCTACCCTTCCCTCCTCTCTCCTGCCCCTTCCACATATGATGTTAGCTGTGCCTTTCCTTTCTTTATACCATCAGAGTTGATACTATTTATGTTCTATTGTATCTAGTTAATCTCTGAAATTAGTGGAGTTTAACAACAAAAAACAAATAACAACAAAAATTTTCCAAATTGCCACTTAACCTTAATTTTAGTCTCAAGTTTTTCTAAACTTTTCCATCATAAATTAGATCACACTTTTTTCTCAGAGAGGTAACTCCAAGATATTTTCATTAACTTCTCTCATTCTGGCTTGCTGGACCAGCAACCTAACTGACCCTCTAGGAGTCCCATTACTTTGGGCTGGAGTTACTGTTTCCCGAGTCCCATATCTTCCTCTTCCATGTTTTGGTAAAGGTCATTCCCCAAAACTCTAAAGAAATGGTAGAAAGTACATTTTCTGAGATTATGCGTATCTGAAAATGACTTTATTTTACTCTCATATTTGATTAACAGTTTGGCTGGGTATAGAATTCTAGGCTGGAAATAATTTTCTCAGACTTTTAAAGGCATTGTTGCATTGTCAGTTAATAATCCATACTATTCATGAGACTGATATTGCCCGAGTTTTGTTTTTTTCAAAGTTATCTGCATTTTCCCTTACAAAATTATAAGAAACATTTTTTATATCACTTATATTCTTCCATTTTTTATTTTTTTTTAATAGTTGAGAATGCAATGTGCTGTAAGTCTCTTATCTTTTCTGTCAATGTTTCTAGTCTTTGCCCTACACTCTGGATGTTTACCTCAATTTATTTCCCAAAACTTAATTTTTATCTTGCTAATTATGATTTTATTAAACAAGAGATTTCTTATATCCCACTTGTGCTTCCTCAAAAATGTAGTTGAGAGTACATATATGTGTCAAAACCCATGGAACTTCAAATGTGTGCATTTCATTGCATGTAAGTTTCACTCTAATGAAGATGATTTTAGGGGCACCTGGGTGGCTCAGTCAGTTAAGCATTTGCCTTAGGCTCAGGTCATGATCTCCGGGTCCTGGAACTGAGCCCACGTCGGGCTCCCAGCTCAGCAGGGAGTCTGCTTCTCCTTCTCCCTCTGCCCCTCCCCCTGTCTATGCTCTCTCTGTCTCTGTCTCTCTCTGTCTCTCTCTCAAATGAATAAATAAAATCTTTAAAAAAATAAGAAATAAAAAATTTTTAAAAAGATGATTTTATACAGTGGAAACTATCCAATTAACTCCATTTCTACTGGTAACCTCTCTTTCTCATTCTTCTGAATGATTTTTCTTGGTGATCTCTTTGCTTCTATCTTTATCAATCTTGAAAATATCCTCCCCATCAGCAGTAAACAACTTTTAACACATGACCCAGATCATGTTAGGCTTTCCAGTGGACATAGAATAGTATCTAGACAACTTGGCATAGAACTGGAGGTCTATCTATTGTATGCCCTTCTCTCTGACTTCATTTCACGGATTATCTCTCTTATTCACTAAGTTTTGATGATAGAGGTTTTTGTTTTTTGTTTTGTTTGGGGGTGGGTTGTTTTTGTTTGTTTGTTTTTGCATGTTTTGAAAATGCTAAGCTCATTCTTGTTACTTTGACCTGAAACTCATTCTTCTGGCTGTCTGCACACCTGCCTCCTCCTTATCATTTAGGTCACATTATATCTCACATCTTCAAGGAGCCCTTATCTGACCACCTTATGTAAATGTCTCCTCCATTTCTTTACAACACTTAGCATTATCTAAAATAATCTAGTTTTTGGTTTCCCCTCAGCAGAAGAAAGCTTCATGATTGGTAGTGTTGTCTTTATTTACACATATCTAATATTTTGTGACATGGTCATGTATCTGCATTTTATCAGCATCCACCCCCATATTATCTATATTAACCAATGGATCATACAATCTTGATCTTTAAAAAAAATCCTAGACAGAGTATGCATAGTTTGGGAGCCAAAAAGATCTTTGGAGGAATTCTGAGTCTCCACTTATTTTGTGATCCTCAGTGAGTTAGCTTTATATGTCTAATCAGCAAAATGAAAAATTATATTTGCTGTGGAAAGGATTATTTGAAGAAATTATGTGACTCTTTTCCTAGATAGAAAAATAGCAGGTGCTTAAAAAATTTAAATCATTTTCCCTATCTGCGCTTATCCATCCCCAAAATGTTGATAGAACACCTGCTATCAGCCCTTAGAGTTCCAGGTCTCCATGAAAGAGTTCTTCCCTAGTGCAGGAAACTTACAACCCTCCAATAAAAACTGTTACATTTTGAATCAACATTAATTTTAGGATGTTTTAGTTTATGTTAATGGGAAATTTGCCCTCTATTATCTTCACAGATTCTTCCATATGGCAGGCTTGTGACAATGCATTGTTTCTTCTAAGTCTTCTTTGCTCCAGCTTAAATATTCCCAATTGTAATAAGCATTCCCCATATGACGCAGCTGCTATTTTCTGGGTGAATTCCTGTTTGTCATTTTTCCATGTAGTGCTTATTGCCTAGAACTTCACAAAACTCCCCATGTGTTTTCACACTAGGGCATACTGGAAAAAGACTGTCATCTCCTGAATTTATTTTACTCATCATCACATTAACTTTTATTTTTTCAAGTGGCATCATATGAAGTCTCATGTTGAGAGGCTCCTAAATCTTTCCACATATGTTTCTGTTAAATGTCATCTTAATGTTGCACTTTTGCAGATGACTTTTTGTGCCTCAATTCAAGATTTACAAGTTCCTTAATACATCTCAGGCGAAAAGATTTTACCTATATCTTATCCTATCTAATTTTCTATGATTATAAATGGGCAACAAGTATAATAGTGGAGAACATTCTCAGCTTTTCCCCCAGAATTTGAATAATGTTGAATGCTAACCATTATGTAATGCATGTTGGTGTTCATCTCTACTCACTAAAAATGAAGTTTTGAAAATATTGACATCTGGGCTTTATGCGTGTGTACTTGTACCATCTGGTGGATGTTATTTCCTTCTGGAATAAAAGAATTACATAGTATTCTAGGAAAGCAAGTTTGGCACACATAGCCATAAATATAGAACAAAATGAAAAGAGCAAATTGGTCAGTAAATTTCAAATCTGTGTTTATCAACAAGCAAGTAATAAATGTAAACATCTGAAATGGGTAACCACTGAAACAAATTTAAATCCAATTCTTAAGTACATCATTATTTTATTTTCATTAAAATTGATATTTTTGTGGTATAAACTGTTGTATTTTATGTTCATATTACAAATTCAGAAACTTCATTTATTGGGGTAGTTTCATGTTCGAATAGATTATTTTCAGTCAGTGTCTTAAAAAGCAGCAATTGCTCTAAGGTGTTTGATAAACATTTTTTTTTCTAACGTTTAGCAGTACTTGTATCTTTATTTTCTTCCTTTCCAAGTTTTTATTTAAATTTCAGTTAGTTAACATAGAGTGTAATATTAGTTTCAGATGAAGAATTTAATCACTTATACAGCACCCAGCACCCAGTGCTCATCACAACGATTGCCCTCCTTAATCCCCATCACCTTAACCCATCTCCCACCCACCACCCCTCTGGTAACCATCAGTTTGTTCTCTTAGTTAAGAGTCTGTTTCTTGGGGCGCCTGGGTGGCTCAGTCATTAAGCGTCTGCCTTCGGCTCAGGTCCTGATCCCAGGGTCCTGGGATCGAGCCCCGCATCGGGCACCCTGCTCCGCGGGAAGCCTGCTTCTCCCTCTCCCGCTCCCCCCGCTTGTGTTCCCTCTCTCGCTGTGTCTCTCTCTGTCAAATAAATAAATAAAATCTTTAAAAAAAAAAAAAAGAGTCTGTTTCTTGCTTTCCTCTCTTCCACCCCACCCCTATGTTCATTTGTTTTGTTTTTTAAATGCCACATATGAGTGAAATCATGTGGTATCTGTCTTTCTCTATTTTCACTTAGCATAATACTCTCTAGCTCCATCTATGTCATTGCAAATGGCAAGATTTAATTCTTTTTTATGACTGAGTAATATTCCACTGTATATACATACCACATCTTCTTTATCCATTCATTGGTCAGTGGACATTTGGGCTCTTTCCATAATTTGGCTATTGTTGATAATGCTGCTATAAACATCGGGGTACATGTATCTCTTCGAATTAGTATTTTTGTATCCTTTGGATAAATACCTAGTAGTGCAATTGCTGGATCGTAGGGTAGTTCTATTTTTAACTTTTTGAGGAACCTCCATACCATTTTCCAGAATGGTTGCACCGGCTTGCATTCCCACCAACAGTGTAAGAGGGTTCTCCTTTCTCCGCATCCTTACCAACATCTGTCATTTCCTGACTTGTTAATTTTAGCCATTCTGATGGGGTGAGGTGATATCCCATTGTGGTTTTGATTTGTATTTTCTTGATGCCAAGTGATGTTGAGCACTTTTTCATGTGTCTGTTGGCCATTTGGATGTCTTCTTTGGAAAAGTGTCTGTTCATGTCTTCTGCCCATTTATTGATTAGATCATTTGTTCTTTGGGTGTTGAGTTTAATAAGTTCTTTATAGATTTTGGATACTAGCCCTTTATCTGATATGTCATTTGCAAGTATCTTCTCCCATTCTATAGGTTGCCTTTTAGTTTTGTTGCTTGTTTCCTTTGCTGTGCAGAAGCTTTTTATTTTGATGGAGTCCCAATAGTCTATTTTTGCTTCTGTTTCCCTTGCCTGGGGACCCATACCTAGTAAGAATTTGCCGCGGCTGAGGTCGAAGAGGTTGCTGCCTGTGTTCTTCGCTAGGATTTTCATGGCTTCCAGGCTCACATTTAGGTTGATAAACAGTTTTTTAAAGATTTATTTATTTATTTTAGAGAGAGAGAGAGAAAAGAGGGTGGGCAGAGGGAGAAGGAGAGAAAATCTCAAGGAGACTCCCTCCTGAGTGTGGAGCCCAATGTGGGGCTTGATCTATGAACCTGAGATCATGACCTGAGTTGAAATCCTGAGTTTGGACACTCAACCAACTGAGCCACTCAAGCTCCCCAGTTGATAAGCATTTTTTGAAGGTAGGAACATTGTGTCAGTTTTTAACTAACACAAAATCTAATTTTATATTGGTAGCATCTCTAGGGATGGAACTCAACTTTATACAAATTTTTGTTGTTTTCCTTATCCCACCACCCTGAAGAAGTCATATATGAGTCTTTTAAAATATATTCACCTAAAGTTTATTGGAAAACTATGAAAAATAAATTCATTGAGTTATGGTATATGGTTGACATCTGTTGTTTTTGCTCACCTAGTACATATTTCATCAGTTCTGGTATAACAGCCTGATTTTCCTTTGCTTAACCTCATCTACCTCAGTTTTAGTCCATACAGATTTCTTGGGACCAAACCCATCCCATACGCAGAGTATGGGAAGGTGATGCACATCTGGCCAAAGAGTTTATCTCATCTTCTTAGCCATCAGGTATAAGGAATGAGCCTTGGATATAAGTTAGAAAAATAAGCATCATTCTACAACTTTTGCTGAAATAGGGGGAGAAGATCCATGTGTTCACTGAGATTACCAAGCAAGTAGAATATAAGCACAGGCATGTTGGAGAGTATTTTTGAAATCACTTGGAAATTATACCTAAACCTGAAAGACCACAAATAGAAAAATGTAGTTGAGAGATGGAGGGATATTTCTAAAGATATTGTTTCATCATTCGGATCTTGCTGTACCTAAAAATCTATTTTTGGACTCTTCAGTTATGTGAGCCAATAAAGGTCCTTTTTTCTCCTTAAACCATTTTTAAGTTGGAATTCTGCCCATTTGTAATGGAAAGGTGTTGATTAAAACAGACTGCGGCTCTTCAACCACACACTGTTTTCCCCAAGCCCTAGGCCCACAACGGACAAACATTTCCAGGATAGACCATTAAATTTCCATGATAGTATTGTGTGGCTTCCAAAACCTACCCCCCAACAAAATATAGCTAGGATATATCAAAATAAATGCCAATTTCACTACGTTAAATTAATTACAATGGCAATTAGAAAAAGCTGCAGTCCTCATGAGCAGGAGACAATAGAAGCAATCGTCAATGGATCTTTCAGCCAGAACAGTGGTCAGAAAACTATGGCCCATGAATAAATCTAGCCCACCATCTGTTTTTGTAAATAGCTTTATTAGAATATAGTCTCACCCTCCCAGAAGACTGTTTTTGTGTCACAATGGCTGAGTTGAATAGTAAAGACAGGCACCCTATTATCTGAAAAACCTGAAATATTCACTATCAGCCCCTTTACGGAAAAGCTCTGTAGATATGACTACCAATGGATCACCAGCTGCACTAAAAAGGGATCAAATGTGGCCTTTATGAGCTCATAAGTAGCATTTGTCTGATCTCTGGAGCACAGAGTCCAAAACTGTCCTGAAAATGTGTGAAGCTCAAACAGTGGCCGGTTATTTGCGTTCGTATTTTAATAATCACAGCAAAATCAGTTAATCATAAAACTAAAGGGATAGAAAAGGTTTCACTAATATTTCAGGATATAAAAAAGTAATAATGTATGTTATTTCAACAATTGAATCCAGAGCATTAAATAACCCATAGTCTAAAATGGGAGATCTTAGGGTATCCACCTCTGGCATAGGAACATTCAGTGCCCGCCATTTCAAATGGTTTTTATGAATCCCAAAAGAAAAAAGAAAAAATATATAATTTATGTAAGACTATACTGAGGTTATATGTATAGTTATATAATGTAGGACTTCCTACATTTTTAGTATGCAGGGGGAAAAAAAGACTGAAAATAACTTTCTTCTGATATAAAGGTATCTAGAAATTTAGATCACTGAGTAAATTTTAGCCCAGGACTTAATTCATCTGGCTTCTACGCTTTTGCCAGTAAATCTGTCTATGGTTGCAAAAATACGTAATGATTTTAGAACCCTGTATTTACAGAACATAAAACAGGGCTATGAAAATCTACATGTGGTTGTTTTCCTCTGCGACTCTTTTGCTTTCTCTGCTTGTGGAAATCTAGCAAAAAGGACAACCTCTGGGGCCTCCAAAAAATGTCCCATTGATACATCTCTTGGGAAATTTTCTGCTGCCACCACCTAGCAGAGAAAAAGCAACATCTTCTCCAGATTTCCGGTGCAGTGACCAGGAGTCTTCAAATTTTCATGTCTATAATAATTACTGGGTTATACGTCCATTTTCAGGTACCTACCCCCAGAGATTCTAATTCAATGGGGTCTGCAACGTGACTTAGCCACCTGCATTCGAGCAAGCACTCTAAAACGATTCTGCCCTAGGCACAGAAAAGCCTCTGTTTTGAAAAACTACTGCAAAAACTCTCTTGCTTCAAAGTAATGAAGTTTCGTATCTGGTTGTATTAATTAATTTTTGCTGTTTAATGACAAAATGCAAAATCTCAGTAGCGTATAACAATAAGCATCTATTGTTTGAATGGCTGAAATCAGCTGGGTGTCCCTAAGTAGCTCTGTGTATGAAGGCTGGGTTTGGTTGTATGTCTGGGGTGGGCCCACCAATCTGCTCATCCAGACTGGCTTCAGCTGACATGACCGGGGCACCTGTCATCCTCCAGCACACCAGCTCAGATGTGTCCCCATGGTCATGCAGAGATGCTGAAGAGCAAGTAGAAACAGCGTAGGTCTCAGGAGGCCTAGGCCCAGAACAGACTTGCTGCCCCTTCCACCTAAAACTCTATTAGACAAAGCAAGTACCATTGTCAGACTCAGAATTACAGGCTAGAAACATCTTTTCTGACACTTTAGTGTGAAGAATTGCAAAGTAACCTGACAAAGTGTATAGGTAGAGAGAGAGGTGAAAAATTGAGGTCATTATTGCAATCATTCCCTTAGAGGTACTGAAAAAGCTCTGGACTGGAAGTAAGTAGTCAGCTATGAATTTTATTCAGGGGGACATGGCTTTGTGGATATGCTAATTCAAGGACATTTCCAGAATTTACATACAATGGAAATGGACCCACATAATCTCTTCCTATCAAGATACTTATCTAAAGCCAATGCTGTTTTTTTTTTCCTGCTGTACAGTGAGATATAAATGGCTGTGCAAGTTCTCACTGACTATAAATACAAACTTGAGGTTGTAGTCACGTAATACAGTGCTACGTATCCAACACGTTTGAGTTTATGAAGCCATCCAAGGAATCCAAACAAATAAATAGTTTTATGTGAAATGTGAAGGGTCTCAAACAATACTTCTGAACATTTTTAAATATCATCCATTTAAAAATCAATGACTTCTTATTGTGAAAAATCTTAAGATTCCAGATTTTAGAATGCATGATATCCTGGGATAACATGAGCTTAAGCTCAAAGCTATGATAAAATATATGTTTTGAGTATGAGAGAACATATATTTTCAAAGCAGGATGTGGAATGCTAACAACATATTATTTTATAATTTTTTCTTGAATTGTTTTTACATTCTGGATAGATATTATCTATAGATCATCCTTACCTATTAAGATACATCATCTCAAGACTTTGATCCCTAATAATTGTATTCCTTCTCTATATATGCATGTTAAAATAATAAGACTGGCATTCTTTAAACATTTCCTGAAATTGATATATCTAAATACAGTCTGGTTTTTGTTTTTGTTTAAATTAATGTGGATTAATGGAATTTTCATTATAAAAATACCAATATATCTCTATTTAAATGAATTACCCCAGTACTCTGAAAATTGAAGCTTCTGTGTACATAACATGTAAATATTTAACAGAAATCATTTTGACACAGACATAAATCTGTGCTGGGAGAATCACTGTTCTCAAAGTAAATACAGAGAGTGGAAAGATAAATTCTTAGTCTTGTGCCTGCTCTTGTCGTGGGAGAACATGAGAACCTCATTATCATAAATAGACAACTCTTTCTTGTAAACTCACATGATCTCAGACATTTATAAAAATAGAAATTACTGGTGATAAATGCTCTTGTCTTGGAATGCCACAGGAAACCTCCTGCTTAGGATTTCTTTTTCCAAAGTCTTTCCTAAGTACTAATAATCAAGGAAGTTTCTAAGAACAAATGGGAAGGGGCAGAAGGGCCGATAGGATGGGGTGTTGAAAATCAGAGTTTTCATTTTAAGAACGTGTTCATTGTTAATAAGAATGCAGCATCCTTACCTCATTTTTGTTACCTGGCTGAAGTTTTTAGCAGCCTTTCAAAAATGCCAAGGGCATCCTCCAAGTGTACGATAAATTTGTTGATTTGCTGTTAAGGACTTGATAACATCAAAAACAAAGTGAACAATGTAAGAAGGCCCCTACTAATTTGGAGCTATTTCATGATGAATTAACTAAGGCAGGTCCCTCAACCAAAAATGCCAACCACAACTGCTTATCAAATCACCACCTTACTTTATTTCTTATGATTTTGAAAGGTTTTATGATTTTTTTGTTGTTTTGAAAAGTTACTTTAAAAATGTAGCAGCGCCTGCAGGATCTGTCCTTGAAGCTTTTTATGGAATTATGGTTGATACTTAAATTAATATGGTGGTACAGGATAGATTCCAGGTTAGAACGAAGAGATTTCCAAAGAGGGAAGTGAGAACAACAAAGAACACTTACACGTAATCTTAACTAGAAACAATTGCAGACTTTCCAGCAGGAGGCTCTTTTGCTGTCCAGACAATAAAGGACTGACCTTAGGTTTATTATGTTCCATTCATATTGGGCACCCTTCATGTATAAGTTCCCCACAGAAGACTGGAAGGGTGTGCTTTTCCACTGGTTGGCTTACTAAGCAGTAAATGGTAAGTTCCAGGAGGGCGGGGAATTTGCTTGTTCACCTCTATATCAGTGAGACCCAAAACCTTTTTGGCAAATAGTTTGGGCACAACAATAATCAAAAGAATGAATTACAAATTTTAGCTATTTTTATGTTCCCTGCAAAATTGGTGATTTTATAACATATGTACCGCCCTCATTTAGGGGTATGCTATGATTACCTAGCTATTGGCTTGAGACAAAGATTTAAGACATTCATAACAGGACCTTTTAGAGATAGGGTTTGCATTTAATCTTGACATCAGTGAACATTTACTCCTCATCCACCCACCATCACCAAGAAAAAATATTTTCCAATTTTTTTTATATCATTATTGATTAGAAGGAAAACAAATCAAAGCCATCTGACCAGTTTAATAACGATGTTGCCTAACATTCTCTACTGACTCAGTCTATACGTGGGTCTGAGTAATGAAGCTCAGTAAATATAAACCTATTTTATAATTGAGATTTCATTAAAGCAATGTTAAGCATACCTGGAGGGCTAAGGGTGCCCAGAAATATTTCTCATAAACACATAGGTTAGGACAGAAGTCAGTGCTTCTAAAAATCCCTTTAGACTTCTAGGCCATACCCAAAAAAGCAAATATGAACCGCAAGAGAGGTATCCCCAATGGGACAGTTTCACAGACCACTTCAAAATAAAAGCCACTTGAGGGTCACCTCTGCCTTCTAGTCATCAGTCTGTGGTCCAGAATCCACGTGTCCTTACCTGTATCTCCTGAAGGGCTCTATTCTTCCCTAATGTTAAGTGAGCCAGTGGTTAGTAAAGACTCAGTAGACTTCCCAGGTTTCTCTGTCCACATTCCACTTCCCCGCCTCTCCTTGCCCTATACAATCTAGGTTTTCCTACTTTTATTTCTCTAGGTAAACAATGGCTCCAAGTGGGGAAAACAGTTAAACTCTTTTGAAAGATTCTACCTGTTTCTTCCTCTGTTCTCCTTTTGTCCCTAAACAGCCCCAAGCCAAATACCTCCATTACCAAAAAAGCCACAGAAAACAAAACCAAAAACAAATTAGTAACTTTAATTAAGATTTTTAAAGCTCAAACTAAACATACCTTTGATTTTTATACCACTTTATTGAGGTGTGATTGACACACAAAAAGTTATAGATATTGAATGTGTACAACTTGACGAGTTTAGAAATAGCATATATCATGAAACCATCACCACAATCTATTCTATAAACATATTCATCACCTCCAGAGGTTTCCTTCTACCTTCTTTATTATTATTATTATTACTATTATTATTAGAATCAAAAAGTAGAATGGTGGTGGCCAGGGATGGGGGGGTAGGGAATACGTAAATGCATTAGTCAAAGGATATAAAGTTTCCATTATGTGAGATGAGTAAGTAAGTCCTAGAGATCTTCTGTAACACATAGTGCCTATAGCCAACAACACTGTATTGTATACTTAAAAATTCAGTAGACGGGTAGATCTTATATTGAGTGTTCTTATCACACACAAAAACGTTAACTGTGATTTGTAATAATTCTTTAGTACGTCTGTCATGACTTTTAAGTGAACAGACTGCAACGAATAATACTAGAAATGTTTGCTTAAAAAAACACTAGGAGATGTTGGCCTGTGCTTATTCTTTTTTATTTGGCCTTTCCTTCAAGAAAAAATGTGTACTAATTTAGACAGGGAATTTGATCCACAGAGGAAATACATAAGGATGCTGAGGGAGAAATGAGCCAGGCACTTGGATTAGCTTAGCAAAATCTAGAAAATCTGTAGTGTGGGAAAACTAACAAGCAAAGAAAAACACATGCTCTAAATATTTTACAAGTTTAAAAGCCAATTGTTGACTATGAAGGACTCAGTCCTGGTAAATCTCCAAGCTTCTCTGCTTTCCATTTCTTCAGAATAAATTTAACAAAACAAAACAAAACATGAACTTAAAAACTCTGGCATCATGTTATTTTCTATAATCTAGTATCATAATCTTAGTCTACATATTATTAATAATATACAGTTTCTATCACATATTTTATGTATCATAGTGTGTTCACTTCTTTGAACTTTTCTAATGTTATAAATTGAAATATGTTTATATTTTTCATTGTCATGAAAATATCTCTAGTCTTACAGATCTAAATCTTCATTCCTGTTGTCTGCATAGCTGACTGATCCTTTTGGTTTTCCTTTAATGGAGAAAATTCTCTTTACATGTGAGAAAGGAAAAGAGCACGAGGCCATCTGGGGCTTTATGCTGTTCCTCTGTTGTACTAGATCTTCTCTTTGCCCCCCCCTCCCCACGATCCACTCTCTGTTCTTCTCCTTCAGCTCAGTGTGGACTTCAGAGAAAGGTCCCTTATTTTCTGACTTCAGTTTCATTTGAATGGAGAACACCAGCAAGAGAATAAAAGGGAGGGAGGAGAATGGGGTCAGGGACTTAACCTCCCCTTTCCCTTCCCTGGAGAGTCACCTTGCAGACTAGCAACTTCTTTCAACTAAAGAGGTCATAGTTAATGTCAGGAACACTCTTCACACAATTCCCCCCCACCTCTCTCTCTTCCCCCTGCCTCCCTCCCTTCTCCTCTCTTTCTCCCCCTCCCTTCCTCCCTCCCTCCCTCCTTCTCAATACCATAATCTTAGCATCTTAATAGCCCTGGGATTCTCACATGCTCTCTCTTAGTTCCCTTACACCTAACTTATTTATATCTTTGAAAATAAACTAAACGTGCCTCTTCCCTTGTTCTCTAACCACTGCTCTTCTTCCTTGCTCTAACAATCAGTAAGAGCCATTTACTTCCTCTGCCTGCAAGTCCTCAACTGTCCATCACTGCCCCACTGAATCTGCTCTCCCTGGTTGTGGTTGGCATCCACAAGTCTAATCCTCTCAAAATAGCCTTCCTTACACTACTTGTGCCCTTCAAAGCCCTGGAGAATATTATTCATGCTTTCTTTCTCAAATATTTTTGGTCCAGCTGCCACCATATCACTTTCTTCTATCTCCTTAGAAGCTTTTATCTGATACTCCTAGCTTAAATGCTGTTGTGTTCCAAGTCTCTGTGGCTAATGCTCTAATTCTATATGATTGTAACACTAACTATGGTTTTTGATGACCACTTATATTCTGAGGCTTCCTAAATCTCTAATTCCAGATCTTTTTGCTAATTTAAGGCCCATATATCAGTTCTGATTTGATACCTTGGATACCTCAAAACAAACATGTCTGTTTGTTAACCCATTTTTATCTCCAACCTATCTCTTCTCCTGAATCCTCTCACTTAAGCAAATTTATGAGAGCCATCTGCCAGGGGAACAGAAGACAAGAAGGAAAGAATAGTGGATTCTGGGGCATGTCACCCAGATCCTCTCTTTAAGACCAAGGTATGCATTTCCCCGGTTGCTACAAGAATGCTGACAGCGTACTGATGAGTCCCGCTCCAGAAAGTGCCCTTAGCTAAAAGGAGCTCCTTTGCCCAAGGTTATGGCCCTTTCCCAGGGACAGCCCATATCCAGTGATTGCTAAACACGGAGGAACAAAGGCTCACCCTCCTGTCTCTGTTGGGGACAACTCTGATGGGTTATCCCAGCCCCAGATCACCAGTAGGATCAGTGGAGTCCTCTACTGCAAGCACATCATAGGTCAACTTCTCACTCTGCCCAATTCTGCTTTCCTCAGTCTGTTACAAGTGTTACTCCTGAGAGCACTCCCCACTAAGCGGCCTGCACAAAATCTCACCTCAACTTATCTCTCTCGGGAGACCCAACCGAAGGAGCAGGAAGTCAGTGCCAGTCTTCCTGACCCCATCTTCCTTATCTCCTTCCTGCAATGGGCCACACACTCTGAGAATACTCTCTTCTGAATAATCACCCTTTCTTTGAATGGGCCTTAGTTTAGATCTCCATCATTTTTATCAGTATTGCCACAATTATCTGTTAACGGTCTGCCTGACTCCAGCTTTTCTTTCCTCCATCTTATCTCCACTCTGCTGCCATTAATGACCTTTGCAAATCATAAATTCCATTACATCACTCTCTGGTTAAATTCCACCAGAGCTCTCATAATGAATTGAATTGCATTCTTGCCTACATCTGCAGCATCAAACCCTTTACTTTTCTTACTACCGTTACCCCTACTCTTGCTATCGCTACTAGTGTTGTTGCTGCGCTTCTCCTACCACCACTCCCACACATACACACTCACTCACTCAAAATTTTAAGAGTCTTAGAGCTCTGCTTTTCCAAATAGTTCAAGCTAGTTTGTGCTTTGCTGTCTTTGAAAATGCTAGTTCTTCTACCCGGAGTGTCTCCTTTACTATACCCCATACTCCATCCTTCACCTACATTTTCTCTGGCTCTCAAACTTTCATAGGTGGTTCTTGTTAAAATGCAGATTTGTGGTCAGGAGATCAGGGGCTGCGAAGATGGTGCTGCTAGTCAGGGCACTAACTACACTTGGAGCAGCAAGGTCAAGTTAAGTCTTACTCATTTGTTAGAAAGCAGACATGCAGAGCTATTGTTTTTCAGTAATGACATTTGAGGAGGAGCCTTTCCACCCCGATATAATGCATTACTGGATACTATCCATATTCTCCTATAATCCACTAGCAGGGAACTGGCTCAGCCATAGAAGAACGTATCAAGGTGTGAGGTGCCTCTTTGTAGCCGGTCACAGTTGTTCTCCCTGCTGGCAACACCACTGGCAGTTAAGTATGGCAGTGGGCTCTAAAAGATCACCCTACCTACCAGTGTCACCTACGAAGTGTCACCAGTAACAAAGAAAGAAAATACGCAAGCAAAAAAAAAAAAAAACCCTAGAATTGCACACAAGTGAGAGGGATGTAACTGCAACCTGTCAAAGTTAAATGAACATCAAAAGTAAGCAGCCATAGGGGAGACCATATCACATCTCTTCCAGAAATGAGTGCCCATTACCTTAAAAATGTCTTATCTTATCAATATGACATCAGGCAAGCTACTAGACTAATGCTGTCATTCTTGGAAATTCATGAAGTCTGAATTACAGATTTAAGTTCCTTTAATACAGTTCCAATAACACTCATATATTTCATCTTATTTTTCTAAAGATTTTATTATTTATTTGAGAGAGCAAGAGCAGAGGGAGGGGCAGAGGGAGAGAGAGAGAAGCAGACTCCCTGCTGAGCAGAGAGCCCAGTTGGGGGGGAGGGGCTCGATTCCAGGACCCTGGGATCATGACCTGAACCGAACACTTAACTGACTGAGCCACCCAGACTCCCCATATATTTCATCTTAGTGAAAACATCATATATTTGCAAGTGAGGTTATTGCAGTAGGTGTTCCAAGGAGAAGATGGAAAAAGGATAGATCACAGAAAGACTAAGCTGGAAAAATAAATGAAATTTATAGTAATAATAATCAAAGATAAATAATCAAAATATTATTATTATTATCAAAATATTAGGAATAAAGAGTAACTATGGCAAAAGAAATAATTCACCAGAACTATATGATAATTCTGAATCTGTATGCATTTGAAAACATATCCTCCAAATACATAGAGTAAAAACTGATAAAATCACCATGAGAAATGAATAAATTCATTGTCATAGTTGGAGATTTTAGGATACCATTGTCAGAAATGTATTGGTGAAGTAAAGAAAAAAAGGTTAGGAATATTGAATTGGTTTTAGTATCTTTGGGCCATATCTTGCTAAATCTCCCTCTTTTGTTAACACGACCATGGTGGTGACAATTGGTTGGTGTAATGTAGAATCCTCAGAGGCCCCTGGAGTGAGTCTGTCTGTTAGTGGTGGACCTAAAGAGATTTTCGTTGGTTGTTTGGAAATAAAACCATCTGTAACTTTAGCTGGGCCCCATCTGGGTGCATTTGGCCTTCAGCCAATTAATATAGCCATTAAAATTTTTTCCAGTTCATCTTAGCTTGACTCCTTCCTTGAATTTGACTAGACTTTGACTTTTTTTTTTTAAATACCAAAACCTGCCCTTTTGGGGGATGACCCTGAATAATTGCTTTAAATCTTGAATGGATAGAGCAGATTGCTTTCTAAATGAGGGCTTCCTCTGCATTCTGAGTGGGGCTCGACCTCAGAGGCAGCAACTAAGAGAGGTCATTTTTCCTTGAGTCTTCTCTCTGTCAAGTTAGGAGATCATTGAGAAGCGCCCTTCCTACAGGATGCTCCTGGTGCCTTCCCTATTACTCTCATTGACTCTACCATCCAACATCACCTCAGACATAGCCTTGTCAGGTAGCCAGTGAAGGGGGCTCTTCATGTGGAGGGGTATTTGTTACATATGAATCACCAGTGTTCTGAATATGTTATGTTACATCTGAATCACCTATGTTCTGAAAAGTTATGGGGTCTTCTCCATTGAGGAGAGCCCCCCTCATCTTTTTACTAGAGATTCTGTCACAGCTACTGCTTGCATGGTCTTTGGACAGTACCACTGTTCACTTTTTCTACCAGGCTAAGCCTAAGTAGCTTTTCTCCATAGACTAGCAAGAACCTAAGGGCAAATTGATTTTCTTCCGTATTTATTGAGGTATAATTGACAAATAAAATTGTATAAATTTAAGGTGTACAACACAGTAATTAGATATACATATATATTGTGAAATGGTCACCATAATGACTATTTAATACATCCATCACATAGTTATCTTTTCCCCTTTGAGATGAGAACATTTAAGATCTAGTCTATTAGCATATTTTGAGTATATAATACCATATTATTAAAAATAACTACCATGATGTACATTAGGTCTTCAGAACTTACTCATATTGTAACTAAAAGGTTATACTCTTTGACCAACATCTCCCTATTTTCCTCACCTGCCCCAATCCCCTGTGGAAAAAAAGATACAGTGGAAAGAAGACCACTCAGATGTCAAGATAAATCTGAGTAGGTTTGCAGGATTTGTAAGAAGATGCAAAATAGCCATTCTACATCTCAAGGATTATCAAAGTGAAAGGGATTTCAGTGAAGCTGCTCAGCTCCTAAAATTTTCATTCTCTCACCTGGACATTGCCCGATGGTTTAAATAGTAGATGAGTTTCTGGACTACTGGCACCATCTATTACATACCAATCCACAATGGAAGGCCTATTTTCTCATTTATCTGTGGGTCATATTATACCCTCTTTGGCACTCTGGATGCCTGCCTTGACAGGTAGATTTTACTTAGTATTATAAATCTGCTATCCTCCTTCCCAACACTCTTTAAGCCCCCTTAAATTGAATATTTATTGCTAACGCCCTTCTCTGCCATCAACTTAGAAAATCTATATGCAGGCAAGCACACAAATACACAGACACACACACACCTTACAAAAATATAACTAATCTACTTTATATGTGCACAGCCTAGCCCATAAACAACAACAAAAAATATTTTTGTAACGTCTCTGAACTGAAGGTGAAGTTATTGTTCAACCCCATGGGTAAAAATATTTTCCCCTAAGCCCTTCCTTCTGTTGGTAAGGGGAAATGTCAGAATCAGCTAGTGGACATTTTTCATCAGTCAAGTTCTGTCTGGAAATTCAGATAGATTATGCTTACCTTTTACCCAATTTAAAACTCATAGCCACTTACACCACTTTTGTTGATGAACATGTTTATTGACTATGTTAGATTGGGGAAAAAAACACTGTTCTATTTTCAGATTCTGTAATCCTAAAACAGTCAATTAAACTTTTCTTGGAATCAATTCTCTTAATTACCAAAAGGAGCTAAACATTTTATTCCCTATGTTGTTTAGCAATAGTAATTATGAAAGCACCGGAGTTTGAGTCAGATACATGGTTTCTAGTCTTCATTGTGTCATTAACTATTTAGATAGCATCGATGAAGTTTTTTCTTCCCTCTGACCCTCAGTGACCAGTCAACCAATAAAACAGACAGACAGACAGAAATACATAAAAGCATCAGACTAGATTTTTTGTTGTTCATTTCACAAGTACATTCTTTTGAGAAGTCATGAAATCATTCCAACATACAAAAGGCATAAATAGTGATATGATAAACAACTATGTTCTTAATACCCATGTTAGAAACACAGTTAAGGCCTCCTGTGAGCCCCCTCCAAATACATTCCCCAAGGTATTTACTTTTTATCATCCTCAAGCATTTCTTGGTCCTTTACCATATATGTATGTATCCTAAACCATCACTTCCTATGAATCATAGCATACTGGTAAATTCCTTGACAGGTTGCTATTTCCTGCTTAACAATATTTGTGAGACCCATCCAAGAGCATATTAAGTCTTATTGACTCATTGTTTACTGATGTTTATATTACTTTTGGTGGACATACCATAATTTATCCACCCATTCCCCTATTGATAACACTTCAGTTTTTCTGATTTGCTAAAACTCACAATGCTATGATCACTGCGGTACAAGTCTCCTGAATTTGCCATATATATGTCTAGGGATGGAATTGCTGGGACATAAATATATATATATATCAAATCTACCAGATTACAACCAGCTGCTCTCCAGCCTGGTTAAAACTATTTATATTTCTTCATCAGTAAGAAGAAATCCTGTTGCTCCATATCCTCACTATAACATTTGTTATTGTTGGACCATTTAGATTTTTCCCAGTCTGAGGGCTGAGGAATGGCATCTCCTTGTGACTAATTTGCATCTCACTGCTTTCTCGTGAGGCTGAGCATTTTTTTTCATGTGTTTGTTGGCCATTCATGTTTCCTCTTCTGTGAATCACCTTTTCATATCTTTTTCTATTTTTCTACTTCATTGTTTTCTTTTTGTTTTTGATTTGTAGTTTCAAAAGTCTATTTTGAATACTAATCTTCGGTAATTTTTTGTATTCCAAGTATCTTCCTCCAGACTGCCCCCCTTTTTTCATTTTTTGTTGTGTCTGTTGCTACCCAGACATTTTTAGTTTTAACTGTCAAATTTACTAATCATTTCCTTTAGCATTTTACTTCATTTGTCTTGTTTAAGAAATCCTTCTCCTCACCCTACATTTTCATAAACAGTCTACTTTCTTTTATTCTAAATGCTTTAAAAGCTTTCTTCTCTTCTTTTTTCTTTGTTTCTTTTTGGGGGGCGTATTTACAATGCCAACTTTGTCATTTATAAAGTTTCTATATATGTCAGAGCCAATTCGTGGGATTCTTATTTCTCTATTAGCCTATTTGTCTCTTTTGTCTAATACTGTCTTATTCAATAAAACTTCATAAGTCTTGCTATCGTAGGACAAGTACACCCACTAGGTTTTTCTTTTTAAAAGTATCTTATCTCTTTTGAGCTCTTTGATCTTTTTAAATATATCTTTAGAGTCATCCCATCAAATGCCAAACAAACCCTTATCAAGTTTTCTATTAGAGGGATGCCTGGGTGGCTCAGTCTGTTAAGTGGCTACCTTCAGCTCAGGTCATGATGCTAGGGTTCTAGGATGGTGTCCTGCTTTTCCCTCTGCCTGCAGTTCCCACTGCTTGTGCTCTCTCTCTCTCTCTGACAAATAAATAAATAAAATCTTAAAAAAAAAAAGATTTCTATTAGAATTGCATTACCTTTATGGAGAGAACTGGTAAAGAATTAACATTGTTCTAAACTTGGTTGTTTTTCTCCAGGAACATAGAATGTCTCCATTAATTTTAAATTCTTTTAAATTCATATTTCTCTGATCTTATGATTGATTTTATCCTAGTTACTTTATATTTTTGTTGCTATTATGAATAATTTTTGTGAATTTTATGGTTTCAAATGTTTTTTTCTTTGATGTAGTAAACTATTTTTGTAGATTGTGTATCTAGCAAATTTAATACATACATAAATACATATATCACTAATTTATATTTCATTTAAAAAATTTTAACATTATCTGTGCATTCTCTTTCTTTTTCTTTGAAAAAAATCTTCCAGATTTGACTACTTTTTGAGTCTCCTTAAAGAGCCAATTTTGACTGTTAATCCTCTCTGTTGTAACTTTTTCTATTTCATTAATTTCACACTCATTTGTTATTATTATCTTTTTTCTACCATTTCAGGTCCATTTTGTTTCTTCTATAATTTCTTTTTTTTTTTTAAGATTTTATTTATTTATTTGAGAGAGAGAGAATGAGAGACAGAGAGCACGAGAGGGAAGAGGGCAGAGGGAGAAGCAGACCCCCTGCTGAGCAGGGAGCCCGATGTGGGACTCGATCCCAGGGCTCCAGGATCATGACCTGAGCCAAAGGCAGTCGCTTAACCAACTGAGCCACCCAGGCGCCCTCTTCTATAATTTCTTGACTTGGATTTTTATGTCACTCATTTTTAGAT
The DNA here is from genome assembly GCF_054177405.1 of Leptonychotes weddellii. NCBI lineage: Eukaryota > Metazoa > Chordata > Mammalia > Carnivora > Phocidae > Leptonychotes > Leptonychotes weddellii. The sequence goes on from NC_138370.1 coordinate 20,181,166, forward strand.
AACCTTCATTTCTAATATTTGCATTTATGGACATGCATTTTTCTAAGTATTACTACATTTAATATGTGTTAAAAACAAAATTCAGCTGAGTAAATTTGAAGATGTAATTGGTTTTTTAAGTGATTCATGCATCTGGAAGCATCGCATCTAGCAAGCATCCCACCTAGCAAGTAGACCTCTGACAAGTTGTACAAAATAGAAATTTTGGATAGGAAGGAGGATGGGGCAAAGTGTTATTAGCAAAGGGAAAGGAAAGGATTGTTTTAGGCAAGATCACTTTCCCTTATTAGGAGGAAGGGCAGGGGGCTCTTATCATGCAGAGTGCCCCATCTTCCTTTGGGGATATAGAGGGCCCAAGTAAAGGATTACCCCATTGGTACTGGCCAGAAGAATCCAGAATCATTGGCTTAAAATTCCACTCCAGGAGAGATTGAAACTGCAATTAAGTCTTGATTTGCTTTCCTGGGGGCAAGTGACTCAACCTTGGCACTGTGGTTTTCTTTTTAACATAATGCAATAATTTAATCATTAGTATATTATGTAAATAAACATATTTACATAATGATATTTTGTTTGTGAATAGTTTAAGAGAATGTGCCTTTCTTTTTACCAGTTACGTCCATTTCATAAGCTTGTTAATTATGTTGTTCAGATCTTCTTTATGACTTTTTATCTGCAGCATCTATCATTATTGAGAGATGGATGATGCAGTTTCCCCCCAAAGAAGAATTTTTCAATTTTTTCTTACAGTTCTAATAATTTTTGCCTATAAATATTTGTGATACGATAACTACAATCTAGTTTGCAATGGTTATACTTCTCAGTGAGGTTGAACCTTTTATCATTATGTGATAGCCCTTTTAATACCCATTTTACTTTTTTACCCTAAAGTCTATTTCCTTAAAGGAGTCCAGTCAGTCCAATTTTCTTTTGTTAGTATTTGCCTGGCTTATCATTGTCCCTTTACCATCAGCCTTTTTCATCCTTTAGTTTTAGATGGACTTTTCATATTCAATCTAGCAATCTCTTTCTCATAACTGACAGGTGTAGTCCATTCATATTTATGGATATCATTGATAGTTTTGGATTTGTTTCTACTGTCATTACAGTCAACTTGGGTTTTTTTCTCTCTTCTCCTTTATCTTTCCTGATATATTTTAAAATTATTTCTTAATGTGATTTGCTTTATTCATTTAGAAGTCATATGTTCCATCTTTCTCCTGGCCCACTTCTCCTTTAGCCTTAGAAGCTTTACCCACTCTATTTGTGGCCTGTACAGATTTATCTTACTTTAAAAAAAAAGTGTATGTGTAAACTCAGCTATGCACTTGAATTTTTAAATTTTTATTTTATAAACAGTAGTTGGATTTTGGTTTTTTGTTTGTTTGTTTGTCTGTTTGTTGGGTAGGCTTTTCTTCCATACCAGTCCATTCTTGTTAGCAGAAAATCTTCACCTTGTACTCCCTTTCCTGTTAATGTCTCCTTCAAACCGATCAGTTGAATAATGAGGAAGGTAACTTCCACCTCCAGATAATGGAAACTTTTAACGATTATTAAGACAGAAGGCAGAAAGTCACTTATTCCTATTTTCTGACTGTCCATACGGATATCAATAATCAAAGCTTATGTGGAGGAGTAGCTCTCTAAAACACATTCTGCCCAACTCCTGTCAAAAATGTTGGTTACAATACCTTCTTGTAGACCCTGATTCTCTAAGGGCAATGAAAGAATGTCATAGGGGTGCCTGGGTGGCTCCGTCAGTTAAATATCCAATTCTTGGGGCGCTTCAGCAGCTCAGTTGGTTAAGCGTCTGCCTTTGGCTCACGTCATGATCCTGGGGTCCTGGGATGGAGCCCCATGTCGGGCTCCCTGCTCAGCAAGGAGTCTGCTTTTCCCTATCCCCCTGCCCCTCCCCTGCTCATGCTCTCTCTCTCTCTCTTTCTCAAATAAATAAAATCTTTTACAAATAAATAAATCTCTGACTCCTGATCTCAGCTCAGGTCTTGACATCAGGGTTGTGAATTCGAGTCCCACATTGGGCCCCACGCTGGGTATGGAGCCTACTTAAAAAAAATTTAAAAAATAAATTAAAAAAGAATGTCCTATGTGACTTCTAAAAATTGCTCATCTCTCAATTAAGTTGAGAAAAAAAGACAGAATGATTGTATATACTTTTTCTGAAAAGTCATTTTTAGAAACTGTTCATAGATTCTAGGGCATGGAAAGATGATATTTATTATTTTTTTTTTTAAGATTTTTATTTATTTGACAGAGAGAGACACAGCGAGAAAGGGAACACAAGCAGGGCGAGCGGCAGGCAGAGGGAGAGGGAGAAACAGGCTTCCCGCTGAGCAGGGAGCCCGACACAGGGCTTGATCCCAGGAGCCCGGGATCATGACCTGAGCCGAAGGCAGACACTTAAAGACTGAGCCACCCAGGCACCCCTAGAAAGATGATATTTAATCCACTTTGCAGCCACCTATCACATGTTAGCCTCCCTAACTGTCTTTCTCACCGTTTGAAATCTATGCTTGGAGGGCTGATGATGGTGGCAGAGACAGTTAGCTGACTGCCAAAGTTTCATGTTCCCCTTCCATAGTATAGAGTAAGTTCTCGGAAGTGGCTGAACAAGAGGGAGCTATATTCCTAAGTCGCCTGTCCTTTGTAGATAGGTCAGACATTGGATCTATTTCTTGCCAATAGAATATGAGTGAAAGTGATAGATATCCATTTCTAGGCTGAGGTAGTTAAGTATCAAATGTGTGAGATTCCTCACTCTTTCTGCCTTCTCGAAGCTTGATGGTGCCAGGGTTATCCTGAAATTATAAAATGGGAAGATCACAAGAGGGAACTCTGAACCAATCCTGGAAGAGAGCCATCTAACTCACTCTTGACTATGATAAGAGCAAGGAACAAACATTTTTTTTTATATGAATCCACTGAGATTTGGGAGTTGTTTATGACAGCAGTTGCCTAACCTAGCTTGTACAGTGACTTTTTTTCGACAGAAACCTAATACCTTAAGCCTCCAAAATTCATTGCCATTGCTAGTTGCTTTGTGGTAAATATCCCCACATGGTAGGTGCAATAGTGGAAATGTATTTTCAATGAAATATTTCACATTTTTTAGCTTTCAGGTTTTTTTTTTGATGAAATCACTTCAAGTAAAACATATATATATTTATATATATATGTATATACATATGCATATGTATATGTATATACATATAGCTGTGTTTGGAGTTAGAAGCATTTTTTAGTGTATTTGGATATCAAAAAAAGTAAATTTGTTATTTGCATTAAATGTGCTCTGAGTTATTAATAGGGTAAATTAAATTATTGTTCAACGTGGTGGTAAGTAGAGCCAATTTCATTATTTTAAGTGGTACTTAAAATGCTTCTAAGTCTTCAATCATTTGTTATCTGAGACAGCAGATAAAAAATATGCTAGTTTTTCTTTTTTTCCTGTGAATGTTTATAAAAGTAAGGGACAGCTGTGTGTAAGAAATCAGCTTTAAAATATCTAGTCCAGGTATCCAAGATCTATAAAGAACTTCTCAAACTCAACACCCAAAAAACAAATAATCAAGTCAAAAAGTGGGCAGAAGAGATGAAAAGACACTTCTCTGAAGAAGACATACAAATGGCTAACAGACACATGAAAAAATGTTCATCATCATTAGCCATCAGGGAAATCCAAATCAAAACCACACTGAGATACCACCTTAGTCCAGTTAGAATGGCAAAAATGGACAGGGAAAGAAACAACAAATGTTGGAGAGGTTGTGGAGAAAGGGGAACCCTCTTACACTGTTGGTGGGAATGCAAGTTGGTACAGCCAC
>NC_138370.1:20185507-20289716 GCF_054177405.1 Leptonychotes weddellii
TTTTTTTTTTTTTTAAGATTTTATTTATTTGACAGAGAGAGAGAGATCACAAGTAGGCAGACAGACAGGCAGAGGGAGAGGGAGAAGCAGGCTCCCTGCTGAGCACAGAGCCCAATGTGGGGCTCGATTCCAGGACCCTGGGATCATGACCTGAGCCGAAGGCAGATGCTTAACCATCTGAGTCACCCAGGCGCCCCGAGGAAATATTTGCTTTATTGAAGTGGTCTGTAACCGAACCTGCCATCTCTCTGAGGTATGCTGGTATACTTCTTGAGTGGAAATGTTGAGCCTCACGGAGACATTTTAATTACTTCAGGTTTTAATTTCCCCTAAGAATTCCTTAATTTATTTCCTCTTACTTAAGGTTTCAATCAGTGAATTCTATTCAATCCATGCCGTAAGAGAGTTTGTAAATTAATTGAAAGGTTATCAGAGGAACAGGCATATTTCCTCATAGTACACTTACTTAAATACAAGTCCATAAAGAAATAATTGAGAATTACATGATTTGGAGCCCCTTACAGTCCAAATTTTTGGCACAACTCCTAAAAGAAGAGAGGCATAATTTTTTTACTACCTTCTAATGACAGGGCTTAAGGGTTCTTGAGATACAGCCATCTGGGTCAGTGTCTCCAACTAATAAAACTGGGTAGTGCCTCTGATTCAGGCAAGGCTCATTTGCAAATGGTGCACATAATGAGGATGCTAAACCTGATCAGAATGTCCAGGAAGTCCATACATCATACAAACTGTCGTATGTACATAGTAAGTTCGAGATTTGTTTTCCTTTCTCAAATATATATTTTACTTATTATATGAGGACATTTATAATGCTTTTCCTTTCTTCAGAATTATACTAGCTATTCAAGGACCTTTACATTTCCCAATTTAGAATCAGATTGTCAAGGTCTACCAAAAAAAAAAGAGAGAGATTTTTATTGGAATTAAATTTACATATAAGTTGGCTAGAATTGACATTGCAATATTGAGTCTTCTAATCTATATACTTAGTATATGCATCCATTTATTTAGATCATTGTTAATGTCTCTCAATAGTGTCTTATAAGTTTCTGGATAAATTACTTCTATAACTTCTATAATTTATTCCCAGATATTTATGTTCTTGATTTATCCTTAGTTTCTGTCTTCTTCATCAGTATTTGGCAATACATTTATAAAAGAAGTTGAGGTGTTCTCCATCTTTTTGGCATCTGGAATATTTTGACTAATATAAAAATGTTAGTAAAAAAACCACTTGAGCCCAGCTTCTGTTTTACTGATAAACAATTAACAAAATTTTCCCATAGATCTTGATTCATTTTATTGTATCCAACTCACTTTTAGTAAGTTATTATTGTTCTAGGACATTCTTTTTACCTGAATGTATAAAATTATTGACATGAGATTGGCATACTGATTTATTTAATTGTTTAAGCTCTTCATCTTTATTACTTCTAATGTCATGTTTTTCTTTTCTTTCTTTTTGTTTTGATCACACATGATAAGGGAATTTTGTTATTGGTATTTTTTATAGAAACAGACCTTTTCAAGCCATATGCTTGTTTGTTTTCTAATTCACAATTTTTAAGTGTCATCTGTGTTAATTTTTTTGGCTACTTTTATTTTGTCTTCTTTTTGATAATTAACTTAAATGTCTAGTTTAACTTGTTTTTAATTATATTTTAGTTACAGAAACAAAGTTACAATTTTCTCAGTGTAACAAAAACATGGATTATTTTTACATTTATATTCTATACAGAATTTCATATTTTCTAATCCAGAATAATTAAAATGTTAGTTTTGCAACTATTCCCAATGGCAAAAAAAATTATTTCCTAATTATTTTTCGAAATTTCAGCTCATTCATAGTGTGAGGCAAAGTTGGTATATACGAGGGAGTTGACTTGGGGTTGATATGTCATATTGTAAGGTCACTGCCTAAACTGATTTATCACATACTGATTATTAAAGCAAAGTAACAAAAGCAATAATGCAATAATGATAATTTTACTTTGAGTCAGTTGAAGAAAAATACAAATGTGTATTTTTGTATGCAAATGTGAATTCATTGATATCAGCTTATGAGCTGAAGTAAAAGAAAGATAACTCACTTGTAGGTTTTATTTAGCCAAGAAAGTCTTTCTTCAAAGAACATAGGTGTTGAATATGTAAATAATAAAAGTGGCCAACTGTGAGTGGGCTCAGTAGAGATGAGAAGGGATGGGCTTGTCCAATTCTCCCCTTGGCCTACTCAGGAGAGAGCAGTCCTTGAAAGGGTTCTAATTAGCAGCATGCAGAAAACACTCTTATATTTGAAAAATCACATGAAGGGAAAAACAGTGAAAATTTAGTTGGATTTCACTTTCTCTGTTATACTTCTCTGAAGGATCATAATTATATTCATTTGACATTGTAATAATTCTAATTACACATAAAAATCTGAACACTCAAGAAAGTAAGCTTCTCTATAAAATGAGAAAATGGAAGCCTAGTGAGGTTTTTTTAGACAAAGGCCAGACCACTGCTGATGGCAGAGTAAAATTAGTAGTCAGCCTCTTGATACCTCTTTTCTTTTTCTAAATAAACATCTTTAATTCCTGATAATTTATTCAACTCTGCATTCCACACAAAGGTAGCTAAATTTAGTTGTCTTGTGGCTTTCTTATTCTATATATGATGTAATTTCAAATCTTGCATGTAGCAATTTGATTTAATTTGATTAAAATAGGTGTCTGTGTTTGTTTGTTTTTCTCAGTCCTTCTATATAGTTATGGAGTGTATTTTGAGTAGGGACTTCCAAGAGAGCAAGATGTTGATTTTGAATAAAAATATCTTCCTTAAATATATATACTTCATATATCATAGTATTTCTTATAGTGTGGTTGAAGTCTCTCATGTTTGTGCATACTGCAATTCCATTCAAGCTTTTAGCCTCCATCACACACACACACACACACACACACTGGGATCTTTATCCTATTGTAGATATGTACAGTAAGAGTTGCTTATTTTAACTAAAAAGAGTAAAATATTTAAATTTATCAATATGCTGAAAAGTATGGCCCAGAAAATAGGATGATATTTTAGGAAAATTGTTTTAGTCTTAACATGGCATTAAAACTCATTCAAATGGCCACAATTAGCAGTCTTAACAAACATTGCATGATTAATTCTCATAAGTAATGGGAGAAGCAAAGCAGATGGCCCAGTCACTTTTTATGTCATTCCTCTAATTTGAAAATTATCCAATGTCAGCTACAATAAAAACTTGAGATACAAGCTGGAAATACATCCATCTTTCACTGATTTTTCTTTCCAAATTAAGTGTAGATAATTTGTTTCAGCGTATTCAAAAATAATATCAATAAATTTGGTAAGAACTTTGGCTCCAATAATGCAAGTATAACAGTATTAAATATATGGCCAATTAAAGTCCAAGGGGACATATAATATGGAAAATCTAAATTTTCCTTGTCCTTGCTGGACTTCTTATGAGGAACAAGATGGCACCACTCTTCTCATCTCTCTTTCAAACAAATGAACATTGAAAAAAAGAAGAGAGTGTATTTACATCTGAATTTAGAAGTCAGAGTTCTAGAAGCATGCTTTTGATCTCTACCCCACCCCCACACGGGGTACACAGGCATTTAATGCAGTAGAACAGTTATATGATCTTAAAACACTTACCTTTGCAGGTAACAATTACTAAGACATTGGCTATGTTTATAGTAAACAAATGTTTACTAAGTATTTCTTGAGCTTTAACTTCTTGGCCCAACCATAGTTTGTGTGAAGTGTTCCACCTGATTATTTTTAGCTTCACGATGCCAAGGTTTTAGAAGGAACCTGGGAGGAACTTTCATTTGAATGACTACCCTATATATCTCAATAAATTTCCCCGTTCTCTTCTCTGCCTCCTTTCTGAGCTCATCTGCTGTCTTTCCAAACACAAGTGGTCCTGAATATCCCAATGCTACTCCTCTGCTAACCTTCTAAGAAGTTAAAGCATTATCTTTTCCATGAGAGTATCAACTAAGTTTAAGACAGATCTTCAGGAATCTGTTTATCAAAATACTTGAGGAGGGTTGGGACAGCTCCACAGAATCTCTGTGGCAGAACCTGAAATTCAGACACCCTCAAGGCTGAAGGCGCTTACTTCAAGGTGTGATGAGCCACAGCAGCCAAGAAGCTCTGCCAGGAAAGGCCACCTTTCTGTCTTCACACTCTTTCCAAACTCACCATCCTACTACTTCCAGAGGGCAAAGTAATAATCACATAGAAGACCACATAAAAGAGTTCCCAATACTTTCTCTTTTCAACAAGGAACAAGGTTTGTGCTGAAGCAGCCACCCAATCAGACTATTAAATGTGATACTATTGAAATTAATTTATTCACTATTTTAACTTCCCCCCACATAGTCTTTATATTTGCATCTCAAAAGAACCTATACAAAGTGGACCATTTGCTATAGGTGTATTAAAAATATGTATTTACTAGGGCGCCTGGGTGGCTCAGTCGTTAAGCGTCTGCCTTCTGCTCAGGTCATGATCCTGGGGTCCTGGGATTGAGCCCCGCATTGGGCTCCCCGCTCCTCGGGAAGCCTGCTTCTCCCTCTCCCACTCCCCCTGCTTATGTTCCCTCTCTCGCTGTGTCTCTCTCTGTCAAATAAATAGATAAAATCTTTAAATATATTTATTTATTTATTTTAAGGTTTATTTATTTATTTGAGAGAGAGAGAGAGAGCACACACAGCAGGGGGAGGGGCAGAGGGAGAGAGAATCTCAGGCAGACTCCACACTGAGCACAGAGCCCAATGCGGGGCTCCATCTCATCACCCTGAGATCATAACCTGAGCTGAAACCAACAGTCCGACACTTTTAACCGATTGAGCCACCCAAGTGCCCCTAGCTAGGTATATTAAGAATAGTTAATTCAGGAAATTATTAAACTCATCAGATATATGTCTAGAAGATGCATGTGTACATACATGTGAGGGTAGCATATATAAAAGGAAGAGATTTCTTAATGTTGTATTTTTCTAGATCATTTTTGAGTGACATATTTAGAAACAAAAAGTCCAATGTCATAATGTGCCATGATCATAGGTTTCTCACAATATTTATTTGAAACCATTTTATTTAGGTTGATTTAACATTCGTGAGTTTACAGAGAAAAAAATGCAGTTCTATTTAAAGATCTTCTTTAAGATACTGAAATACAACAAACCACAGGCAACATTTGGCACTATGTTAATGACACATATTTTCACAATTAGTAACCTTTCTCTACTTTAGAGGATGTTCATGTTTAATATGTATCTCTAGTAGTTACCAGCATATCTTTCACCAAGATTTCTTCAACTCAACAAGAGTCAAAACTGTTCAACAAAGTCAGTGTATGTTTCCTCCTTTTTACCTTAGTCACTTCTTTGATGATTGTAAAATATCTTTAAGACTTCAAGATTAAAGATAAATTTCAATATTTATTTGATATTCATCTCATTCATGGCCAGGCTATTCAAAATGCCAAAAGTGGGACATTTTGATGCATTGCTCTTTATCAAAATTCCAAACACAAAAATGACTTTTGATGTACTAAAACATATGTTGTTTCTGTTTACCTAACTGTTATTTGCATTAGCCCAAGTATTCACTGATGTTGGTTTCCTAGTTAATATACTTTCATGAAAATGAACACATTTATAATAAAACAGTCAGGAGGATTGCCACCTGACATGTAGAACACTGCTCTCTTTCAAAAAGAACATGCTTGTGATTTTTACTAGCAAAAAAATTGTAAAGTTACTAAATGTGCCTTTGATTGGAGAAGGGGGCAAGAAGCATCTCTATCATTTCTTTCTTAGTGATCTTAATGCCTGTGACTGCAAAAGAAAAATGACAATTTCACCAATGACCTTTAGTCATTCCACTCAGATTCTCTACATGTATGAAGAGATAGTGTCTGTGATTCAGACTATCCCATTTTTTCACAAGAAATAAAGATATCTTTACAGAAATATATAAAAAGCCACAATAACTTAGGAATCAAAGACTGAGAGTCAATCAAGTGTCAAAACTAAAAGGAGTTTGCACTGTGTACAAGATTAAAAGTGATGGTGACATAAATTATTGACTTATACATACTGTGTATGGAATTTTAAAATAAAAGCAACCTGAAATTAGATCATTGTTCCTAACTTGCTTGAAAACCTTCTGCAATGATCTCTAGATTGCAAGTATATGTCTCGAAGGTGGTCAGAATATTGTTTTGAAAAGTCAACGATATGAAAGTTAGAGACCCTGGGTTTTTAGAAAAAAGGAAATGTATAATGTGCCATGAAAATGAGGGTTATAGATAAGGAGAAGTATCATGCAGAAAATTGAAGAGCTCTGTGAGGCATCGATTTGTGGAAATTCTCTCAGAATGCAGGCAAAGGGGTAGAAGTGACTTGGGAGAGAATCTGATGCAATGTTAGGATAGACAGCAGTGAGAGAAGCAAGGAATTCGATTGTTCCCCCAAAATAAATCGAAACATTGGCTATAGAATCAACAACTACAGAAAACTCTTCTAAACTGAATACAGGCCTAAGTAAGCCAAATTGCCCGAGGCAAAATCAATAAAAGAGGCCTATACCTCAGAAGGTCATGAGGATTTTATTTGTTTAAGTCAGGAAGTCTTATATTTGGGCTTCGTGTTTATTTTTATTCAAGTTTTATTATTATCATATGGTGAGAGGATTTTTACATGAGTATTTTCTCTTAATTTCTTGGCTTGCACTTTGTCACAATCTGACGATTTCACCCTGGTGTACAACAATGTAACCATTATGAGCACACCCACATGGATGAAGTTCTTTGTCCCCAGGACTGCCTTTCCTCAGGGATGTGCAGGACTGATTTCCTAATCAATTTTTACTATATCGCTTCTAAGTCTAACAAACAGCAATAGGTCTGCTTTACTAAAATTGTCAAATCAGGTTAGTCCCATAGAAACCCACTTTGAGAAACCCAATTTTGCATCAGTCAGGAGGTGCTCCATGACACTCTAAGAATAACCCTAGGGGTGCCTGGCTCACTCAGTCGGTTAAGTGTCCGACTCTTGTTTCAGCTCAGGTCATGGTCACATGGGTCATGAGATGGAGCCTGGAGTCTTGGGCTCCGAGCTCAGCAGGGAGTCTGACTGAAGATGCTCTCCCTCTGCCCCTCCCCACTGTCTCTCTCTCTCAAATAAGTAAATTAAATCTTTAAAAAAATAAATAACTGCATTGGAGGCACATATCTATTGTTCTCTTTTACGTTGACCCATCTCTCCAGCATCCAAACTGGTAGGGCAGCCACAATGTAGAGCTGGTAGGTTGGTAAAGAGTGAATCGATACTTAAAGCTTCCATCCAGAAGGGACACACATCACTTGCACTCAACTGATCAGTGCAAATCAGATGGTCGCACTCGGTTTCAGGGGAGCAAAGAATTGCAATCCTACCATGTGCCTAGAAGGAAAACTAGAAACAGTTGATAGAACTAATGGCTACCACATGTTCCCAGCTGAATTTAAGCAGTTAAATTCTTTGCTGCTCCTAAAGTGGGTGTGCTGATAAAAACAATTAAGGGGTCCAGGCATTTGGAATTAGGGATGCCAGATTCCCTCTCCAAAACACCTTCTCTTGGCCTGTTGCTCACAAAATTGATGATGGCTCTTATTAAAAATCAGGTCCAACTGGAACACGGATTGGGTGAGGTACAGTAAGGAATGCTGCAGTGAAATTCGGAAGAAATTTGAACAACTTTGCTACTTCAGACCATAATATCTTATTCATACGCTGAAGCTTAATCCCTTAAACAGAAGTAAAAAGAAATAGCACTCAGGCTTGGAATATTTGGGAGAAAAAGGGAGGGGGCATGAGGGTGTGACCCTGTTTAAAGAGCATGACTCAATAAGATTTCTGGGATTAATTACAAGCAACAGATTCAAATAGAATAGCTGGGAAGCTAACATGACCAAACCTGGTTAACAGATTGATCATTGTGTAGCCACTAAAAAAAAAAAAAAAAAAAAAAAACCCTAAGGCCCCCAAAACTGTACTATTAGAAGCTGCAGGTTCAGGCAGTAGAATCTTCAGCTGAATTTGCTCCCAGTGCCCCTCTTACGAGTAGTACTCAGGAGACTTGAGAGAAATCTCAGTGGGAAGAACGGTGACTGAAGGATTGCCTAGCCACGATTCACTTCATAGTTTCAACAAATGTCTGCTTACTTATAAAAAATGCATCCCAGATGAAATAAAGAGCTAAAATTTTTTATGAATTTATAAAAATTGAGAAAAATATATTTGTCAAAAATTGAAAATATATATTTTGGATGGACAAGAACACTTAAAAAAAAGCAATGAGTTTTATAGTACCTTCAAAAACTAGTAAGTTTGAGGGGTGCCTAGGTGGTTCATTCGGTTAAGCGTCTGGCTCTTGATTTCAGCTCAGGTCATGATCTCAGGGTCATGAGATTGAGCCCTGTGTCGGGCTCCACGCTTGAGTGTGGAGCCTGCTTGGGATTGTCCCTCTCCCTCTCCCTCCCCATCCCCTGCTCACGATCTCTATCTCTCTCTCTCAAAAAAAAAAAAAAATCAATAGAAACTAATTAAGTTTGACTTCCAAAAAATGAGAAAGATACCAAAATATAAATTAAACAAACAGACAAAGGGGGGAAGGGAATTCAAGCATTATAACAATCTGTGTCACTGAAGTATGAAAAGTTTTTATAGTTTCAATAAAAAGTCATAAATCACCTAATAGAAAAAATAGGGGGAGGAGGCAGAATACTTGAATTAAAATTTTCTATACGTCATTCCAAAAGTCAATAAATATCAGACCTTCTGCCCCACATAGCTACTTTTTTTCTTTCTACGTGCTCGGTCTCCTTGCTGTTTGGCTTCCAACTGTTGGATTACCCAAGGGCCTTATCCTTGGCCTCCTTCTCTATCAACTGGTGCTCCCTATTCGACCTCATCCAATTGCAAGGCTTTAATTCCCAAATGTCAATGAATCAATATCTGATCTCTCCTGCCAAACTCCAGATACTTATATCAAACTGCTGATTTTAGATCTCCACAAATATATTCCAAAGAAGCATGCATAAGTATCTGGGCTAAGAATGGTTAAGCTTTATAAACTAACACCAGCCTGTTGTTTAGACAGATGAAGGATAGCCTAATGAAGAATATGGATCATGTGGTTAAAATACAAAGAAAAACTTGGCAAGGACTAGCTTTGGTATTTGACTTCTCACTGTGCACTAGCAACCCATAATTGTTATCAGATTCTGTTTTATGTTGAGTGGATATGGTCCAGAACTGTGAAAAATATCTTCTCTTATAGGAATGTGAGGGCAATCTGACTCCATCTATCACCTGGTCGACTGCCCTGGGGTAAACTAGCTTGTTAGGCAGGTGACCCTCTCCTTTCTTACTTATCTCAAAACTATGTGCTTGGTCACAAAACGAAAGAACTTCCCTAATGTGGAGCAAGAGAGTAGCCATGACCCCTCCTAGCCCCCCATATTTCTCCTAGTCTAATAAATATCACTTAACCATGAAACCCAAGTCCATATCTCTAGTCTGTGAAAACAGCTGCTGAGATAGTCAAGTAGCCATAATTTCTGAATCATTGTACATTGAGCCAAAAGTTCAAGGTAAATGGTACCGAGATTTTTATTTGAACTTTTGTTTAATACTGTTTCTGTCATTTTTATGGAATATACTTTAATTTTACTGCTTTATTATACAATAAAATTGGAGGGTTTTAAATATGCTATACCCCTAGGCTATATTTTTTGTAGCACAGTGAATTTATGTTTAATAGTCTTATGTTGGATGAACATGGCAATTATAACTTTTTACTGCCCGCAAAACTTTTATCTTTGCCTCTGCTCTCTTTCCCTGGCCCTCAACAACTGTGGAGTACATATATTCACCTAGATGTCGTACACAAAATTCAAAATAATGATTTCTTCCTCATTATACCAAACCTCTCTCTTTCCTGGATTCTCTCTCTCTCTCAGGTAATCCGCAAAGTAGCTTAAGGTAAATAACATACTTGTTACCAGTTTCTCTCTTTTAATCAATTGGTCACCAAAATTTATCCATTCTATTATCTCCATTATTTTTCTATTTTCCATCTGTTTTCTCTGCTATTACCTGATTTCAGACCCTTATAACTCATCAGTTAGTCTAGGACAATGAGCCTTTGCAAAAATGTAGTTGTAATTGGAAGAACTGGCATTTGAACCAAAGATTTTAAAAATCTGGGGTCAAAGTCATACCTATATAATAAAGGTCAAGGATTTTGGATTTTTAGCCTCCACGCAATAGGAGTGATGTTACCAAAGCAGTTTTAAAATGTTAACCTGGAAATATATAGACGTATTGTAAAAAAGCATACTGCAGTCAGAAGAAGAATGAAAAAGTTATTCTAATAATCAGGGTATGACTTGATAAGGGTCTAGCTCTCATAGTTTTGGAGGGGAACTTTAAGGAGAGGATGAATTAGTAAATTACTGACAGAAACTTGAAAGATTGGCTAGCATATTATTTTAGCTATTTGTTTTATTTCAAATATCAACATATAATGAAAGACTTCATTTTTACTTCCCATGTAAATAGGACCTACTGATTAAAGAACCAGCATTGTAGTTCACAGCATTGCCCAATTTCAAATATAAAGTCAATGCCACATCGCCCGTCAAAAGCAAACTCTATCTGTGATGTTCAAAGGTTTGGTTTTATGTTTGAAAAACACACCAATGCTTTGAATTCTATAAACTCTTCAGACAAAAAAAAAAAAAAAAGAACATACATGTCTCCTCCACATTTATCATTTTGTTCAGCAGAGTTTTGTTTGGAAAATGTCTGTGATATCCAAAAACAAAGTTCCAGATGAAGGAGGTGAAAATAGACATATGTTCCAGCTGTCTTTAATCTCTCATTTTTTGGCTGTAGTTAAAATGAAACACACCCTTTAAAAGAATTGTCACTTTAAATGTGAGGGGTTCATATAGTGGCCACTCACAGACTTCTGAATCTTCTAAGAATTGTACCTTGCTTGTACATTCTTGTGGTGTGTAGTGCATGCATCTGTGGGCACACATGCATGTGTGAGTATGTGTATAAACAATTTCCCTGAGTAGATCTTGTTCTATAGGTGGAATGGCTACCTAATGTATTTCCAACACCCTGCTAGACATACATAAAATCCTAAGTTTAAAAAATTCCTGGGGCGCCTGGGTGGTGTAGTCGGTTAAGCTTCCGACTCTTGGTTTCAGCTCAGGATGTGATCTTGGGGTCGTGAGATCAGGCTCTGTGCTCAGCACGGAGTCTGCTTGAGATTCTCTCTCCCTCTCCCTCTCCCCTCCCGCTCCTGTTCTCTCTCTCTCTCAAATAAAAAATAAATCTTAAGAAAAAAATTCCTCTGTGTACTATTACATTGAGTTACCTGATACAGGTGGTTCTTCCTTAGCTTTGGCAGATTTCTGATTTCTTGTACCTTGGAGTGATCAAAACTAAGTAAGGAACAGTTTTTATAGAATTCCACCTGAACAAGCCTTACTTGACCAGTATCTCTAGGCATCTCAGAGTTTCCCTGTGGTGATCGAACCGTTCTGTATGTCCACTGTACTATTACAGTGCTCTATTACAGTTTTGCAAGTTGTTACCATTGAAAGAAACTGGGTAAATGGTACATCAAATCTCTCTGTACCGTTTCTTAGAACTGCATATGAATCTACAGTTATCTCAAAGTAACAAACATGTTAAAAACTCAATCAATTCAATTATTATGCTCTCCCCCAAGAGAATAAACTTTTATCTTTAATATCTCATGACACCAGCATGTACCTACCTGATGGGAACACAGGCATCGACCTTGTTCTTCCCTACCACCCCTGCATTCCATCAGTCTTCAGTCCTGCTGATTCACTTCCTGTTTCTAGAAAACATCTAAAACATCGATCTCTTCCTCTCTTTCTCTTTCCCACTGCTGATGCCATGTTTCAGAGCATTATTATCTCTTTCCTTGACTCACTAAACAGCCTCCAAATTGATCTTCTTGCCTCAAGCCTTATCATTCCAAAAAAGTAGTTCCAAATGCAGCTGTATATTATACTTTCTTGGGAAGCTTTTGAAAAATATTATTGCCAGGGGCGCCTGGGTGGCTCAGTTGGTTAAGTGTCTGACTTTGGCTCAGGTCATGACCGCAGGGTCCTGAGAGCCTGCTTCTCCCTCTCTCTCTCTTTCTACACCCCTACTCGTACTCTACCTCACTCTCCCTCTCTCTCAAATAAATAAATTAAATAAAAATGCTACTGCCAGATCTCCACCCCACAACAATTAAATCAGAATATATAGAAGGAAAGTCTGGGCATTGGTTTATTTTGAAAGCTTCTCAGGTAATCTTAATGGGTAGCTTGGTTGCAAATTATTACCTTGAATATCGGTCTTCAACTTAAGATTCTAGAATGATTTAACTAAAATGAAATTCTGGGCATTTCTTCTGCTTTGCCACCCCCTCTGCCATAGTTTGAGTTGTGTTCCACCAAATTTACGTATTGAAGTCCTAACTAAAAGTGCCTCAGAATATGACTTTGTTTGGAGATAGGGTGTTTAAAGAGATAGTCAAGTTAAAATGAGATCATGGGGTATGCCAGTATGATCAGGCATCCTTATAAAAAGGGGAAATTTGGACACAGACAGGCACACAGGGAGGATGACATGAAGGCAAAGATTGGGGTGATGTATCTGTGAGCCAAGGAACATAAAAAACTGTCAACAAACCACCAGAAACTAAGCAAGAGGCAGAGACAGATTCTCTCATGTAGCCTTACTTCCTTTTTTCCCTAGAGAATCAATATTTTGCTAAAGAATTAATAAGTTAACTGTATGGACAATACTGTAAAATGAAAACATTAAATATCATATTTATGGTGTTATCTTGAGGTTAGCGGTTGCACAAATGTTTCGTTCTGTTTTTGTCTTGCCACCACTTCATTGTGGAAGAAAATCTCGCCAGGGCTGTGCATTATCACATCCTGACTTTGGAAAAGCTGCCGTCCTAGAGCAATGTATGATTATGTCCGGAGGCTGTAGAAACGTTCTTTCATTAAAAGATGAAGTTAATGGATGAGGTGCTTTCCCCAAACCTTCCCCCCGGCATGGGGCTTAGAATTTTTTCCATCTTTTCTACCTACTTCTCACACACACACACACACACACACACACACACACACTCAGGTTGCTGTTTTTTTTAATGCATTAAAATTTTTTCTAGGTGACTCTGATGTGTGTACTCCAACTTGCATGAAATACAGTAAATCTTTTTTTTTTTTTAAGATAGGAAGACAAAATTAAAAGCAAAAAAACAAAGAAGTTAAGAAAAGAGGGAGCTCAAAAAGGGAAACAGGCATTTCAAGGCCCAGCACCCCTGGTTAAATTCCAGAAAATTGTTAAGCTGTTGACTTCTACGTCTTTAACACTGTATTTGGAGGCAACATAGTCCTCATTTACAAATTTTACTTAAATCTATCTATGCTCTCATTTACAAATTGGCCCATCTTTAATTGGGCCCCCCTCTAACGAAGGGCTCTAGAATCTGTTCACATTGCAATACAACAGTCGTTCCTTCTTCCTGCCCACAGAGAATCATTCCCTGTAGAGGCTTTAACAAGCTCCTCTCATACTTCTCATACTTCCTAAAATTTCCGGACCACCCATAGATTCTGGGTGGAGAACTACCCTTCTCAGTTGCATGAGAGTGGCAGTTGGGGGCTGTATACCGAGCTCTTCTGGAAACAGAGGTTCTCACAGGCCCTGAGCCTGTGAAGCTCCATATCCTCCTGAGGGTCATGGAGGCAGCATTCTACCAACTCAGCACAGACACCGCGGCCTCCTTGTTAAGACAGAAATGTTACCTACAAGACAGAGCGAAGTCTGGACCCTTTGGAGGTATTCCACCTACAGGAGAGGGTGCCCCTTCTGGCCTCAGTCCCTTGCCAGTTGATAGGTGCTAGAGGAGCTTACTGCTCTCTCGAACCCCCGGCTATGTGGGTAGCCCTTCGGGATCAAATGAGTGAACAGCAATGGGAGTATGTACCCTTTAAGGACTGCATCAAAACTGCCCACAATGGAGTTTACTGGAGAGTTGCTCCCTTTCATTCCTTAATCTGGACATCCTTGGTAAAGACTGGGATGCAAGCGTCAGCCAGGTTGGCTGAACTTCAGGCAGTCATATTACCCTGGCTAACAATTGGCTCCATCTGTGCATGTTTACATCTTGGGCTATTGTCAGTGGCTCCACCAAGGGTAGCAACGGCAGTTACTTATCCAGAGTTTCTCACTTTGGTGAACGTGACTATGGGAATCTCTCGCCTCAGAGATGCTCAAAATGTAAATCAAGGTTACATCCTAAAGCCACAGTACGGGCCTCACTTTACTCACTTTGGAGCTCCAGGCGTGGTTAAAAGTGACCATTTCCCTTCTAAAAATACATGGTGCTGGGCTATTGAACAAGGGATTCAGTGGAACTTTACTACCCTCAGCAGTCTCGGGCTACAGGCTTCACAGAGCACTATTATGGCATACTTTAGCAAGCTAAAATTTAATTAAATGCAATACAATGTATTTCCATCATCAGTCAGATATCAGGGGTGGATTATAATAAAGAGTCTGATTCCATTTTTGATGTTTGACAGTCAAAACTTTCAGGCCCCACCCTCCTGCCCTGCATTTGGGCCAGCTCATAAGAAAGCCCAGGTGTTCCCTCATTTGTTACTGGCAGGAAATTCAAACCATGCTAGTCTCAGCCCACAGGTGGGAATCCTCATCTCAGCCCTACTCTCTAATCACAAGAAGAGCCAAGCCAGTCTCATTTCCTCCCTTTCGAGCCATGTTCAGATCTGCCTGGGAGCCTGCCATATGCCCCCCCCGAGAAGCCCTCATTGTATGAGTAATAAGCCTTTTCATCACCTCTCAGGCATCGTGTGGGGTCATCAGTCTTGACATCCAAAGCAAATTTTTGGGAGGACAACCTGCAGCATACTTTCTCCTCAACTTCAATACCTCAACGAACAGTGGACTCAGTGAAACTAGGCTTCAGGATTATTTGAGCCACCCTGATAGAATTTTGCAATGTTCCCTGTAATTTGAGACTGTTGCAAATTGGAAAATATCTGAATTCTCTATTCCAAAGGGTATTATCAACTAAGAATAGAAGTTCGGCTGTCTTTTCCTTTTCTGTTTCTTAAATTAACTATTTGTGTGTATAATTTTCATTTGTCAGTTCCAGACAAAGGGGAGGGCCCACACCTTCATAGAGCCATAATTCCTATTTCTCTGCAAGTTGTTTACACTGCTGCAGAAACAGCTAGGTTACTATATTAGGTTTCATCATGAAATAAACTAGTATGTTTAAAACTGGAGGTATTCTGAGCTGGGTGTCCCAAACATTCCTAAACAGTTCTGAGATTGGAATTTGAATGACTCAGATGTTCAGAACTGAACTTTCTTTTCTCTCAGTCTGGCACATCACTTACATCAGTTTCAAGGATTTCATTATTATGTTTGTTAAATGCATAGAGATTTGCAGATGCAGAATTTTTTTGATAAAAATTCTAGATGACAAAAGCTAAAGAGATGCATATTTATGTAATTTATATATTACAATTACATAAATTCCATATTTGTATAATCCTGTCCGAATTGCTGGATACATTTTTTGTGCATTGGGGAAATATGTGGTTTCCTAGCATCTGATCGGATGGGCTTTCCTTTCCAACTGCATGGGAATCTCTTGAGTTCAGCTCTAAAGAGCTTGGAAAAAGGATATACATTCCTTTTGAATATTTTCAGAGACAATAAAAAATTTTGTTCAAGTTTAGCAGCAAGAATTTTTACCACTGTTCAAAATTGCAGAAAGTCATGAATTATCTTTAAAATTAATAATTCAGATGATTTTTTTTCTACCTGAAAATGTGGATTCCAAAGAAATATTTGTATATTCTATAAATGAATGCTGTATTAATTAGTCACATACTTCAGGAAAGATGTTTTATCAAAACATTCTGCTAATTTGCCACTGAGAAAATGTATGTATATTCATGATAAAAAGGAATCCAATACATGAAAAGAGAAAGAAAAATTATAGAAAACAGCTACACAAAAGCAAAACGTTGACAGAAAAGAGCATGCCATCAGATTATTTTTCTTATTTTGGTGCAAAAGATATATTAAATCGCATGGTTTTGATGCGCTTATTTTTTCATCCATGAAGCTTTTCTTGAGCAACATCATGCTCAACTGTGCTAAGCACCATAGATATGATGTAAACTCTTGGCACTTAAGATGCTCACAATCAAGTAAGAAAGAAAAACATATTAAGACACAGGTGTCATAATATGAATTTATATTAATGCCTTAGGAGCATAATTAATTCTGATTAGTCATTGTTTTAAGGTTATGGGATGAGTGAAACAAAGGTAAGTTTTTAGGCTGGGTCAAAGAGTACACCAAACCATATGACCATATCAACAGATGCAGAAACAAAACAAAAACACTTGACAAGATCCAAAATTTTTTATGATAATAACATTTGATAAATTTAGAAGGGAACTCCCTCAATATAAGTCCATTTATAAAAAACCCACAAACTAATATCATACTCAATGGTAAAGACTGAAAATTCTTCTCCTAAAACCTGGGACAAGACAAGGATGCCTGCTTTCTCCACTTCTCTTCATTATAGTACTGGAAATTAGAGCCAGGGCAATTAGACAAGGAGAAAAGAAAGGTAGCCAATTTAGAAAGAAGAAGTACTATTTCTTTTCATAGATGGCATAATCATATCGCTAGGAAGCCCTAAAGAATCCATTTAAAAATGTCAGAGCAAATAAGTGAATTGAAGCAAACTTTCAGGATACGAAATCAACATACAAAAATCAGTTGTACTTTTATGCACTAGCAGTGGACATCCAAAAAGAAACTGGATTGGGGAAAAAAATTCATCTACAATAGCAAACAAGGGAATAAAGTATTTATTTATACAGTACTTAGGAATAAATTAAACAAAGGAAGCACATAACTTATACACTGAAAACTATAAAACACTGCTGAGAGAAATTTAAAAAACTAATGAAAAGACATCTGTGCATGGGTTGGAAGACTTAATATAGTTAGGATGACACTGCCATCAAAGCAATGTACAGATTCAATGCAATCCCTATCAAAATTCCAATAACGCTTATGACAGAAATGGAAAAAGCCCATCCTAAAATTTATATGGAATCTTAAGAGACACTGAATAGCCAAAACAATCTTTTTTTTTTTTTAAGTTTTATTTATTTATTTGTCAGAGAGAGTGAGAGACGGGGACAAGCGGGGAGGGGGACAAGCTCCACAAGCAGGGGGGGTGGCAGGCAGAGGGAGAAGCAGACTCCCCGCTGAGCAAGGGGCCCGATGGATGCGGGGCTCGATCCCAGGACACTGGGATCATGACTGAGCCAAAGGCAGATGCTTAACCGAATGAGCCACCCAGGCATCCCACCGCAACAATCTTGAAAAAATAATAACAGAGATGAAGATTTCACACTTACTCATTTCAAAACTAACTACAAAGCACAGTGATGAAACACTGTGGCACCAACATAAGGGTAGACATATAGAGAGATCGATGGGCTAGAACTTAGTGTCTAGAAATAAAAGCTCACAGTTATGGTGAACTGATTTTTGACAAGGGTGCCAAGATTATTTAAAGGGGAAGAGCAGTCTCTTCAATAACTGTGCTGGAAAACTGGATTTCCACATGCGAAAGAATGAAGACTTATTTCACACCATAAATTAAAAAAAATAATTCAAAATGGATTAAAAACCTAAACATAAGACCTAAGGCCATAGAACGCTTGGAGGAAAACAAGAGGACAAATCTACATGACCTTAGACTTGGCAATGGCTTTTTAAATATGACACCAAAAACATAGACAACAAAAGAAAAAATAGACAAATCTGACTTCATTAAAATTAAAAACTTTTATGCGCCAAAGAACACTATCAAGAGACTGAAAAGGCAGCCCACAGAGCAGTAGAAAATATTTGCAACTCATGTATCTGATAAGGGTTTCTTTTTTTTTTTTTAAGATTTTATTTATTTGACAGAGAGAGAGAGAGACAGCAAGAGAGGGAACACAGGCAGGGGAAGTGGGAGAGGGAGAAGCAGGCTTCCCGCTGAGCAGGGAGCCCGATGCGGGGCTCGATCCCAGACCCTGGGATCATGACCTGAGCCGAAGGCAGACGCTTAACCGACTGAGCCACCCAGGTGCCCCAGATAAGGGTTTCATATCCAAAATATATAAATGACTCCTGCAAGTCAACAAAATAGTCAAAACAACCCAATTTATAAAACAGGCAAAGGTCTTTGAATACACATTGCCCCAAAGATGACACACATATGGCCAAGAAGCACATGAAAATATACTCAACCTCAGTAGGCAAATGCAAATCCAGAGCAAAATGAGATACCATTTCATACCTACTTGGGTGGTTATAATTTTTTAAAAATGGAAAATAACAAGTGTTGGCAAGGACACGGGAAAACTGAGACCTTTGTACTTTGCTGGTAGAAATGTAAAGTGCTAGAACTGCTGTGGAGACAATTTGGCAGTTCTTCGAAAAGTTAAACATAGAATTACCATGTGACCCAGCAATTCTACTTTTAGGTATGGACCCCAAAGAATTGAAAACAGGTGTTCAGATGTTTGTATGCCAATATTCATAGCAGCATTATTCACAATAACTCAAAGTGGGAACAACCCAAGTGTCTATCAGTTGATGAATGAATAAACATACATCTAATGTACATGCATTCAATGGTATAGTATTCAGCCATAAGATGGAATGAAATTCTAATACATGCTACAATATGAAAGAAACTAAAACAATGTGCAGTAAATAAGCCAGACACAGAAGAACAAATGTTATGATTCCACTTACATGAAATATCTAAATAAGCAAATTCATAGACACAGAAAGTACATTAGAGCTTACCAGGGACTGGGAGGAGGAGAAAAAGGGGTGGGGTGGTTATTGCTTAATGGATCTGGAGATTCTGTTTGGGGTGATGAGAAATTTTTGTACAATATTGTTAATGTAAATAATGCCAGTGAATGGTACAATTAGCCATGGTTGAATAGCTAATTTTATATACACATACATATTATCACAGGGGGAAAAACCAACGTACAGAAGAGAGTGCATCATAAATTATCTTTGGTGTTTATATCCGCATAAACACTGGAAAGATATAAGAAACTAGCATAAGTGGCTACTTAGAGTTAACATGAATATTCAGTTCATACACACTAATTAGGTTGTACTGGCTAAAATATAGGAATACTCTGTCCTGATTGGTAAGTGGCCACTCCCCAATTCCCTGAATTTCTTCTACCTCCACTCTCATCCTGGGATACCTGATTGTCTCATGATCCAGCAAGTAAAGAATTAACTCTGGCAGGCAGGGCTCTAGCAGGCCAGCATAGAATGAAGTGGGATGGAAACAGGGTGGCAGGAAAACTGCACACTCAGCCTTTTGACATCCTTTTGATTGTTTGAATCATGTAAGTGTATTACCTATTTACTATAATGAAATATAAAAAAATTAAAAAGAGTATACCAGCTATAAAAGGCAATTAAGAGAATCTGAGCAACACAAATGCATACTTGTAAACCATAGTGGCACAAAGAACAAGAGAGCTCGGGGAAGTTCAAGTTTTGTGGAAAGGCTTAAATATGGGGGGTCAGGGGATAGGCACGGAGGATGAGATTAGACAGGTAAACATGGGCCAGATATGAAGGAACATTTATGTGATATTAATTAACTCGAGGGGCACCTGGGTGGCTCAGCCGTTAAGCGTCTGCCTTCGGCTCAGGTCATGATCCCAGGGTCCTGGGATCGAGCCCCACATCGGGCTCCCTGCTCTGCGGGAAGCCTGCTTCTCCCTCTCCCACTCCCCCTGCTTGTGTTCCCTCTCTCGCTGTGTCTCTCTCTGTCAAATAAATAAAATCTTTAAAAAAAAAATTAACTCGAGCTATTTCTACTGCCCTGATAAATCATTATTTTTTTAATCAAGGGAATAACTTGAACAGGTCTGTGTGTTAGAAACATAGTTCTGACAACTGTGTAGGTAATGGAGTGAAGAGGAGAGAAGCCAAGAGTGAGAGGGCTGAGATGATGAGGAAAGTGGTAACAAGATGGAAATAAGAAGTCACGGTCAGAAGATACTCAAGAAGAATGATCCAATGGTCTTGCTGAAAAAGTTAGCTCGGGGGATGTTAATAAAAAAGAGCAGGAATAAATAATGACTCTAAGATTTCTAGCTTCGTTTACAAAGGGGGTGGATTATGACCTTTAAAGGGGGAATTCTAAATGGGAAATTATTCAGAATTTGATTATGTGAAATGTGAATATATTGAGATGGCAAAGATAAAGCATGACATAATGTGGATTTCAAATAAAAAGTTACTATGAAAATGGTAATGTTTTCCATTTTATTTAGGAATGACTAAGAGGAAATATGCTAAGTTCTACAGGACAAAACAGTATCTTTGTACATAAATGAAGATCTAAACTTAAAGAGTATTATTGGAATATGATACAAAAACTATTTTGTGCTGTTTTTTACAAATTTATTTTTGACCGTGATAGCTTAGGTGTTAGACATGTAGAAAACTGACCTCCAGATACTGTCACTAATTCTAAGGATTTATATTTTTATAGAGAAATAACAGATATGATTTCTTCAGAATGCCATCTAAAACTTTTCCCAATAAATGTACTTTCAAAATACCATGGTATTCTCTAGGTATTCTCTAGTGTCTTTATTGTTTCATCAGATGAACAAGAAGAGTTTCATAAAATCTTTATGAACAAAATGACTTTTTTTTTTTTAAAGATTTTATTTATTTATTTGAGAGAGAATGAGAGAGAGAGAGCATGAGGGGGGGAGGGTCAGGGGGAGAAGCAGACTCCCTGCCGAGCAGGGAGCCTGATGCGGGACTCGATCCTGGGACTCCAGGATCATGACCTGAGCCGAAGGCAGTCGCTTAACCAACTGAGCCACCCAGGCGCCCCGAACAAAATGACTTTTTAGAGCACTCTCTGCAAGCATTCTTCCCTCAATTCTGTATCTATCTCCAGCTACCCCCTTTCTCCCCACACCGCTAAACTTCTTAGAGTAGTGTGTATTCATAGTCTTCATCTCCTTACCTTACATTTATTCCTCAATCTACTTTGTCTGGCCAATATCCATAAGTGAAGTGGTTGTTGCTAAGGTCAACAGAGTCCAACACATAACTAAATTATCTCACAGGAACTCTCCGTTGCATTAGCATACTTAGCCCATCCTTTCTGGAATGTTCTCTTTCTTTGATCTCTGTAACACTACACATTTCTGGCTTCCTTTATCCTTCTATGATCATTTCTTCTCAACCTCCTTTGCTGGCTTATTCTCTTCCACCCAGCCATTAGTTGCTGAATTTCTCAGGAGTTGCTCATAGCCCCTCCTCTCTCACTCCACTCTCCTCTAGAAAAGTTTACCATATCTTTGACTTCAATTTCCAACTATAGGTCAGTGATTCCACCCCACGCTTTATTTCAAATCTCTAGGTATGACCTTTTCTCTAGACTGCAAGCACAAATAACCAGCCATTTCCCAACCTCTCAATGTAAATGTCTTAAATATACCTTAAACTAACCATGTTCAAATAATCACACTCTTAATCACTACCATCAGAAAAGATCTTTTTCCAATGTTCCTTCTAATGGTATCTTTCATCCAAGTGCACAAGGCAGAAACTTAGTAACATTTTTAATGTTTACCTTTTATTAAATCCCATGTCCATTTCTTCACCAAAGACTCTTAATTAATTATTACCTCCTAAGTATCTCTTATATCTCTGTACTTCTTTCTATCTGTATTGTCAAACCCTAGTCTAAACCACCATCTCTCTCCTGGATTTTTGTAAACACTTTGTAGTATACCAACTACAGCGTTGCCCTCTATAATCTGAAAAAAAAAAAGTACTGGATGGAGAGTTTTTAGTCCACGTATCTGTGAAGGAAGCAAAGTTAAGTCTTAAATTGGTTTTGTAAGGGCCTGTAAAAATGATGATTATTCAAATACACAACAGAAACATTTATCCACATTACACATTATCATTGGTAAACTCTATCTCCTGTTTGGATAGAGTAGGTGGCTTGGTCAAGTAGTAGAGAAAAGGTGAGTGACAAGCACTTTCTTCAGTCTGCCACATCTGCTTTGTATCTGACCTTTCAAAACCATAGTATCTGATCTGACTTTTCTCATTCAGTCTTTTCCAGATTATTCTGGGGTCATCTGAAAGCCTGGGAAAACCCTCCTGATGTGCATCTCCAATAAGGGTAAGAAAGTCTTTGGTATAAAGGTGTTTGTCTATCTTCTCTTGGAGTAGAAATGACTCCAGTGAAGTCTTCTTCTGTCGCAGAAAGGCAGATTGGGCCAGTTCTGCTTTTTTTCTGTTGCAATGGGGACACCAAGAAGAAATGTGTTGCTTAGCTGTCGCCACCTGTTTTGGGGTTGTCCTCATGTTTTTTAGGTAGATTCTGTTCAAAAGTTCATCAGGGACGGTACAGTTTAAGGCATCTTTCTCCGAAGCCTCTGCATTCAACCTAAGCTGTGGCTTTTGGTGTCTGCTCCTCTCTTTCTCCTTAGAGTTTGCTCTGCAATGGATCAGGTTTATCTTAACGGCACAAAAAGACTGCAGGGCATTCAGTCCTTCATCAGATACCCGAGTGGTTTCTGTTTGAAGTTTAGTGTCTGATTGGTATTGTCCAGAGTTAGTTTCTTTGCCCTTGTGATAGTTGATCCATTTTCTACTGAACTTCTTTTCATTATTTTGGTAGTCTGAAAGCTCAGATTGTTTGTCTCGATACTCCAAGTGCATAGTCTTTCCACTCCCAGAGGCATGGGACCAGGGCGGCAGTCCTCCAGAGGAGCTGAAAGCACTGGAACTCTGTACCTCATCAGTCAGCGTCTCGTCAGAAAGGTCTGCCATAGCCCTGATGTCCGGTTGGGCCAGT
Organism: Leptonychotes weddellii; assembly: GCF_054177405.1. Lineage (NCBI taxonomy): Eukaryota > Metazoa > Chordata > Mammalia > Carnivora > Phocidae > Leptonychotes > Leptonychotes weddellii. Next base: position 20,208,650 of record NC_138370.1, read on the forward strand.
TCCCCTTGCTCTTGTTAATCCCCAGGCTTCTAGGCGAATGGCTATCACTTTGCATCAGACTTGGCTCTTCATCTGCTCTGCCCTGATTAAGACAGGCTCAGGAACTGGTCCCGCCGGAGTCCACAGGGGTCGGTCCCGGAGCAGGCGGCTCAGCAAGGATCCTCTTCCGGGCTACGCCTTCCCGGCTGCCTTGGCAACGAGGGCGGTCATGCGCAGTGGGTGTCAGAGCTGGGCTCCTCCTCTTTCCCCGCCCTCTCCAGCTCAGACTGCTTGAGCGGGCACGGATCTCGCTGGCTTTGCAAAGCGCAGGCTCCGTTTGCTCTGTAGCGACTCTTCCTTGGTGCTATTTTAAGTACAAAATCCATCAGTCTTTGAGAGAAGCTAGCAAACTGTTTTTCTTCAGGGGTCTCACAAGTGTACGTGTGTGAGGCTAGTGGGCATAGGCAGGTTCTAATTCGAGAATGATGCCCCGCCCCTCCCCCCCAAAAAAAGCTGGCCAAAAAGCGCAGGCAAAAACACGTCTGCAGATCATATAGCCAGACCACCTAATTGTAGACCATGTCTTAGAATAAATATCGAACGACTGAAACTATCCCACGAGACTCCTGCCTGCACATTTTGCACAACTTTCTGTGCTCCAGAATTGGGACGACATTCTGTGCTCGGATTTTCCCAAACACAGGTTTTCAGTTCTTTGGTTCAGGCAGTTCCCCTCAGACTGGCACGTCAACACCCCTTTTCTTTATGTGATTTATTACTGTTCCTCCTTCAAGTCCCATTTTCTCAGGAAGGACTTCATACCCACCCTGCCCCAAACTCTTTACAGCCTTTATTTCATGGTTTGCAGCTATATGATGATGCCCCCTCACCCCATCACCCCACTAGATTAAAAACTCTGTGAGGGCAGACACTAAGCCTGTGTTGCCCAGTACTCACCAGGTACCTGACACATTAGAAGGCATTGGATAAATCTGTTAAATAAATGCATTGAATGACTGTGAAAACAGAAATAAAGATAACCTCACACAGATCCAATGTACTACCAGCTTAAGGAACTCCAATCTTTATCTTTCTGAACCGCCCACCCCAATTTACTCTTCTACCCATGACATATCCCTTAAAGAGAGCCTTTTTAAAAACATGGTAGAATTTTATTAATAGCTGTTCTCATGAATTATAATATGTTGACCCTGAAGATTGGCTTTTTCTAGGTCTTAATAAATATATGAGTCTAGGTCTTAGTAAGTATCTGAGATAATTTCAAGAGAATGGGCTCCCTAGGTCAGCCCCCTACCCCCCATGTTGTTATTCAAGTCTAACCAGATATATTCAATGTTATCCCAAAAAATGTTCATCTTTTTAGGAGCAAAGGGTCAAAAGTCTGAAATATTCAAAAAGCATCTTTCAAGTATGAACCAGCTTCACATTGATGATAAAGAGATTGCAACTTCCTGTATTCACCCCCGATAATATTTTATCATATAATATTAGCCTTTAAAAAGAGGTAGCAGATAATTTGTGGATAGCTGCAAGTGATTTCCAGCATCTCAAGGGCTCAAGATTTTCATTTTTAATTTTTATTTTAAAAACCTTCCTTATTCTCTGAATATTTATATGTAATTCATTATAACCCATATTTTCCCCAAAAAATATTGATCAAAAGGGCTATACTTTATAATAAAGCATATTCATATCATCCAGTAAGCTATTTTTAATAACATTATCCTAGAAGCAGATGCATTTGGGGAGAATATTCTGTTATCAACCATTTTTTTGGTAATAATCAGCATGACCCAATAAATTGTTTAATACTCTAACATGGGTGTTTTCCAAGGTACAGTCAGTCACATTCCTTCTAGGGTCCTGACAAAATCGAAGGTTAGGGGAACTTGTCAGAACCTCTCCTGGCTATCTTGTCTAGGCCTTGGACACCCATGGTACTTCGGCTTCCTCCTGTAAGCTGGCTCTTTTTCTTTCAAAAGCATGTGTGAGAAGTGCCAGAGAGAAGGTGCTTTGGCGCCCACAGTGTACACACTGTCACTCAGGTGACTTCCTCTGGCAACATTGTCCTCCAGAAACCTCAGGCATCTCTTAGGGGCTGATGGGAATGTTGGGGTCCTTTACAGACGGAATTGTGGCTGAAGACTGCCTGGAGTTGGGGGGTGGGCGGAATAGGAAGTAAAGAGAGAAATTAGGTGCTCCTGGCCTAACCATGTGATGGCACGACTTTTATTGCCTTACAAACACTGTCTCTTCCTTCCGAGTTCTTAATGGGGAGCAGGGCAAAGCTCTTTTTCCAGCTTTTCCGCAACAATCAAATGTGTTTACAGCTATGGGGCTTAACCCCAGAGAGAGGAGGTCAAAATAAATTAGTCTTCCTGTCTGATTCCCTTTCTCTTTTCTTGGAGGGAGAAGGACACACTTTCAGTTTCTTCCTGTCTGACAAACACTTCTCCCCTCAGGTATCATAGCTCCTTCCTTCCCAGGTGGCCTTTAGCCTGTACCCCTTCCTGGAGCCCTTGTGGTGTTCACGGTACCAGGAGGGAATCTAGTGTATGAATGAGGGAAATCAAGTTGACAAATCTTTCAACAATATTCTACCCTTTACATAAACCTCACAGCACTGTACTCAGTTCTGTGGATCAAACAAAATGAAATATTTTCTCTCCTCCTGAGGGTCTAAGATGAATGCGTCAGAAATCTCACTGTGAGAAACGATGTTTGCAGAGTAAAGAATCTTACATCACTCATGTTAAAATAATTATTTCAACTTACAGGACAGTACTGGTTCTTCATTTCTTTAAAGTGTTTTTCCCTCACAAATATCTCCATTTTTCCATTCTTGTTTCCTGTGTGTCTTCTATAATTTTTCTAAAATTGATTGCCTTATACAGAGTTGCCTTTTACTTTAATAATTATTGTTTTGCAAAGGTAATATATGTTTTTTGTACTTTAAAAGATAAGGATAAGCCACTAATATTGATTTTTAAGTAAGTTACCTGAATTCTGATTCCCCAAAGATTATACTACAAACACTTATAAAACATTTTCTATTTTTCCTTGAATAATTTTTTGTTAATAAAATCTAGATTATATTTTATTTTATAAACTATTTTCTTCAATTAGTAATAATATGGCTTTTCCATTCAATTTGTAAAAATTCTTTTTCAACATAATTTCAACATATTTGATTTATTTAACTAAATTATTTAGGCACAAGGTATTTCCAGGTTTTTTTGCTCCTAAAAATTATCAGGATAAATGTTTCTCTAGCTAAATCTTTATATGCATTCATAGCTATACATTTATGATAAATTCTGGAAATTATAATTGATGGTCAAATGCATGTGCAGTTTGAAGGCTTTTAAGATATCAGTTCTTCCCTTGCACATTTTACCCCCTTCTGTAGTATGTAAAATCCAACATATAATACTATTTTATCCATAAATACTTCAGTTTATAACTCCAGTAGGTAAGGCCTTTCTAAAAATATAATGCCATGAGGATTATCACATCTAAAACATAATAATTCCTTAATATCATCTAATAATTATTCTGTATTCAAATTTCTCTGTGTCAAAAATGCCTTTTTGCGAGTTGCGTGCTTATAGCGAGGTCTGTTCAGTGCATTTGGCTGATACAGCTCTCAAGGCTCTTTTACTCCACAAATTCTTCCCAAGTACAAACAATTTTAAAAAAGGAAAAAGAAAAGAGCTGACACATTGAGCTTTCTTCTCTGTATCTACTATTATGTTCCCTATAGACAATCATTAAAGTTTTTGATTTAGTCTTTCGAGTTTCCTTTTGAAATTATACATCAATACACATCTGTACCCCCTTTCTTACAAAAAAAAATATATATTCCACATACTCTACACATTGCTTTACACTTTCTTTTTGCTTTTTTCTTAAAAACGTTTCTGGAATATCACTTCCCTTCAACCTATACACACCTTCCTCATTTCTCTTTACAACTGCATTGTACTGTGGGAATGTAGCAGAGTCATTCCCACATTTTGGTGAGCATTGTGGTCCTATAAGAAATCAAATTTTTCTTAGTATTTGGGGAGGTATATCTCCAACAAGATTTCTGGGACTAAAATTAGCAAATCAAAAATTCAGGCATGTGTAGTTGTTGGATTTTTTTTCTTTTTTTTTTTTTAACGTATTTCCAAATTCCCCTCTATGGGGGAGTATATGTTTTGCATTCCTGCCAGCCACATATAAGAACAATGGTTCCCAAGAGCCTAGCCATCACATTATGTATTCAGATTTATGACTTTTTGTGAATCTAATGGATGAGAAATGGTATGTCAGTGTAATTTTAAATTGAATTCTCCTTATTATAAGTGAGATTGAACACCATTTTATGTGAATAAGGGCCACTTACAGTTATTTTTGTGTGCACTGTCTATTCATTTTACCCATTTTTCCACAAGATTTTTGATTTATTCTTCTGATTCTTAAAAAAGCACTTAAAATCACTTTAATATTGGAAGTATTAGCCATTTGTCTGAGATAAGTCCCAAATGATTTTCCCACTTTGTCTTTTTATTCGGTTATGCTGTTTGCCGTGCAAAAGTTGGATTTTTTATTTCATATAGCAAATATATCCGTTTCCTTAGTGTTCTAGAATTCTTAATCATATTTAGAAAAATTTTGTCTACTCCCATATTATAAATAAACTCACTCATGTTTTCTTATAGTATTTGTGATTCTTCTTCTCTGTATTAACATCCTAATCCTTTTATAGTTTCTTCTTTAATATGAAGAATGGACCTAATTTTATATTTTTCTGTATGGCTACCCAGTGATCCCAACCATACTTCTCAAAATGTTCTTTGTTACCCTACTGCTTTTAGATGCTGACTTTATCATAAATTCACACACACACTTAGTTTTTGTTTTGTTGTGTTTTGTTTTGTTTTTTTTCTGGAATTTCAACTTTAATGCAATGGTCTGTCCTTCTATTTCTACATACCAACACTATACTGTTTTAACAGACTTTATAATATCTTTTAACTTCTCACAGGACCAGACCCCTCTCCTCATTTTCAGGAGTTTCTTATATGTTCTTATTTCTTTATCTTTCCAAATGAACTTTATAACCAACCTGTCTTGCTTCAGGATATATATATGTGTGAGTGTGTATATATATATATAGGCTTTTATTAAAATATGCTAAGTTTATAAACATTGAGGATTTTTTAAATTGGGTCTTCCTATCCAGAAATATGGCATGTCTTTACAAATATTCAAGTGTACTTTGGAATCTTTCAGGTAGTGTCCTCATTTAGGCTCTTTATGGATTTTATTTTGTTTTATTTTATATACTTTTATGCTAGTGACCGTAAAAGAGGTTTTTTCTTCCACTGTATCTTGCAAATGATTATTATTTATATACTGGAATGCCGTTGATGCCTGTATTTTTATCTTATAGCCTGATAGTTTAGTAAATGTTTATTGTTTAGAGTAGCTGTATCTTTGTCTTGGATTTGTAAAACATATATAAAACTTCTGATAGTTTAGAAATGGTTTTGATCTTGGAAAACAAAAGTCGGAATGATCTGCGTGACGTAGAATTGCCCTATAAATGCTACTATAGCAAAGCTCTGTTAGATAGATAATAGATAGATAGATAGATAGATGATAGATGATAGATAGATAGGTAGGTAGATAGATAGATAGATGATAGATAGATGATAGATAGATAGATGATAGATAGATGATAGATAGATGATAGATAGATAGATGACAGATAGATAGATGACAGATAGATAGATAGATAGATGACAGATAGATAGATGATAGATGATAGATAGATAGATGATAGATAGATGATAGATAGATGATAGATAGATGATAGATAGATGATAGATAGATAGATGATAGATGATAGATAGATGATAGATAGACAGATGATAGATAGATAAAATATTGAAGAAATTCATCAATTATTTTATCTGTGTGGTGTATTAATTTGCTGGGTCTGCTATAATAAAAAACCACCAACTGAGTGGCTCAAACAACAGAAAATACCTCACAGTCTAGAAACTAGAAATCTGAAATCAGGGGCTGTGAGGGAAGGGTGTGTTGCAGGCCTCTCTCCTTGACTAGTCGATGGCTGTCTTCGTGTTCATGTCTGTGTGTCCAAATTTCCCCTTTGGTAAGGACACCAGCTCTACCAGTGTCCAATATTGGCAGCCCACCTTAATGACCTCATTATAACTTGCTTACCTCTGTAAGGACCAAATCTCTAAAAGGATACACGTTCTGAAGTACTGAGGGTTAGGACTTCAGCAGAAGAATTTGGTGGGGATGCAAGTGAACCCATAGCATGTGGTTTTTATGAAAAACAGATTAAAGCTTAATTTGATAGTCTGCCTCCAGGATAGACTTTTACTGTAAAACTGCTTGTGATTTGCTAAGTGAGAAAAATAGAGTAGTTAAATACAGGGACTTAAGAAAAGACCAACTGCTTTATAGGTGTAGGTGGAGCTACATCCTAGGAAGTAATTTTGACTTTATTTGTCTGTTAATTAAGAAGTATCTTTGTTTCGGATGAAGGCCCTTGGGGGCCACGTGAATACAACTTATATTCTCTGACATTATTACAAATGTGACTGGCCAGACTTTAGAGAGATTGCTCACATTTAGTGTTTTAAGTAAGAAATTATTGTTCTTCCTGGAAAATAAGAAAAATTTATATTTTTAATTTTATACAGATCTTTTAAAATATTTTGATTGAAAAAAAATAAAATGGGGCACCTGGGTGGCTCAGTCAGTTAAGTGTCTACCTTCAGCTCAGGTCATGATCTTGGGCTCCTGGGATGGAGCTGCTTCAGGCTCACAGCTCAGTGGGGAGCCTGCCTCTCCCCTGCCTCTGCCCCTCCACCTCCCAACCCCCCTACTTGTGCGTGTGCTCTCTCTCTAATAAATAAATAAAATCTTTAAGAAAAAAATAAAATATTTTGATTGGTATATTTCAGGGTTTTTAATGTTTTTAAGCGTTGATTTCCCACTGCTTCATTTGAGTATCTGGTGAAATTCCAAACAAGTATAGGGCAGAAATTACTCAATTATTTTAGAAATAAATATCTCCAATATATTTAAGTGCATCAATGGTGATATTCTTCACAACAAATAATGTTAAGTATAAAATTGAATTGTATGATCTCTTTTGCCATTTTCTTGAAAATTCTATGATAACAACATAATATATAGGTTTTCTAGGCTTATTTACTTCCCTTTCACTGTACTTCAAGTTGAGAACCATTTTCAGCATCTTTATGCGAATTTTATGAAGTTAGGTCCCTGGACCTTTGGGCAATACTATTTAATACTGACATTGGCATCCAGGAAATTAATATAAATCATAACCTAATTATAATACATTTCTCTTCAAAGCACAGAAGATGTGTGAAATGAATCCAGAAATTTTGCCATTAACTTAAGTTTGAGTTATATAGTTTTGTGTTTTCTTGAGGGCCAGAGGTCTGTGACTCTAGATGATGGAGAACAAGATTTGAATTCACAGTGGTTTTCCTGAAAACTACTACATAGAATGATTTTTCTTCTCAATATCTTTGCAAAGCATTTTACTGTAATTTTCCTACTTACAAAGTGAGCTCTCACAGTAAAATGAATATTCATATGATTGCATAGGGTTGACTGTCATAGAAATTGCAAATAATTTCATTTGAGACCAATATTTCCATAGAACTATTTTGTTGAAGTGTTCAAAACAATCATAAAAATCTCACTATGCTCTGGAAAGACATCTAATGCAATAAATTGAGCTCACAGACTCAACTTATTTTATCTCCTTATTTTAGATAGGCATTTTCCAAAAACAAACTCTATCACTGAAGAATGTAAGACTGTTTCTTTAGAGCCTTCCATGCTTAACTTGAAAGCTGTCAACCCAGGAGGCTGAAACAGAGCAAGATTATGAAACCTGAGTGAATAGGTCATTCTTTGTGCCCATGTCCTTGCTGCATGCTGTCCCGTGGTACCAGCTTGAGAGGTATGCGCTATGATAGCTAATGAAGCACTTCCTTTATGTCTCACTGACCAGAACTCTTATTTGAAGCCTGTATATTATGCCACTGAAATCTCACAATATCAGCCTTTGTTCTAGCTAGCAGAGACTGTTTCTTGTCCTTTCTGTGGCTACATTTCATGCATCAAACTTGTTAGACCCTTTACTAATAAGTGTGGCTAGATGCCATTAAGCTAATTCTTGCTGTTTGTAAAGTTGTAGAGTTGGTTTTGTTTTGTTTTTATCTGCCCCTTTTTATTACCGCATCCCCCAAAGCCAAGAACTATAATTTTGAAATCATGTGGAGATAAAAGCTTGGAGGTGAAAGCTGCTGAGCCTCCTGCAGGTCCCTCCTCTTTATGAAATATGTGATAACACTTAACATTATAAAAACAAGAACAAGAATAAAATTCGTCCAGAATGAAGAGAACGGCATCAAATGGATCAACCCTAATTAGACTACTTAATCCTAAATACGAAGTATTAAAAGTGGTCCCCTTGTCATATTTTAACATATTATTCTCATACTGTGTTATCTGATTGGGCATCAGACTCCCTCACCTATTATTATATGGATAGGCCCCAACTCAAGCTTTGATAAAGTGACCTAAAGAACAATTGAGAGTGATTGCCATAACAGTCTATAAAATATGGGTTTCAGTTAACCTAAATACAAACAAGAAACGTTAGAAGATTCCTCAGAGCTTGTAAATTTTAAGAAGAGAAAATTATGAACCCCCTCCCCAAACTCAAGTTGTATCAGCTCCTACATTTTTGTTTCTTGTAATATAATAGGGATAGAAGCCCCCATCTCTTGGGTGCTGTTAACTATTAAATAAGGTAATATAGAATAGAGCTTGTTACCCAATATGGGGTAATTGCGATCACCATCCTTGAAATTCCAGGGTAGATTTAATAGGGAACCTAAAGACTGAGATCCTTCTAATGGGCTCCTACATTATGAGTAAACTAATTTTTTTTTTTTAAAGATTCTATCCATTTATCTGAGAGAGAGAGAATGAGAGAGAGCACATGAGAGGGGGGAGGGTCAGAGGGAGAAGCAGACTCCCCGCCGAGCAGGGAGCCCAACGCGGGACCCGATCCCGGGACTCCAGGATCACGACCTGAGCCGAAGGCAGTCGCCCAACCAACTGAGCCACCCAGGCGCCCATGAGTAAACTAATTTTTAACAAAAATCCTACTTTTCTGATTCTGATTTTTTGCCTTTGTATTCTACCTCCCCAGGAAGACTTATCCAAAGCACTAATACAATTAAATGTGTAAAAATCACTGAACAGCAAATAACTACAAACACATCAGTTACTTCCTCAATGAAAAAAAAAGCAGAAGTAATTAAAACACAGGAATTCTTGGGGTGCCTGGGTGATTCAATCGGTTGGGCATCCAACTCTTTATTTCAGCTCAGGTCACAACCTCAGGGTTGTGAGATCAAGCCCTGCATCAAGCTCTGCATTGGGCACGGAGCCTGCTTAAGATTCTCTCTCTTCCTCTCCCTCTGCCCCTCCCCCCCTTAAGAAAAGAAAAGAATACACAGGAACTCCTTGAGCTCTACCATTTCAACATTTCTATCATCTTCATATTTTCTTCTGGTTGTCTGATCTCCCAATTTTAGTGAGATGATCAAACTTTTCAGGTCAATAGAATATAAATGTTAGAAAAGTTAATCTCACAATACCAGCCATTGTTCTACCTAGTAGAAGCTGAATTCTTTCCTTTACTAAAATCCATGTACCAAATTTGTTAAACTCTTTAAATGCAAATATATTTCCCTGCATAGAATTTATTTTGCTTTCCTCCTCTCTTCATATATTTATTTTTAATTTTTTTCTCTTCATATTTTTAGATTAAAAAATGTTTTCTATCAAATTTTTTAATCTTTGGTTAAGGAAAGTACGTTAGTGCATAAGGCTATCTATCATCTGAATTAGCTTCAGATTTTGTTTTCATGTTAGGACATATGTAATAGTATTATAATATATTCATATATTATAATCATAATAATAATAGCATGAAATGCAATTGTGTCAGACCTATAGTTTCTCCAATAATTGCTGAATCACCTCTCCCCAACACCTATTAAAATATTTTTTAGGGGCACCTGGGTGGCTCAGTCGTTAAGCATCTGCCTTCAGCTCAGGTCATGATCCCAAGGTCATGTTCCGCAGGAAGCCTGCTTCTCCCTCCCCCTCTCTCCCTGCTTGTGTTCCTTCTCTCGCTGTGTCTCTCAAAAAAAAAATTATAATAATAAAATAAAATAAAATATTTTTTAAAGTATACCAGAAAAACTATTGAATTCTAACAAAAAATTCTGAAATAACAACCCTTCTCCCCATTCCTCACTTAATATTTGTATTGCTTAGAAGCATGTTAAAGATTAAAATCAGTTTTGGAGTGGCAATTGTTTGGAGTGAGAGTTGAAAATTACAATTATGGTTTCTGCCAACTTTTTAAAGATTATATGCAGATCTTCATTTCTAAGTATTTCGCTATCTCATAGGAAAAGATATCTAGGTGTCTATTTAATACATGACAAGTATATCTGAACAGAATGATTAACCAAGATAAAGACAATTGTCATGGTATTTTGTCAATATTTTTGGCAATTTATGTTTGAGTTTTAAATTCTCCTCTTGACTGGATGTTTCTTAAAGTAAGTACTAATTTTTCCATCTATTTGGCATGTCCACCCAACCCCCACCTCCCAGCATTAAACTATCTCAGTCAGTTCTGCCATGGCCTAGTGACTCAGCAACACTGTGTTCTAAGGCACGCGGAACAAAAGGAATGCCAAGCAACATACTTCCACTTATGTAGTATTCTGTTTCCCATAAAAAGACAGCAGATATTTTTAAAAAATCAACTAATTTGATTTCCTACACCTTTTCCTACTGTTACTAAGTATTTGGAGATACTTGTGCCATCGAAAGTCTAGAATTACTAGATATTAAAGTAATTAGACAATAACAGAAATTGGGTAATAGGAGTATGGTCAAGAAATGGTGGTTATGAGGTTAGAAACTCATGAAACACAGGAAAGAAACCTATGTATGAGCCAAGGAGTCTGAATCCCTGGGATCACTGATGCGTCCTCCTCTCCCCAGATCCCCCCAGTCACAAAATCCTGTCATAACACCCCACCCCAGGCTGCTTTTCTTCAGTCACACCCCCGACACTGACATCCTTCACTGGATCCAGAGCACTTGTCTTCAAGTTGGCCTCAAAACCTCTAGACTCTTCCTACACCCTTCACTTCCTTTCTCCCTTCTTTCCACTCCAACGCCTCTCCAAATCATTATCCCCATTGCAACTAGGGTAGAGCACAGCTCCCCTGCATCATGTTTCTTATTGCTTCTCATCGGTTTGTCTGGTCAGAACCATAGCTGACATAGGTTGGCTCTTTCAGATTGAAAACAAGCAAACAAACAAACAAAAAACAACAGTGAAACATTCAGGATAATAGTTACTAAAGTCTTGACATAAAAAATACTTGAGGAAGAAGGAGAAAGGAAATTGCTTAAGCAGCTGAAAATCCACCCGAGAAAGAGCCTAACCCTCAGTATTCAACAGCAACTTTCTCCTGCCTCCTAACCATTCCCCTCACTGATTACTACTCATCCTTCAGGTCTCAGCGTATCCATCATCTGAGACAAGCTTTCCCTAAGACCTCTACTGCTCCTGCTTTCAGAAAACAAAAAATGCACACAACAATGTTTTTCACATAAGTTTTTCATGGTAGGTCATAACTGATAGACTGTAAGCCCTACCAGGACTGCAAAACATCTGGCTTCTTCACCATTAGGTTATAGGTCTTGTACATATCAGAACATCAATACATTTTGAAAATAATAAATGAATTAAATGATCAAATCATTGATTTGTTGGTCTGCCAACAGATGGCAGCATCTCTGATGGCTTCCTCCTCAGAAGTAAGCCTAGGTTTGCCCTGCTTTTGCATTGCATGTAATATTGAGTCAGCTACTTGAAATAATTGACCAGCCAGGCCTCATTCAGTAAAAAGCACTCCAGTTAAATGTCCAGCCTATGTCTGCATCTGGGTCCTAATCTTTGGTGTGGGGCCTGACCTGAGCAGCAGCTTCAAGTGGTGCAGCCCAGAGACCTCTGCCCCAAAACCCCTCAGAAGGAGACTGCAGGAAATAGGCACCATAAGGGAGTCTCAGAAGAGGCAGTGTACCGGGAAGGCACCAGGCCTGGACTCCACATAGCTTTTCTCAAATTCGGCTGTGCTTTAAAATCACCTTTTATAACATTTGGTGGTAGCCAGACCACACTCAATGATAATTAAATCAGAATCTTTGGGGGGAGGGGTGCACCCAGACATCAGTATTTTCTATAATGCTCTAGGGGATTCCAATGTGTAGCCATGTTACAGATCCTACACCCCAGGACCCTATTATCAGTTCTTTAGGACCAGGAGTGTTGGCATCACCTGGCAGAGTCTTACAAGGGACACAGCCCCTCTCAGACCAACTGAATTGGAATTTGCACATTAAAACAAAGCCCTCCATAATTCCTACCCATGTTGAGGCTTAAGAAGAACTGCTCTTTGACATCTGTTCTAAATACCCTTTTATAAAATAGCCACACTTCCTATGACTACCTTATGCCTGGCCAGGGCTCTCTCTCTTTTCTCTTTCTGCCATTTGCCCTTCTCCCCCCATCTGTGTTCCAGTCATTCAGACCTACAGTTGCCGGATGTGCCACACGTTTTCATTCTTAGTAAATTGGTATTTTTCACATTATAAAATATTTTAAACATGCAGAAAGTTCAGAGGACAGATGCAACTAGAACCCTTGTACCTACCATTAACATGTAACAAAAATGATTGGGTCCTTTGTCGTTAAAAAACAAAAACATGCTACAATACTAAAATGAAAGCCACCTCGTCATTCCTATCCAGTTTTATTCCTTACCATTCCTACCCAGATGTGTTCACTATTCCAAAACTGGTATATTTTGTATCTTTCCAAACATACTTTTTTCCCCCATTTGGAATAACATAGCAAATGAAACATACAAGAAAACTTGACCTCAGACAGCTTATATTCTACTGTATGGAGACATATAATAGCATAATAAATCAGTGAATTACATTAGAAAGTGGTATGTGACATGGAGAAAAATAAAGCACAGAAGACTGAGAACGAGGAAACTCTGAGGTGTGTTGTGATTTTAAATTGGGAAGATCTCTCCAAAGAGATGAAATTTGAACAGACATGAAGGTGGTCAGGGAATGAGCCATGAAATTGGTGATGAAAAGTTTTACAGACTAAGGGAACAACAAGAGCAAATGTCTTCCACTGAGAGCAGTCTGACATGCATAAAGAACAGCAAAAGTGGTTGGGCTGGCTAGAGCAGATTCATGGACTTGGAGGTTAATAGTGGAGCATGAATTGAAAACCTTATTGTGTGGGGCCTTGTCAGCTATTGTAAACTCTTTGGTATTTTCTGTGAGTGAGAGATAAATAGTCATTAGAATATTTTAAGCAGATATTTTAACAAGATATCCCTGCCTGCTGTGACAGATTTTAGAGGAAGAATGGGGAAGTGTTATGGTGTTGGAGTACAAAGATAGAAGCAGCAAAGTCCAAGCAAGAGATCATAGTTTCTTGAACCAGAATGGTAGCAGTGGGAGTGGTAGGAAATGGTTATAGTTTTGAGACATTTTGAAATTTGAGCTTAAAAGATTTCTCAGTGGCATTGGGCATGGGGTGTGAGGAAGAGGAGAGTCAATGATGAGAAACTGGAAGGATTGAGTTGTCAGTAATGTAAATAGAAAAGACTAAAAGACTGGAAGAACAATGTTTGGAAATTTTAACTCTGAGATGCCTTTTGGACACCTATGTGGAGATTTCAAGTAGATATTCCAGGTTATAAGTATGGAAACCAAGATGAAGAAGCTGGATGGCGATATAGAAGTTTGAAAGTCATGTGTGTATAGATAGTTTTTAAAGCTATGGAGCTGGGTGAGATCACAAGAAGAGTGTTTATAGATGAGAAGATAAACAAGCAAGTCTTGTGGACTCTAATATCGAGGATAGGAGTGTGAGGGGGATCCAGCAAAGAACACTGAGAAGGAGTAGCAAGGGAGATACAAAGGAAACCAGGAGAATGTAGTGTTCTGGAAGCCCATGGATAAAAGTATTTCAAACAGAAGGAAGTCATCAACTGTATCAAATATCCTTAAGTAAGATAAAGGCTGAGAATTAACCATTAGACTTATTAATGTGGAGGACTTTGGTGACCTTGACAAAAATAGCTTTGAGTTGGGGGGATCAAAGATTCATGGGAACTAGGTTTATAGAGAATAGAAGAGAGAAAATAGAGACAATGTGTGTAGGTAACTCTTGAAATGCTTTGCTATGAAAGGAAACAAAAAAAAATGAGAAATAGCTGGAGGTGCAAGTGAACTCAAAAGAGGATTGTTTTTAATATGAGAGAAAAATAGTATGTGAGCGTACTGATGTGAAATCCAATCAAATGGGAAAATATGTAGATGCAGAGACAGGAAGAGAAAGGCAGAAGTGATGTTCTATGTACAGCAGGTGAGAGAGAAAGGGATTTAGTACATGAATGGAAGGGCCTTCGAGAGATGCACAGATACTTCATCCAAAATAATAGAAAGAAAGGTGGCGTATACATATATAAAAGCTGCTGGTCCATAATTTGCAATATAATGATTTATAAAGGTTACTTCATGGATCATTAATAATCAGTGGCACATTAGTAACCACTACTCTCGAAATTTAATATGTTAAGGTTCTGTGGGTATTGATAGCTATTGCATTAATGAGACCAATATCGTGTAAGCTGAAATAACAAGATTTTAGTTTGCTGTTCCTATTCCTAGTTCTGTGGATAGGCAATGACAGCCAGCTAAATTCCTTAAAAACATGCTGCTTATCCTTAAATGGAAATCTCTCCTCCAATGTACCATTGTAGAAGGGGATGAAGGAAAGGAGAGAGTAATGCTGCCCCCATGATCAACCCCCAGACTTGTTTGTAGGCAAATCAATTTTAAGAAATAAATATGAAGCCAGATTCCCTTAAAACTCTCTATGCCTGGATATGTCTGGAAAATCTTTCTGTGCTCCCAGACATATGTGTGTGCAAATTGAAGACCATCATTTGGAAGAATGAGTGCTAAAGTAAATATCTAAAAGCTCAGTTCTGGGATGCCTGGGTGGTGCAGTTGGTTAAGCATCCACCTTTTGGTTTCAGCTCAGGTCCTGATCTCAGGGTCATGAGACTGAGCCCCACATAGAGCTCTCCACTCAGCACGGAGTCTGCTTGAGATTCTCTCTCCCTCTCCCTCTGCCCTCCCACTCGTGCTCACTCTTTCTCTTTCTCTCTCTCTCTAAAATAAATAAATAAATCTTCAAAAGCTCAGTTCTTAGTCTTGGCTCACTATAACCCACTGTATAAATCACTTAGTTCACTGAATCTTAATTCTGTCTTTGCAAAGCAAGTGAGTTGGGCTAAGTCAATATTTTCCAAAGAGTTTTCAAATTAACACTCCCCATGAATGTTCTTAATCAAAGAAGTTTGGGAAATGCTATAAGCTGTGCTGTTTTTGCAGAAAATACAACGCACAGTGGTAGAGTAAATTCATTGAGAATTCTTGCAGGAGAAAAACCTGTTTACCTTCATTTAGGCCATTGATTTCTAGACTATTTCACCATAAAAAATATTTTTATTTTTTAATAAATAAATATTTTTATTTAAAATAAAAATATTTTTATTTTTAATAAATAAATAAATAATAAATAAAATATCTTTAATTTTTTTTAATTAAAGAAAAGATTTAAAGGATCTCTGAACCAGAATTTTCTGTGATTCTTTCTAGCTGTGTATTTCTACTATTTAAAAATATATATATTTCCTTTTTTAATTAAAGTATAATTAACACACAGTGTTATTATATTAGTCTCAGGTGTTAATATAATGATTCAACAATTCTATACATTCCTTGAAGCTCATAATGATAAGTGTACTCTTAATCCACTTTACCTACTTTACCTGCTCGCCCCCTCCCAACCTCCCCTCTGGCAACCACCAATTTGTTCTCTATATTTAAGAGTCCGGTTTTTTTTGTTTGTCTCTTTTTTTCTTTGTTCATTTGTTTTGTTTCTCAAATTCCACATATTAGTAAAATCATATGGTATTTGTCTTTTTCTGACTGACTTATTTCGTTTAGCATTATACCCTCTAGAGCCATCCATGTTGTTGCAAATGGCAAGATTGCACTCTTCTTTATGGCTGTATAGTTCCATGATTAGACATGAAACATGCAGCTAGATTCAAGTCATAACTGTAGTTAGCAATCTGATTAAATGACTCATCTATTCAGTAGGATTTAAGCTAATTTTAAGACAGCTAAAGCTGCTTTAGAAATAACTAAAAGAATGTACGTAATATTTTGCTTTAAGATTCTGTTATTTCATTTCTTTTCTCTTTCTACAAAGTGCTTCTGCAGAAAACCATATGCCTCCATATATTTATTTTTTCACCATTGGACAGGAATGAGGATTATCCTCATCCTTAATATTAAAATTCAAATTATCCTTAAACATCTCAAGCAGATCATGCAAAACCTCAGTCTTGGTTAGCGTTTCTCTATTGTATAGTCAGGGTAGTTGTCTGGTCCTCAGATCAGATTCTGGAATCTCAGGGATGAAGATACATCACTTGTTTCTCTCATATCAGTACCTGCTTGGCACCTGCTAAGCACAATAAATATTTCTTTCATGAATATAGCTGTTTCTGCCCATCCATATGTATTTTAAAAACATGCCAGATAGTCATCTTTGAAAACAATGGAAAGGGAAAAAATAAAGTATAATGTATTTCTAGACTGACTTTAAGCTCCAGTATTTTCCCGTGATCCTTGAAAATCTGAATGTATTACATCCCTGAATTGCCTTTGTCTATCTTGGCAGTAATACTCTCAGAGTTCTTTTGGAGATTAGTTTAATATGACCTTCCATTCCTGAAACCATGCAGGCCTATTTCAGTCAACCTGTTCTTTTCCAGATGTTTTCTCTACCACATCCTTTTTAACATAGTTTAGAAATTTAATCCCTCTGCTGTTTAATATATCAACCTTTTTTCTGCTGTGTCACATACATGAACTATGTGTGTTAAGTACACAGCAATGATTCTGTGTGATTTCACTGGGATACTTCATGGATATGTGGAAACACAGATAATTGAAATGTAATTATAGGGTTAAAGCAGTTAAATTTGCTTCCTTACCTAGTTCTTTGTAGTATGTTTTGAAGAATTTTCAACTCAGATGGAAGTACTTTCTAATACAGTTTGTAATTTTGTGCAGGATAATGAGCTCCTAAAGAAAAGACTTTTGAAAAAGCTATTAACTTTCCTGTAATACAATTATGTTACCTGACCTTCAGTGTTTTCTCCTAATACTCATAGGCTTAAAATCCCACTAAGACTGATTATTGAATATAACAGACTTTAGAAGATTTGACTTAATTTCTACTTAAGATGTTTATTTCTTTGCTGTGTTTTTACTACTAATTTTTGTCAGCCCCGTGCTCGCTTCGGCAGCACATATACTAATTTTTGTCAGCCCCAGAGTAAGAAAATCAGTCTTTTTTTTATAAGTGGAGACTTATTTCTTGATTTTTAATATAAGTTGGTCAATTATAACTCAATTTAAAGGAAAGGGAAAAGTTCAAAAAATAAAAGACTTCTTACATTTTATAAATCAGGGAAATAAGATATAAAGGAGAGAAGAGTTCTTTTACTGAAATAATAATCATAATTGTAATTTCACTCAATACATTCCAATATGTTTCTGCAACGCAAAAAAAGTATTTTCTGAAAAAAGAAATTCTGTTGTCAAAAACTTGGGAGATGCTCCCTATGACTCAGCTAAAAAATTAATCAACAATAATACCAGTCCAAAGAAACTAGATTGTGTTTGTTCCCACCAATCTTGCTGTTTACCGCTATTTTGTCATAGAAATGTACCATATTTCAAAAAAATTTTTAATTAAAAAAAGAAATATACCATATTTCTATGCTGTCAAGAAGTGGTGTCTTCTTAAGATATGTTATCAACTAAAGCCATAGTATTGCTAATCCATATAAAAGCTGATCAGAGTAAGAATAGTTTCCTATATACATCCACTACAATTTTTATATCAAACTTCTTTTTCCAAAAAGTGATAAAATTTATGCATTTTTTATAATTATATTATTGTGCATAAGGCAAATATTTGACATTATTTAAACATCAATGATATGCCAGGTGATTACACTAAAAAGAATTACCTCAGGTTTAACTGAGACTATTTTTCTTGAAAAAGATATAAACGAGGCACATTAACTTTGAAGAAAAATATCTTAGCAGTTGTTGTAAGGCAGTTGAATATCTCTAATGGGACTGGAGTAAAAGGATGGGGGTGAACTCATTAATTTAGTAATTCTCTACCATTTTCAGATGAATAATCCTTTGGGACATCTAAGTAAATGTCTAAATATCCCTTCTTTTACTTTTCTAAATATTTATTTTATATTTCTTATATCTTTTTAAATTTCTTTTAAAAATTCCTTAACGTGCTCCATCATCATCATACTTACTTCTGTATTCCAGACCCTCACACTTCTCTCCAAAGTTCCCTCTTATTTTCCCTCTCAAAACTAATTCATTAAATCAGTTTAATACTGGATGTTTGGCTTACAAGAATGAATGAGATAGACCCAGAAAGACAAATATTAGTCAAGTTGTGTGAGTGTTAAAAATAGCCAATATGGGAGTACAGAATGCTCTGGAAACATAATAGAGTTAGCTGATCTGGTGTGCGTGTGTGTGGTGGGGAGGACAGTTAAGCTCAACACGAACTAATAACAACAGCAAACATTTTTAACTCTTACGATGTCCTAGGTACCATGTCAATATATATATATTAGCACTTAATTTTTAGCAGTCAGTGTTCTGGGACTTAATATTAGCATTTCATATTTTAAGTGTTATTTTTCATCAATCTATGTTGAAGTGTGGGGTGCTTGAGAAAATTTTAAAGAAGTAGTAATACTTGAATAGAATCTTAAATATGACAACATTTCATTTGGAAGAAAAAGAAGAGATATTCCAAGAAAGGAAGCAACCAGCGAAAACGAATGAGATATAAGGGTGTCCTAGGAAATGGCGAGTATTTCAAGATGGCTAAAGTGTCTATGGAGATAGGTGCTGGGAACAGAGATTAGTGAGAGTAGAGGAGTCAGATATATGAAGGTGGGGATTGAGGCAAGGGCACAAATATAGGCTAAACATTTAAAAATTATGTCAAGCTAGCAAATACTTAGATAAAGTATGTTGTATTTCCCAACCTTAACAAATATGCCTTCTTAATCCATAAGCCATGTCTGTCTCTGCTGCCCTAGATTGATCAAACCCATAAACCTTCATGACATTGAGAGCAATAGGATGTAACCACCTTTCTTTGGAGGACAGAGAATAACAGATGGAAAGAAGTATTTCCTTGGTGCCTGAAGAGTATTAGTCAAGAGAGTGATATTTACAGTTACAGATTATGTTATGTCACTGACGGAAGTACCCATTTTCTTCTTTGTTACATTTAATAAATGTGACTTGTGCTATAAGTAGCCTTTTGAGTTTTGAGCCCATAGCAAGAGAGCTCCTCTTACCCGAGTCTATATGAAGACAGTTTCATATAGTGCTGAGGGCTTTGAGTTCTATTTGTAAAGCCATGGAAAGATCAATATTTGTTCAATAATAAGAATCTCCAAGGGGTTATAAAAAAATCTGTTCAGTTGTTTATCGTGGGTTCTGAATTAAAAATACTATTATTTCCCAACTAAACTAATTTTGATACAAGGTAATACTTCTGTTATTATATCATCAACTTTCTATCAGGTAATGTAAGATTTTCCTCATTTTTTAAGTGGAACAGTCATATGCAATAAAAGTAGTTGATTCATCAAAGGATCTTAAGAAATTACATGTCATAGATATTTAACATATGATCATTATTAAGCCAAGAGTATGTTTCTTCTCTACAACTTAACTCAAGAAGAAAGGCCTTCTCCAAAGACTTCTTCACTCTAGGATACATAGAGTGTCTATTTCAGGAAATGGAGGGCTGTTTTAACAATATACAGCATTCCAGAGACTCTTGCCAAGTTATGACAGAAACCATGATTGATGAATAAAATATGGAAGATGGAAAACAGCCTAAACCTGGGATATAATATTCCAAAGTGATTAGGGCCAATTACTAAGATGTCGACCCCATTGGAAGCATAGCCTATCTTCTAATGCTGGCTTTCATTATCAAAAGGCAGTGCAGACTGTGTGGATCCTACAATAAAAGACCCAAGAGAACAGAGAGCTTTGGTTTTTCCTTAGTTTGCATGAAACTTCAATGTGGAAGCAGAATGACATGCTGGTGATTCATGGATGAACCATATTCTATAAATGAGACATCTGGAAGGTGATTTCAAGTTGCACCTTAAGCATAATCTTGTAAAACTCTGCAGCTAAATATGGCTTTTAAAAAAGTTCCTCTGTTGATTCCAATATAAAGGATGTAATTTAATCCTGTTATGGCTTTTTAAAGTGTTCCAAAATACTTCATCATATTAAAATAGTTTTTCAAGATTGAGATTCATAAACATTTTACATTGCAACTGATTAAAAGAAAACAAATTCTTGAATTCTTGGTCTATTTTTAATGCTAGAGCATTAAATTGCAGAATAATTTCAGACCATGAAATTCCATGGGTATTTAGAATTTATGGTGGTCTGCAATTATTGCTGAAACAAAGATTAATGGCCAATATGAGAAAACCATTACATCTGACAAGCTGACCATGGGCCTATAAATAGCACATCCTTTACAGTATTTTCAAAACTATTTTTGACTTTATAAAAGATAAGAACTCCAAGATACCATAAAAAAATTGTTTTCTTAATCCCTTCCCCTATTCTCTTCAACATATCTTCGAAGCCAATGTACATGTCTAATGACTGTGTACGAACTATTGTGCTTGGCTGGTGTCCCAATGTGCCTTTAAAAAAATGAATAAAGTTGTGAAAATGGTTAATTTTTAACATGTTAAATAGGGTTCATAGCATTTTATTCATCATAAAGTATGGAAACACTGGAGTCCAAATTGCTTATTTGCTATCCATGATAGCATAATAATTCTAAAGTTACTTTTACCCACAAAACAAAAGTTAGCAAGCAAATAGTCTTTTTTTTTTCAAATGTGATATCATTTATCTTAGTATAAATGGTTCAGCCAGATGTAGAATTTTAATCTGCAGATTCCAAATTCAATGCCTTATCATCATTAGTATCATCATGTGGCTAAATGCTTTCTATATATGGTATAAAACTAGAACTGACAAAGTGTATTAAATAGACAGAATCCAACACTACCACAAAATCCATTTACAATAGACTGAGGTTTTAAGAGCAGAGCATAAGAATGATAAACTTCATCCATACCAGGTACCAAGATCAAATCCTGAGAATGCAGGAAGCCACTCTGGCTCCCACTTTTGGCCAAGAAAGAAAGAACTGGCAAGCAAAGGCAGCTTAGAACAAACTCGAAGCTCTCCTCTATGGCATTCATAAAGTTGAAGCTTTCCCAGTTCTTTCCTTTATAGACACTTCCCTATTACCTTTTAGTCAAATGGTCTGATATAAAGAGGATATCTGGAAAATTTTGATCATATTATAAATGGGCACTTAATGAAATATTAGTTCTGAGAACTCAAACATTTTGTTTCTAAATGTTGCAACTTGAATGTAGTTCCATATGCTTACATTCATAGTTAATAAAAAAGTTACTAAGTGCCTACTATGTGCCCCATGCTGTCCTAGCACTGGAGATACAACAGTGAATACAACAGCAACTTTAAATCCCAGCCCCTGTGGACAGGACCTCAGTCCTGCACAGTTCCAAGGGGAGTGCTGCTAAACCGTAAATCTATGTGAATAGCATCCCCTGAAGTCAGCAGTGTGCTGACCGTGTGGCCCTTATGTGGTGACTGCTCTGCTTGTGGACACATCACATTCCTCGTTTAGGCAGCATTCCTGAACAAAGAGACGGTGAAGCATATTGTCCAAGTAGATTTCCCAAAAGAAATAAAGCTTACTCCAAAAGGTGCCAAAATACTTTTAACTGTTTTAATGGACAGCTTTTTTAAATGAATTGTACACTTCCATGCCTTGTTAAACAGAATAGTCTGATTAGACTTAACTTACTCTTAATGACTCCATTTCATCATCTTGAACATAGGCTCTTAGACTGTGCTAAAATTTGGTGATTATTCTCAGGGGCATGAATCATGCACGATAGTATGCAATCACTGAGCTGGCCCAGCTGCTACACTTCAGTTCTTTTGTCCGCTTTCTATAATCTCTCCCTTTATGCTGTTGGTTCTCAGATCCTCCCATCTCTGCACCTATTGCAAGTTTCATTTTCTCATGCTAAAGTACTGCGTTTAATCTACTATGTAGAGATAAGCCACAAAATCAAATTTGCTCTGAGCAATTATATATACCATATGCCAATTGTTTTTTTTTAATTTTTTTAAAAAAGATTTATTTATTGAAAAAGAGTGCATCAGTTGGGGGGAAGGGCAGAGTGAGAGGGAGAGAGAGAATCTCAAGCAGACTCCTTGCTGAGTGCATAGCCTGCCCCGGGGCTCGATCTCAGGACCCTGAGATCATGACCTGAGCCGAAATCAAGAATCAGACACTTGGGGCGCCTGGGTGGCTCAGTCGTTAAGCATCTGCCTTCGGCTCAGGTCATGATCCCAGAGTCCTGGGATCAAGCCCCGTATCGGGTTCCCTGTTCGGCGGGAAGCCTTCTCCCTCTTCCATTCCCCCCTGCTTGTGTTCCCTCTCTCGCTGTCTCTCTCTCTCTGTCAAAATAAATAAATAAAATCTTTAAAAAAAAAAAAAAAAGAATCAGACACTTAACAGACTGAGCCACCAAGATGCCCCTACCATATGCCAATCATTAAGACCATGAGGAAATACGTAAGAAAAATTACTGATAAAATTTTTTTCAGTTTGGCTGCTCCAAGCCTTAATAGTATCTTTGGGTTGCAAACTATTGCATTTGTCAGTTAAATGACCAATGTATTAAGGCACTTCCTATTTGCACATATGTGTGTGTGTATATGTGTTCATGTGTGTGAAAGAGTGATAGAGACAATGATAGAAAAGAGTGAAATTGATTAATTTATATGCACTTTAGGTATCTACTATACATGGGCTGCAAATGATATAAAATAACAAAATAATTATATCTGCCACTCTAAGAATATCTATCTGTTGATGATATTGATTACTGTGTTGGTTGTTTGATCCAAGTTATCTATTTCTGAAGTTAAGGAAGTTTATAAAACAAAATATCATAATTCTACAAGGTACTACTTTAGGAAAGATTACAAAGTTATATTTTCTACAAGTCTAATCTTTCAAAAGTGTTTTCCCTGCTTTGCATTTATTTTTTAATTAACTGTATTTAAAAATAAATGTTCACTAAACACCAGTCATATGCAAGACATAGTAATTATTAGAACAAGCAATATTACTGCTTCTTCTTTAATTTAAAACATTATTGCCAAGTAGAGTTTATCCATATGTAAAGCTAGTTCGTGATTAGAAAATCGATCCATGTAATTTATATTAGCAGCAAAAAGAAGAAAAACCATATAAGAATTATGATAAATGCAGAAAATTTGACAAATATATGTAGAGTAAAACTATCATTAATAGAAAATTCTAAGAAATCTACAAAAAAGCTATTAGAATTAGTAACTGATTTAATCATGTCTCATATTAATATACAAAAATCAGTTGTGTTTTTATATGTTAGCAACAACCAATTGAAACTATAAAGAACAGCATCAAAAATACAAATACGGGGATGCCTGGGTGGCTCGGTCGGTTAAGCATCTGCCTTCGGCTCAGGTCATGATCCCAGCAAGTCCCGCATTGGGCTCCTTGCTCAGCAGGGATCCTGCTTCTCCCTCTCCCTCTGCCCCTCCCCCTGCTTGTGCTTGCTCTCTCTCTCTCTCTCTCTGTCTGACAAATAAATAAATAAGATCTTTAAAATATATATATATATGAGTACTTATGGATAAATTTAACCAAAAAAATGCAAGACTTATAACTTGAAAACTATAAAACATTGCTGAATGTTTAAAAGACCTAAATAAATCTAAAGACATCCCAAGTTTATCGATTGAGCAATCAAGTGTATAGAGTTGTATTTTCCTCAAATTGATCTACAAATCACAATTTCAGAAGACTTTCTTTTAAAGAAATTCATAAACTGCTTCTAAAATTAACATGAAAATTCAAGGGACCTAGAATAGCCAAAACAAGTTTGGGGGGGAAAAGAAGACTTACAAAGTTACTATAGTAAAGACAGTATAGTATTGTTGAGAAGGTAGAGTTATAGACCAATGGACCAGACTACAAAGTTCAGAAAGAGACTCACACATATATGGTCAACTTAATGTCAACAAAAGTGCAAAGTCAATTCAGTAGTTAAAGGATTCTTTCAACAATCCTTTGTTACTAAAAAAACTATATATCCATATGCGATATAGACACATAGAGAGATTGATCTTAGCCCTTAGCTCACACAATATACAATAATTACCTCTAAATAGATTATAGACTTAAATATAAGAGCTAAAGCTATAAAACTTCTAAAAGGAAACAAATGAAAAAGTTTTGTGATCTTAAATATTAATTAGATAAGAGAAAAACCTCAAAACAAAAAAGAAAAAAAAACTTCATCATATTTAAAAACATTTGCCCCATCAAAAGACACTCGAGAAATAAAAGGAAAGACACAAGCTGGGAGAAAATACTGATAAAATATATGCTGATAAAGAGTTTGTATTCAGAATATGTTAGATATTTACAACTCAGTAATAAGAAAACACAAAACCCAAGTAAAAAATCGGCAAAAGATTTGAATATATAATATTTGAATGTACAATATACACTTTTCCAAAGAATATCCATGTCAGATATGTACATGAAAATATTCTTAATACCTTTAGAAATATGAAAATTAAAATCAAAACTAGATATCCCTACACACCAATTAGGATGACTAAAATTTATAAGTCTGACCATACTAAAAGCTTTCAGAATACAGAGCAACAATCTCAGAGATTGTTGTATAAGCAAAATAGTTCATCCACATTGAGGAATAGTTTGGCAGTTTTTTGATATAATTAAATACACACTTATGATATGATCCAAGGAAGCTATCTAAGAGAAAGAAAACATATTTTTACCCAAAGACTTGTGTATAATGTTTGTATTAGCTTTATTTGTTATAACTAAAAACTGGAAACAATCCAAATGTCTATCAACTTGTAAATAGATAAATTGTGGTATATAGTGTGATATTATTTCCATGCACAATGATCTAGATGACTGTCAAAACATTATCCTGAAAGAGAAAAATCAGATCCAAAAGAAAATATAATGTATAATTTCATTTATATGAAATTCTAGAGAAAGTGAAACTCTTTCTGACAGAAAGAAGACCAATAACTGCTAGATCCAGGGACTGAGAGAAAAGAATTACTGTTTACCAAGGGAACTTCCTGGTATGAATAAGACATTCTCTAGCATGTTTGTGGTGATCATTATAAGAATTTATATATTTATCAAAACTCATTAAATTATATACCTGAAATTGGTGACTTTAATTGTATGCAAATTATGACTCAACCAAGCTAATAATAACAATAAAGAAGAATTAATGTGTTAAACTGTTCATTTGATAGCACAGTAATGTGGAATATCAGAGGACTGGGATGGTTCTAAATAGTTAATCTCCTGTATTTTATTATATAAAAACCAATAGCACGGTATTTGCTAGTCCTGAGAGGACTCTCTGAAATCCTATCCTGGTTTTCATCTGTGATCAGTGTCTATCCTGACATTCAAAACCATGTCTTTGGATTGCTATTTGAACAAATCCCCAGATGAGTGATTGGCATGTCCAAGGCATCATTGACTAACTGGTTCAGGTTGCTTATCTTGTCTTAGCCTCATTGCTATCCTCCAGGATAATTAGTATAATACTTCAAGCCTACAAGCATTTTGGCAATAACAGGAATTGATTGACCTGAATGCATGCTTTTTGATCAATACTTGCAGAGGAAACACGTGACATGTCCAAAGCCTACGATTTGTCCAGACACCATTTTGTGAGGGGTGGTGCTTATCTGGTTTATTCAGTTCAAGAATTGGAATGTTGAGTGGGATTTTCTGTTTAGTAACAAACTTCAATCACCTCCCTTTAATCATATCTAGAGAGGGTCATTAAACTTGGGATTTCATAAAGACCACAAAAGCCGTTTGCTTATAAGAATTGAAATTTTACTGTGGAGTGGAATGTATGAACAGTAAGTTTAAGTTTAAACCTATTTTTAATCATAGCAATCCTTTACTGAGATGGTAGTGAAATGCTTACCTGGGACCATGGATATGTAAATGGTGTCTCCCGCAGAGTTTTAAAAATATGCCAATGACTAGTGTTATAAAAAGATCTTTCTTCTCTTTACCACTGCATTGGAAAATATTTTAAAGTTTATCCTAGCTTTTGTCAAGAAAATAACAATAATTTTCTAAATCAGCACTGCCTGAAATCATTTTTTCTCTATCACCCCATCCGCCCCAATATTTAGAAATCATGCACTCTGTGGAATTTTTCAATATTTAAATTTTAAAATGAACCCCCACCCCCACCCTGACACTCTTCAATACCTCATCTCCAGAGAGAAACAAAAACAAAGAATAAAATCTATCACTGGCTGACCTGCAGAGATTGCAATATTTAAACTGAAAGGCATTTCCTGGGCATTCTGCATCAGTCACTGGTAGGGGAAGAAGGCTCCCCCAGCCCTACCCTACCCATTGATCTCCCCTAAGAAGGCTCACGGGGCAGATTGGAGGGAGGTCAATGAACCTGTTTTTCTTAAAGTAGCTCTCAGCTTGCTGATCTCATCTGAGCTTTCACCAAAATACAATTAAGAGCTCTACTGAACAAAATCAGAATTAAATGTTACCAGTAATCTATATAAATAATGACTGTGACCAAATATGATAGTAAGATGTGAAGTTATTCAAAAGAATACTATTTTACAACAATTAAAGATAGACATGTATGAAGAACAAAACAAATGTAAATGACTAAATGCAAAACACAAAGACAGTGTTGAATTGGCCATATATTTTAAGCCTGAGAAGCAAATGTAAGAACAGGAAAGATTTTATGAGATGAAATTATCTTTTGAAGGTGAAAGAAAAAAGATCTAATTGATAACATTGTTATCCACATACCCGGACTGCAGAGGGGAGGACTATTTCTTCAACCAGTCTGTATTTTATTCACACATAGTACGGTGATGGTAAGTGAAGAGCTGGAGTCAGCCATCCTGAGGTTGAAACCTGTCTTCACCACTTACTACCTGAAGAATGTTGGGTATGCTACAGAGTGACCCTAAGTCTCTGGTTCTCCATCTGTAAAACGGAGTATTCATCTCACCCTGCTGCAGTGTTTCAGGAGGAGGACTGACTGAAGACAACACAAAGTCACACCCACTGATACACCACACATAGACAGTGCTGGAATGAGCTCCCCATTTCATTGGCCAAGGATGCACACAAACTTCTAAAGGAAAATGGCCACACAGCGTAAGAGTACTCTGCTGCAACTTACTTTAGTATCATATCCCCGCTGCCTTCAAAATCCCTAACAAGGACACAGCGCTGCTCCTGACACCACCTGCAAAGAGGAGAGTCTCCCCAGATTTGGAAACCCTAATTCTTAATATGCTCCTATCCTTTTATACTCGGTGCTTACATCACCATTCCAAAAGTGCCTGTCCAAAATAGATGTTTTCCTATTTCCCCTGGGTCCTCCAGGCTCCTAAGTCACATTCAGTCTCAGCAAGTCCCCTACTTCACCTGGAGGGAGAAGACAGCAACAACGCTCAGTAGCCATATCTCTGCTCTCACTTGCCAGCATTTTGGACTACAGTTAATAATACAGTATGCAAAGTTGAAGGTTGCTAAATGAGTAGATGCAGAAAGTTCTCATCACAAGAAAAAAAATGTTTTTGTAACTCTGTGGTGACAGATATTAACTAGACTTATTCTGCCAGTCATTTCACAATACAAATTTCAAATCATTATGTTGTGAACCTAAAACTGATATAATGTTACATGTCAGTTAAACCTCAATTAAAAAACAAAACAAAACACCAATTCCCCCAGGGAAGCTTGGGGGGTTTTATGAGGATTAAATGAGATAATCCTGTAAAGTTTTAGGCACATAGTGAATATTCAGTATCAATTACTTAATTATTAAATATTTAATTATTTATATTATTGTTTAATATAAATATATAATATATATTAGATATTAGGTATATATTTATATTTATTAATTAAATATTTAATAATATTAAATAATTATTTTAATTATACTTAAAATAATATTAATATTTTTATTACTACTTCATAGAGTCTTTATGAGATTTAAATGAGGTAATTGATGTAATATGCCCAGGCCGGAGCCTGGAACACACTGGCCTTCCAAGAGTTAGCTGTTGCTACTATTATTGTTCGTACTCTTCCTGTTGTTGCTGCGGTCATCAGTAGAAGCTCTCTGCGCTGATCCTTTGTCTAAATGTGCCTCAATCCCATAGCCTGTGTGCCCTTTTTCACTAAAATCTTGACTCAAGACTTGAGGTTGTTATGCGGCATTAACAGCTTGTCCTATTTTTGATTGAGGAAGAGAATGCCATCCTCAGCTTGCGTTTCCAACATTCTCAGTGTGGCATTATGTTCCAGAAGAGGATGGAAGAACAGTCCGTGAGATTCAGCAGTGCCATTCATACTATTTTACAACGCTATGTGTTAGGATGACTAGCCAACCCCGTGTGTACCATGTGATCGCAGTTTATCGTGGAGGGTATAAATGACAGAACCAGAACACAGCTACAGAAAGGGATGCTTGATGTGTTCATGGAAAGAGAGAGTGTTTCTCTTCCGTGATTCTGTTCTCTTGATCTAAAAACAAGTGAGACCCTCTAGCTTGAGTTTGTGCTACTGTCCAGCAGACTAGTGGGTTTGTATTTGCCCTTATGATTTTTGACTAAGGGTTTAATGTGCTTAAAATAGAAGCTTAAAGACTCATAAATATACTACCTTATTAATTGCGTCACTCCCACTTTTTTACAGATCTTGTCAAAGTATATTGACTATTTTGTAAAAAAAGATGCTAATGATTTAAAATTCCCTTACATCAAATAATACCCAAATATAATGTGTTTTCCAAAAATAGGGTAACTTTGGGACTGATTCTTAGGTACATGGAAACCATTTTTTACTTGAAGATGGCCTAGTACTTCAGAGTTACAAAGGATTAAAAAGATTGAAGATGCTCTAAATATGTGACTTATTTCATCATGTCATATAGAGATGCAATATCCCTTCTCCAAAAGTTGCCATTGGCTTATGGCTATAGATCATTGTGCAAAGCTGCCCTGTGATTTTGAAATTCAGAGGTCACCCAGGACTGTGGAAGAAGGCTGTGACCACAGGCAACATAACCTGGGTTAGTCCTGCCTTGTAACTCACTAACTACCTGTCAGGGTGCAAGGCATTTTATCTGTCGGGGCCTCACTCTGATCATTTCTAAAATAGGGGGTGCATGTCACTGCCTTCCTGCTTTACATAGTTAGTGAGAAGTGCCAGCTAAGTAGCTCCAAGAACCTTGTTTCTTAAGGCTTTTATTCCTCCTTCATTGTAGTCTCTCCTAAAAATATGCACATCTTTTACCTATCTCTCTGCACATTAAATCAAAGCCTTGAACTCTGTAATTCTGCTCTGTGATTATAACTTATAATCCTTAGAATTCCCCAGTCCTTCCAATTTCACCTGTCCCCTCTCATAAGAGAACCTCCTGTCTCCATGTGCCTTTGTGCAGTGATGCCCCTGGCCTGCACGTTGTATAGGTCATGTGACTCTCATTCTTCATCAGTCAGTATCTACAACTTATTTAGTTGGACATCACTGGTGTATAAAGAGGGAGATACGGTTTATTCTTTGCTGTTAGTGTCATTGGTGGTAAAATGAATCTCCTTTCCACAAAAACTAATTTGTAAGCTACAAGAGAGCCAGCCTCACTTGTTACCTCTGCACAGACATAGTAGCCTGGTTTTTAGGGGCCCCCAAAGTCTCGTTCACAGTGATGCAATTCTGCACCTCCATCCACGAGTAAAGGTATAGCTGGTTTTATAAGGCCAAGAAGGAACTATATAGAATGCTGAGCTCTCAAAATCTAGTGATCAGATAAGCAGAATCATACAAACCAATAGTCATTTTGTCATTACTAATAATATATTTCAAACTACAGCATACTGTGTTGTAGAATCATCCCTAAGACCTGTATCACAATGTATAGATTTTTGGTTTGTTTTATGAGCAGTCATACCCACTACCTCATTTAAATCTTGCTACATCCCACTTTGATAGTTTCAGATGACATCTCCATGTCCCTGGAGATGACTTTATGAAGGAAATTATTGTTTAGACACATACTCTAATTTTTAGATGTTGGAATTTGCATTTATAAGCATTTTCTTGAGAAAGTCTATTCTGTTTCTTTATCAACCAGTAAATCGTGTATAGCAGGAGATTCAATTTGTGCCCATGATGTGTCCACCCTGAGTTTCAGGGAGATCCGGATACTCTTATCTGGTGGCATTTCTATTTCCTTCGCCCTTATTGTGAAACCCCCTCCCCAAGCTTTTGTTCAAAGGCTGCTTTCACATAGACTTCCTTCCTGATGACCTGTCTAAACTAGTGCACAGGCAGGCATTCCTGCACACATATGCACACGCACAGACCTACACACCGGGCACACGTAGACACCACTCTCTAGTCCCTCGCTCTAACTTATTTTTCTTTATAGCAGCTGCTGTTACAATTCATCTGTACTTACTTACTCGATGTCTGTGTTCCTCTTTAGAATATAAATTCCAAAAGGGAAGGGGCTTTGTCTTGTTATTGATCTGTGACCAAAACCTTGGTCAGTGCCTAGCACCTAATGAATTTTCAATAAATATGTATTGAATAATTGAATGGATGATTATGAAGAAATAAGGCATCTCCTGTAACTTACGTGAGTAGGAGTCATTGGACCAGGTCAGGGATGGAGGGTGGGCAGCATTGCAGGGGGGCAGATAGGATGTTCAGTGTAAGGTCACTCAGATTTTCCTCCATTACAATCCCCAAAGACTCACGAAGGAGTGCAATAAAAAAAACTAGTTCATAAAAATGAAACTCTGTAGAAGACTAAAGGAACAAAATACTGGAAGAATCAGTCCTGAGGTTTTTACCACTGAGAGAGAAGGCAGTGGTTTTGGGGCTGACCACGGCTGGCTCTGGCCGTGGCAATGACAGGTAAATATCCCTGGAAGTGTATTCCATGCCTGGTCGGCGGAGTGGTGGTGCTGGATGGAGATCAGTACCTTAACTTCCCTCAGGATCTGTAGGACAGGGAAGCCACCCCTTAGCCTTATTTGAAATAGGAAAGGAAAAAAATGGTACTTGCCCTATGGGAGCCAAGGAGTTTGCCAGACACACAGGCCACTTTCCAGAGACTTCCAAAACAGTGTGTCCTGTGTCCCCAAATTGATGTACTCTGCAAAATCCAAGTTACAATGTGCTGAGCCTTCTGTTGAATTACAGTTGGTGAGCGGTGTATGTGTGTGTGTCTGTGTGCGCCCCTGTGCACGTGCGTGTGTTTAAGCAAAAAGGAGAAAAACACAATCAAGAGAAGATATGTTCCTTATCATTAATGAAGTAACAGGGGCATAAACACACAAGGTCTTAACAGCTTCGTTGTGTGCATCAAAAATGGTGAAGAGACACAGTTAACTAGGCTTATTAAGGAAGGGTTTTTGGAGAAATAAGTGATATATTCTGGGACTGCTAGCATAAATGGGAGTCAATTGAACGAGACCTAAAAAGCTTAGAAGGAATTTGGAGATAATACTCAAAAGGAGGACGTTAAGAAAGGGAGTCATAAATAATCAGAACTATAGAAACATAGTATACAAAATATTTGTGATGGAGGGGATTTTAAAAATCCTCTTTGGAAATACATGGTTTTGGTTCTTGATCCTCATTACTTACTGTTTGTTTCTTTTTTTTTATTATTCTTTTTTTTTATTGTGTTATGTTAATCACCATACATTACATCATTAGGTTTTTTTTTTTTTTTAAGATTTTTTATTTATTTATTTGACAGAGAGAGACACAGCGAGAGAGGGAACACAAGCAGGGGGAGTGGGAGAGGGAGAAGCAGGCTTCCCGCCGAGCAGGGAGCCAGATGCGGGGCTCGATCCCAGGACCCTGGAATCATGACCTGAGCCAAAGGCAGACGCTTAACGACTGAGCCCACCCAGGTGCTCCTACGTCATTAGTTTTTGATGTAGTGTTCCATGATTCATTGTTTGTGCATAACACCCAGTGCTCCATTCAGTACGTGCCCTCTTTAATACCCACCACCAGGATAACCCATCCTCCCACCCCCCTCCCCCTCTAGAACCCTCAGTTTGTTTCTCAGAGTCTCTCATGGTTCGTCTCCCCCTCCAATTTCCCCCCCTTCATTTTTCTCTTCCTGCTATCTTCTTCTTCTTCTTTTTAACATATAATATATTATTTGTTTCAGGGTACAGGTCTGTGATTCAACAGTCTTGCACAATTCACGGCACTCACCATAGCACATATTCTCCCCAATATCTATCACCCAGCCACCCCATCCCTCCCAGCCCCCACCACTCCAGCAACCCTCAGTTTGTTTCCTGAGATTAAGAATTCCTCATATCAGTGAGGTCATATGATACATGTCTTTCTCTGATTGACTTATTTTGCTCAGCATAACACCCTCCAGTTCCATCCACATCGTTGCATACTGTTTGTTTCTTAAGTATTCAGAAATTCAACTTCCTTGTCCACAAAGAGTGGGTTAATGTTGTCCACTTTTTATGATTATTTGGAAGATTAAGAAGCTAAAGGAAATGAAAGTTACAGTATGATACTTGGGAACTGTAATTAATATCTAGTCCTCCGCCACAAATTTTACAAATGAGGAAACTGATTAAATGTTAACTCTTTACAAATACTATTTCTACTACATTTCAAATGTATTTTGTCCTTCCCTTTCTATGGGCTAACTATGGAAAGCAGAGACTACTAAAAATTAGAGAACATAGAAAAATATAAGCAAAATTTTATTACTCAAAAAGATTCACTGTTCTATTTTTGATATATTTTTCCAGTGTTTCTCTCTATGGATAGATTTTTGTGAGTTTTTGTTTTCACTTTGTGGTGGTTTTATTGCCTCCTGTTTAGAGTAGTCAGTATTCTAAAATAAGCATTATTAATGGTGCAGAGCATTAGTTGAAACTAATGCACACTCCAAGTTTATCTGACAAGAATTCAACAGGTTCTTTCCAAATTTCACATGGAATTATGCTGCCATGGACAACTTTGGATATAACTTTATAACTTTATAAAATTGAAAGATTTCAGATTAGTATTAAAAAAAATTGTGTAAATGGTCAAGTACGGGTAGTTCAGAGACGGAGAGATGAGTTTCAACAGGGTCAGAAAGTATAGTGAGGAGAACACAAACTTATGGAAAGGCAGTGGTTAAGAGCTTGGGCCTTGGAGTCTGACACACTTTCCAATGTGAGAACTTTGACAACTTCAGCCTCAGTTACCTTATCTACACAAGGAGCATATTAATAGATCCTAGTTCCTAGGATTGTTGTTGGGCTTAAATAGCAATTCCATACAGCCCTGAGAATAGGGCCTGACAATTAATGAGCACTCAATACATATCCATTATGATTCCCAATGTTTTAGTAACAAGAAACAGTCAGGGATGACAGTTCCAAGTGGAGACAGGATTGAATGATGGCTTCCTCATTTTAGAAGTTGAAGTGTATGTAAGTACAGAAGGAAAGAAACAGATGAAGAGGGACACTGAGAGATGAATTACCCTTAAAATATTTTTTAGTTTGGCGAAGTTGTATTCCGAAAAAACATTTTTGCCAGTATTCTCTTTCCCTTTCATTTTCTTATCCCCATTCCATACCATTAAGTAGATAGTTCAGTGCTTCTTGCCTCGAGGGATGTGCGAGGAGAAAGCAGGGAAAGGAAGGCTCTTTTGGCTTTTACAAGAAGCCCCCAATTCTTATTTTATTTTATTTTATTTTGACTCTTTGGGCATGAGTTGGGGGGCCTTAATGAATTCAGAGCATAAGCAAAAGATTTTAGAGAAAAATATCACAGGCTAGAGCTAGGTGTCTGCCCTGAGACAAGAAGAGCTTTCCTTCACCTGAGAGGAGGTTAGAGCCTTGTCATTAACCAGCTGAGCGACTGGACCAGTCACCTAAGCTAACTGAAGTTCCATAAATGGATTTTTTTAAGTACCAGAAATATATAGTGGTTTTTGTCCCTTTGTGATATAGGATAGGTCTTTCTAAAACTAAGTGGGCAAAATGTTTTGATTTATCTTAACTTAGAGATAGCAGAGGTGAGAATGTTTCCTGTGCTCACTATACATAGCACCAGTATTTATTTAGAAGAAAGGATAAAATTCCATCCACATCTTAACTGA
Source organism: Leptonychotes weddellii (assembly GCF_054177405.1). NCBI lineage: Eukaryota > Metazoa > Chordata > Mammalia > Carnivora > Phocidae > Leptonychotes > Leptonychotes weddellii. The sequence continues at coordinate 20,243,479 of NC_138370.1, forward strand.
CTTCCTCCCAGGGCTTTTCGCAAGAGAGAAGTAATAATTCGTTAAAGTCCAACCATTATTATTAATATTACCACTACCCTCACCACCACCAACACTACTACTAACAATAATAATAAAAATACTAGATATTGAGTTTATAGTATCAAGTCTTACCTTAAATGCAGCTAAATGAACATCCCAAACTTGTAAAATGCTGTGTTAGTCTTCTTGCGCTGCTATAACAAAATACCGTAGACTGGAAGGCTTGATCAACAGACTTTTATTTTTCATAGTTCTGGAGGCTGGGAAGTCCAAGATCAAGGTGTTGGATGGTTTGGTCCAGGTTAGGACCCTGTTCCTGATGTATAAATAACGCCCTGTGTGTCTGTGTCCTCACATGGCAGAGAGAGAGCCCCAGTGTCTCTTCCTTGTCTCATAAGGGCACCGATCCCATCATTACGCCCATGAAGAGCCCCACCTTTGTGGCCTCCTCTAAACCTAATTCTCTGTAAAAGGCCCCATCTCGGGGCGCCTGGGTGGCTCAGTCGTTAAGCGTCTGCCTTTGGCTCAGGTCATGATCCCAGGGTCCTGGGATCGAGCCCCACATCGGGCTCCCTGCTCCATGGGAAGCCTGCTTCTCCCTCTCCCACTCCCCCTGCTTGTGTCCCCTCTCTCGCTGTCTCTCTCTGTCAAATAAATAAAATCTTTAAAAAACAAAAAAAATAATAAAAGGCCCCATCTCCAAATACCATCACATTAGGGGTCAGGACTCTAACATATGAATTTGGAGGTTGGGAAGGGTGGGGACACAATTTAGTCCATAGCAAATGCCAAAACATGTACATATCTAGTTTTGTTGTTTTTTTTTTTTGTAAAGCAAACTACATTTGGTGATTCCAACATTACATTCTGTAATAGGTTGGGTCTGAAACTAGATTTGTTTCTATTCAAAAATCTTGATAGAACACACTCTTCCTTTCCTTATTAAAATATGAGTACTAATGTAAAATTGGAACAAGATGTCATCTGATTTACTATATTTTGGGTCAAGTGGTGAAAGAAGTGCTCAGACAACCTGCCAGGCTCTGTTAGGTTACACCCAGAGTTTCACAGTTTAAGACAAATGCAGGCTGAAATATTGACTCATAGACATGTGGTCTGGCTGAAGTATGTGCTACATGTTTCTGGAAACGCACACACACACACACACACACACACAGCCAAGAAACACAGAAATGTCTTCAGAGAATGAAAGCAAAAACCTGAAACTGAGTATCTTGTCCTACCAATTTCCACCATCTCTTAGAGAAGCAACTAGGTATTTCCTTTGTGGTTTGCATTTCAAGGAATTTTTAAAACTCAGCAGTAGGCAAGTTTCTTTCTCTATCATCTCATAATTCCATTTTTCTTAAGAAATGGATGTATTAGCCTTATGACACCAGCAGTTGGTAGGTAAGCACTTAGAGAAAGCATATAAACATGATATGAGAAAAGAAAAATAAGACATTGGTCAAGTCCAAATAAAGATGCAAAACAGCCCTCATCTTCTGAATTTTGCCTTCTGTCCCTCAGACGCCATGATGTTTCCTTCCAGTCCCCAAGGTGTCTTTACAGAACAAATGCTCAGGCCCTCTGTGCACAGATGTGCCCCTTGTACCCCTGCTTCTCCCCCGACCCCTCCTCTTCCACCATCCACACTAATCAAAATTCCTGTGCCTTCCAATGTACGGACAGGAGAAAAGGATCTAATTAAACTAATCCTCAACCGTGATTTCCTGATAGCCTTCCATCCTTTCTTCCCCTAGCTCTTAACTGTGTAGTATTAGGAATAGAACTAGAAATAAGACATGGCCTTGTACTCAAAGTCAGAGAGTCAGATGGGATTCAACTTAGGATGCAGGCCAGTAACATATATTTACAATACAGGAAAAACTAGTTCTCTGGCGGTGACATCCCCATTGATTTACAGGATTTAGTTGTTTCATCTTTCTGGCAGGATAGATGTTCCCTTTATTCTTATCTATTTGCCTTCTTTTGCCCTGAAATTCTTCTCCCTGTTGCAGGGAATGGCTTTCCTACATGTGCGTATTCAGCTCTAGTTTAGGGTACTTCTCTCACAATTCTCCCTTAGGATAGTCCCCAGACAAAAGGCATGTCTGAATAGAGATATAAATAAAGCATTAAGAGAAAACAGAAAAGAAAGTAACTAAGTATAACTTTTGGATCACCTGGGAAGGCATTTACAGAAAAGCAGACATTAGAGTTAGGCCTTAGAAAAACAAAGATTTGGAGTGAAATTTTAAGACGACGTTTACTTAAAATGGAAAATAAAACAATACCAAATGATTATAGGGTGCCATTCATGTCTACATATTTATACACACATCAGATTATAAAGTAATTGGTGCAATTATCTTTAAATGGTCACAATTCTCTTCAAAATCCTTGACAATACCGAATCTTGCTGTAGGTGTTCAAAAACATTTGTTGTGTTTAATTGAGCATCTTTATTCTAATCAACCTTTGGGAAAAAACTAGATTAATGCTAACAAAACTACTTGGCACCGGGCACCTGGGTGGCTCAGTCTTTAAGCGTCTGCCTTCGGCTCAAGTCATGATCCCAGGGTCCTGGGATCGAGTCCCATGTCGGGCTCCCTGCTCAGCGGGAAGCCTGCTTCTCCCTCTCCCACTCCCCCTGCTTGTGTTCCTGCTCTCACTGTCTCTCTCTCTGTCAAATAAATAAATAAAACCTTTAAAAAAAAAAAACTACTTGGCCCACTTGAAGAAACATATTTCTTCTAATTCACTTATTTCATTTGCTTACATATCTTGCACAATCTGTGGTTTCTATCTTCTTGGTGTTTAGCAATAGTTATCATTATTACTGTCTTCCCAACTAGAAGAGAAGCAAATAATCATCTCTTCGTGGCATTTCAGACATAAGCCACAATGATTTTTCTTACTTGCGAATTTGGGGAATAGCATGATCTTTTCTCACGAGTTTCAGTACCGTCAGACTGGTTTCGCTGATGCAGAGCCCAAGGGAAACAGAGGGACCCTCACTCAGGGGATTCTATCTCCCAGTTCAGTGAGTCTGTTGCTCAGAATGACTTTGCAGGTGGAGTTGTTTTTGTCCTAAACTTTAAAGTCAAATGTCTGTGTTTTTGATAGTTCACACTTTCTACTCAAAACCCAAAATATTATTTTAACTCATTAAAAATCTTGAAGCTCAGCAAGGCCCCAAATAAAATAGCTACTGTGTTCCTGTGATTCATTTGTCTACATAGGAACTTGGCAACCATAATCGACACTCTACTTTGGCCCACGAATAACTAATATAAGTAGAGGAAACTCTGCTATATTTTATTCCACAATAGGATTATTTTAGTAGTGAAATTCAACCTTCCAACATAAGGATAGAAGAGACCTATTATGACACATGTTTAAAAACTCTTTCAAACTGTGTTTCTAACATTTGAATTTTGGCAAAGGTTTTGCTACCTTCTGCCCAGCATATTTTTCTCCAACTTAAATGAGATAATGTGATTTCACAAAAGCTTTAATTTTATATACTTTTTCAAGTTTTCATTTTTCATACTAAATGGAAACCTCGTCATTGACTTTCATGAGAAAACAACACTGTTGTGTGTTGTTTTATCCAAGAAAATAATTAAGACCGGGTTACAGAAGTGATACTATATAAATGTGTATACATCCTATTGGTTATTGAATAGAATATCAAAAATTTTTGAGAGTTTAAGAAAGAATTGTTTATGTCGTTTCGGTAAAAGGCAGTTCTAATTCTGTTCTTTATTTTTAACGGTTAACATGCCACTTCTATCAAGACTGATAATTTATAAGCAAGATAATGATTATTATTGGATGCCCATGTAGGCATATGGCTGATATGCTTACACTTAAAAATTGGCTGAATTTAATTGTCAAACATTTGACTAATACCTAGTTAATATTCAAATATATGGTATGAAGAGTTTTAACTGGATAATACTTAAAAATTCTGAGAGCAGAGTGACCTCTGTTCCAGTAGATATTAGGTTACTTAGTAGGAATCCATTGGAACTAAGGGCTATCTAAAAATATGCCTCCAGTTTATATAGAATAGGTGCTATTTCTTCCTTTTGGAAGATAATGGTGAACATTTTTCAATTCTCTGGACCTTGATCAGATATTTCATCTATGAAAACATTGTAAGAAAAAAATAATACACATTCTTTTCCAAGGTATTTGCCAAAATGGGCTTTATGTTTAGCCATAAAAGAAATTTCAATAAATTCAAAAATTCAAATTATCCATAGTACGTTTTCCAACCATAATGGAATTAAATCAGAAGTCAATAGCAATGGTAACAAGAAGACAACAAACCATTATTTCTTTGGAACATAGGATGCAAAAATTCTTAAGAAAAATTTCACAAATTCAAATCAATAATGTATAAAAGATAATACATCATATAAAATATATATCGTATACAAGATAATTATACATCATGACAAAGTATCCTGGGAATACAGGATTTGTTTAACATTTGAAAATCAGTCGGTGAAATGTGCCATTATTAACAGACTAAAAAAAGGAAAACTTTATGCACACTTTAAAGAAAAATCTTATTCATAAAAAATTGGGGGGGATCCCAATATCCTTTCCTGAGTGAAAAAATACTCCCAGCAAACTAGAAATAGAGCAGGTCAGGATTTCTCAACCTCAACATCGTCGACATTTTGAGTCAGATAATTATTTGTTGTATGGGAAGATATCTTGTGCATTGCAATATGTTTTGCAGCCAGGAGCACCACACTGCCCCAGTTTGACCAAAAATATTTCCAATCATCTCCAAATATCCCTGGGGAACAAAATTTCTTCCAGTTGAGAACCACTGGAATAGAGGGAACTTCCTTAATCTGATAAAGGCATCTACAAAAAATTCATTATTAATGGTAAAAGACTAAACGCTTTTTCCCTTAGATCCAAGAAAAGGCAGGAATGTCCACTGCACCAATGTTATTCAACATTGTAATGCAGATTCTAACCCATGGAATAAAGCAACAACAACAACAAAAAGAAATAAAAAGTATTCAGATTGGGGCGCCTGGGTGGCTCAGTTGGTTAAGCGACTGCCTTCGGCTCAGGTCATGATACTGGAGTCCCGGGATCGAGTCCCGCATCAGGCTCCCTGCTCGGCGGGGAGTCTGCTTCTCCCTCTGACCCTCCTTCCCTCTCATGCTCTCTGTCTCTCATTTTCTCTCTCTCTCTCAAATAAATAAATAAAATCTTTAAAAAAAAAGTATTCAGATTGGAAAAGAGCAAGCAAAACTATATTCATATCAACATAACCACGTATACAGAGAATCTTAGCAATCTTCAGAAAGCTGCTAGAACTAGTAAGTGAGTTTTGCAAGTTTGCAGGATACTAGTCAATGTACAAAAATAAGTTGTGTACTATATAACAGTAATAAACAATTAGAAATGGCAATATTTAAAAACATCATTTACAGTAGCATCAAAATATGAAATACTTATAGATCGAATCTGACAAAAATATGCAAGACTATTACAGAGAAAAGTATAAAACACTGACAAGAGGAATTAAAAACCTAAATAAAATTTGAGATACATCGTGTCCATGGAACAGAAGATTCAATATGAAGATGTTAATTCTTTCTCATTTGATCTAAATACCAAATTGATCAAGATCCTAACAGGTTTTGGTTTTTGTTTTTGTTTTTTGGTAGAAATGAACAAGCTGCTTCTAAAATTTGTGTGGAAATGCAATGGTCTAGATTATCCAAAACAATTTTGAAAAAGAACAAAGTAGGAATATTTACAATGCTTGATTTCTAAACTTATTGTAAAGCTACAATAATCAATACAATGAGGTATTATGAAAGACAAATAGATCAATGGGACAGAATTCAGAAATAGAACCACACTTTTTGGTCAATTGATTCTTGTTAAAGGGACAAAGATAATTCTCTGGAAAAGGATTATCACAAATGGTGCTAGCATAATTGGATATCCATATTAAAAAAGGGAAAATAAAACCCTTTGATCCATACTCTCGCCACATAAAGAAATTAACTTTAAATGTATCAAAGAACTTAATGTAAAATCTAAAATCATAAAACTTATAGCATAAAATATAGAAGAAAATCTTTGTGCTCTTAGGATACCTAATTTCTTTACCATGAGATCAGAAGCATAATCCATAAAGGGAGAAAACTGGTAACTTTTTCATTTATCAAAATTAAGAATTTCTACTCCCCAAAAGATGTTGTTAAAAATCAAAGACAAGCTAGACTGGGAGAAAATATTTTCAATTAACTTGATAAAGGACTTGAATGCAGAATATACAGAGATGTCTCACAACCCAGTAATAAGGAAACCAACAAACCAAATTTTTTAATGGACAAAATATTTGAACAAACACTTCACTGAAGATATACTGATGATAAATAAGCATCGGAAAAGATACTCAGCCCCATTAATCATTAGGAAAATGCTAAGGAGATACAACTATACCTCTATAAGAATGGCTAAAATTAAAGAAAGGAATCACACCAAGTGTCAGTGTGCATGTGGAAAAACAAAAGTTCTCAGAAACTTCTGATGGAAGTATAAAATGGAATATCTACTTTAGAAAACAGTTTGGCAGTCCCTAAAAAAGTTAAAAACCTGCCTATCAAATGAATCTAGCATTCATTCCTAGGTACTTATCCAAGGAAATGAAAGCATATATGCATACAAAGACTTGCACATGAATATTCCTAGCAGTTTTATTTGTAATAGTCAAATAACTTTGCTCCAGTGATATTGTCCCAAATGTGCATTAGCCCGTGAATGGATAAACTGTGACTGATATATCCTTACAGTGAAATACTACTCAGCCATGAAAAGGAACGGACCATCAATATGTGCAATAGCATGGATTGATCTCAAATAATTATGCCAAGTGAGGAATCCAGAAGAAAATCCATGCATATCATTTCATGTAAATAAATATCTAGACAATTTAAACTACCCTGCAGTGACAGAAAACAGATCAGTTGTTGGTTGGTGGTGGAGGAGGAGAAAGGAGCAAAGGGAGAGATGACAGACAGGCACAAGGAAACTGTGATGGATACAATGTGTTCATTATTTCAATGGTGGTGATGGTATTACAAGCATGTGCACTTGTCAAAACCAATCAATTTGTAGACTTTAAATATGCAGAGTTTATTATGTATCCATTATATCTCAATAAAGGTAAGAAAAAAACACATGAGAAATGCCAAAAGCAATAAAAATCTAGAAGAATTGAGAGATGAATTGAGAAATAGAAATGAAGAAATTAGCAAAAGGACTCTGCCCTGGAAAACAACAGCAGAAATATACTCTCTGAAGGTGAGACACAAAAGCAGGATGTTTGTTCACAGCTTTCAGGGCTGGAGCTGGCATGTGGTGTTGCCAGGGGGAAACGTCCTCCTACACCTGCTTGGACCAGGTTCCATCAGAGAAATGAAGGAGGTGGGATTATACAATCACATAGACAAGCATAGTTGTGACGTTTTCATGGTTTTTGCTCAGCTACCACCTATGAGGCAACTATCTCTTATGGGTATAATTTTTATGTGACTAAGAACAACAAAAACTAATTTTAAATTGTATAACAATGAAAACCATAATAGTGGCTCGTTGGGGTGTGCCGAACGATTAACTGAATCATATCGAATAGCCACTAACATTTCACCTGTATCCCCCTCACCTGTAAAATCAGTCTCTGTGCACTTAGATCCCAAGTTCTCTCCCCTATTCAAAAGTCCACTCCAATATTTCTCCACTCTTCGCATCTTCATCTTTCCCCTCCCTTTGGGAAGATAGCATACTGATGGAAAAAAAATTGCAAGCATCCTATTAATTTTCCCATCCTAATGGAAGCTTCTCATGGCCCCACACCATTAGCCTGCCATCTGTTTGCTCCCCTCTGCGGGGAAACTTCAAAAACGTTGACTCTACTTGTATCTCCAATTCCTTTCCTCAAATTCTCTTTCAAAACATGCTAATTGGAGCACCTGGGTGGCTCAGCCAGTTAAGCCTCAGGTCATGATCCCAGGACCCTGGGATAGAGCCCTGCACCCTTGGGCTCCCTGCTCAGTGGGGAGTCTGCTTGTCCCTTTTCCTCTGCCCCTCCCCCCATTCATGCCTTTGTGCTCTCTCGCTCTCTCTCTCTCAAATAAATAAATAAGTAATCTTTAAAAAAACATGCTAATTAGGCTTTTGTCCATATGATTCTCTGAGCTCGTTCCTGTCATTATCAATGGTGACTTCTACATTGTTAAAGGCAATGATCAATTAGTTCTTTCTCTTGTTTCTTTATTTATATTCCCTCTTAAGGGATCTCAGTTTTTTGCTTTAAATTCCAACTATATGTTCAAGGCTTGCGAATTTATTTTTCCAGCTAGACCTCTCTTCCAAACTAGAATTCATATACCCAATGGCTTCCTTGACGTTTCTATTAGAAGTGTTTAATAGACATAGACATCTCAGATGTAATATGTCTAAAACTACAATTCTACTCGATAGGATGAAAATTTGTTCTACCACTAGCCTTCTCTTATTCAGATGATGGCAACTCCACCCTTGAATTGCCCAAGAAGCTTTTCCATCCCTTCTTTTCTTCTCATGTAGCAAATTTAATTCTTCAGGAAACACTCTTGGCACTAAATACCGAAGAAAAATGTTACACCTGACCTTTCTCACCTCCCTTTGAGCCACCATCTGTGTCTCTCCCCTGGATTATCATAGTGACCTCCTAACTTGCCTCCCTGCTTTGGCCCTCAGTTCCTTAAAGTCTATTCTTAATACAGAAGCCAGAGTAACCATATTAAAACCTAGAGCAGACCTTACCACTCCTTTGCTCAAAAGCTGACAAGGACTCCACTTTTCAGTCAGTCAAAGTCGTTACAAGACACTACCTACCTACCTAACTCCTTACCTCCTTGAGTGCATCTTCTAGCTTTCTCCTTCCATTCCAGCCACATTGATCCCCCTTGCTATTTTTGGAAATGGCAAGGCACACTCTTCCTTAGGACCTGTCTACTCTGCCTGAAATTCTGTGACCCCCAGACACCTGTGTAGGCATCTCCCTCATCTTTTAAAAATCTTTACTAAAAAAGTCCCTCAGTGAGACCTACCCTGATATCTCTTATTTAATTCTGTAACACAATTATCCCTCAACCCTCACTCCCCATATTCTTTATCACCCTCTACATTTTCTGCTCTCCCTAGTAATTATCCATATACTAGATGACTTATTTATTATGTTTATTGTTGATCACCAACCTCCTACCTCCCATTTAAGCTCCTTGAGGGCAAAGTTCTTTTTTTTATTTTTTTTTTTGGTCTGGTTGTTTTTGTTTTGTTTTGTTTTGTTTTATCATGTTATGTTAATCACCATACATTACATCATTAGTTTTTGATGTAGTGTTCCATGATTCATTGTTTGTGCATAACACCCAGTGCTCCATTCAGTACGTGCCCTCTTTAATACCCATCACCAGGCTAACCCATCCCCCCACCCCTGCCCCTCTAGAACCCTCAGTTTGTTTTTCAGAGTCCATCGTCTCTCATGGTTCGTCTCCCCCACCGATTCCCCCCCTTCATTTATCCCTTCCTACTATCTTCTTTTTTTTTTTTTAACATATAATGTATTATTTGTTTCAGAGGTACAGGTCTGTGATTCAACAGTCTTACACAATTCACAGCGCTCATTGTTCTGGTTGTTTTTAATGATGTATCCCAAGTACAGAACAGTACCATGAATACAATAAATGCAAGTAAATATAGAATGTGTGGATGGATATTAAGTATATTTCCTTTTTGTGTATACTGAAGCTCTCAAATGGTTCTCTTTTAAGGGGAAAAACATAAAAAGTATATTTATATTTTAATAGAAATGGAACAGATACTCCTTCAAGGACACAAGCCTTTGTAACAACTTCATGACCTCCCCACCTCCCCACACTGGTGGGCTGAGAATGTGGCCTGTACTCTAGAATAGTCTATGGGACAAACAGTGAGGTCGAATGGCTCTCAAAGGACAGAGATTTAACTGGATCATATTTTTTTTTAAAGATTTTATTTATTTATTTGACAGAGAGAGACACAGCGAGAGAGGGACCACAAGCAGGGGGAGTGGGAGAGGGAGAAGCAGGCTTCCCGCTGAGCCGGGAGCCCGATGTGGGACTCGGTCCCAGGACCCTGGGATCATGACCTGAGCCGAAGGCAGACGCTTAACGACTGAGCCACCCAGGCGCCCCCTGGATCATATTTTATTGAGGAGAAGGAACCTGGACACAGGCAATTTCACCTCTTTCCCAGGTGAACAGAGCATATAAAAGGTAATGTGTGGCCTCACTTGAGAGCACTGTGGGAGAAGCTAGAGAGAGTGTGAGCTCTAGGCCAAAGATGAAGAGGGAACATTTTTCTTTAACAGACTGAAGTTACAGGGGCATTTTTAGAGAATTTTGGAGAATGTTAACATAATGCTTAGCAAGAATACTGAAATGTCCTGCATGGTGATGTTAAGTTTTCATAGAGAACAAATTCTTTGTGCATCATAGAACCTCAGCCTCTACTGGCTAAAACAAGTCAGGCATGGCTTGGAATCTTCATGTTTCTGAGAGTATTCTGGCCCTGCTGGACAGGCAGGGAGAATTATCAGTTTCCAAAACCATATATACTATTGTGCTTGTGCCAATTACAATTTTTACTACTTGCTAAGATTGTTTTCCAAGCTATTTGAAATTTATCAAGATACTTTATAGTTATTCTTGGGTTGTAATAATTTTCAACAAAGGGAAGCAATGAACAGAATAACCCAAGAAGCAGGTACAGTTAGTTTTGGAGAATTTATATGACTTTGATCCTTTTATTAGTTGATCATCAAACTTAATTGTGTTCCTTTAATAAACACTTTTGGATGAATACTATGTGTTTAGTGAAAGTGGAGTGTCAGAAGTTTGACAAAGTTGATTCAAAAAAACTAATAATGTACGTACATAGTATTATATGCAAACTGCAAAACTGTATTTTTTTCTAAGCAGTTGTATGTCTATTAAAATGAGCCTATCTGCAGAAAGTACACGTAAAAAATACTTTAAAAATTAACTAGAAATCCTGTCAAATATATTTATTTTATCCAGTCAAATATATTTTTACTACTTTGACGTACATGTGGTAACTCCAATAAGCTGCAGGCAAATAAATACAGATGTTTAGAGGATTAATTTTCATAGGCAAAATGCTCCTACATTTATTATACTAAATGTACACGTGTGGGTCCTTCTGGAGTGCTGTAAAGACACCCATTCTCTCTATATGTGTATTAAGTACAAGTTTATCATTCTAATGATGCTATTCCTTCCTACAAATGGAAAGAATCAAAGCCTACTTACACTCACAATATCACAAATGTTAAATGTGGGTGCTGAACTAATGATGTCTGCTGCTCAATTACAAAGAGTACAACATTCTTTCCACAGAATAAATCTCCCTTTGCACAGCTGAGGGGTTGTTGGACTGCATGAGAGTCCTCAAGCCATCCTGTAGAAGAAATCCAGGGACAGATTTCCTGAAGACGACTGGGAATTGGCCAGTCTGTCACAGCTGATGTGTATTATTTACATCATAGTACCTGGGAAGAAAGTTGTTCTTCACAATAACTTCTAAGCCTTATTCTGCTATTTTCCTTTCTTATTAAAAACAAAAAGTATATAATTTCTCCACCAATAAAATTGTTCCAAGTGCATACATTTAAAGCAGAGTTCAAAAGATCGATAGATTTTTTTTTTTAATTATCACAGAAGAGCAATGTAAGGATGAGAAAGCGTGATAATTTAAATAGTAAAAAAAATTCTAGTTAAAAATGAATACTGCACCAGCCATAATGTCTAATGGCTCTACATGGACTATCATCTCTAATTTTGAAAAATCCTTAGATCCAGAGGCTAAAACTGAGGCTTACATAGCTTAAGTAACTTGCATGGGGTCATCGAGGTTATTAGTTTTGGAGCCAGACTCCTATCCTGATACTCTACTTTCAACTTTCTAACTGCCTCTATACTATATTTTATTAGTTTATCTAGCATAGAGTAAGAAGCAAACATTTAAGGAAGTGATGTATTTAGATTAACATGCAGAAAGGAGAAGAGGACACATACTTTGGACCCCTTCTATGTGCCTGACACCATGTTAAATATAAGAAGTTATCTCATTTATCTTCATACTCATATTTGGTAAAGCCCTTATGAGAATATAAGTTCTGAGATTTGTTTGGAGTCAGGCAACTGAAGGATGAAAAATAAATAAGAGTGATTAAAGATTTGGGAAGTAATCCTTCTAATAATAGAATAAAGCATGAAGTCTTACTTGTTTAGAGACGAGAACATTAAGGAGAAAATTAGTATTTAAGAGTGTCTAGATATCTATAAAGGCATTTATAAATGCATGCGAATAGGGTTTTGTTGTTACCTCAGGCCAATATAAATAGGAACAAGGCTAGATTGTATGAGGAGCGATTATACTACTCATGAGGAGAAACTAGCTAAGGAGAATTAGTAACGAGCTAATATTTATTGAGCGCCTACTATCTACTAGAAGACCAGAGGACTAGGAGCAGAGATAGAGATAAACAAGTTATTTTAGGAAAGAACTTACATCAATTCTCATTCCATTCTGCTCCAGTGTTTTCCGAAGGAAATAAATATAAATTTATAAATATATGTGTATATAAAGCTAGTCCTGCGTTCCAATCTGTGAGTTATGTGGAGTTGTCCCTATTTTTAAAGGGGAATCTGAAACTCAGAAAGTTTACAAAGTCTTCCCAATTTCACACAACAATTAAGTATGAGTCAAGAGAGGCAGTCGAACTCTCAGAGGGAGGGGGAAAAGACACAAAATCGAGAGTTAGAAAATCTGAGTTCTGGTATGGACCTGGTCACTTTCCATCATGTGATTGTGAGAAAAATAATTCCACAAACTTCTAGTGCTTTATTTTTAAAATAAAAATAAGAGCACACACAAAGATTACTGGGAAGATTATATGAGCATGGTTTCAGTGGAAGTATTTTCAATCAATATGAAGATAGTAGCTCTTTAAATGATTTAGGAGAGTATGGACTTCCTTCTTGCCATATGGTTGAAGCTTAAATGAAAGGAATCTAAGTGCTCATTTTTTAGTCAGTAATGTTTTGATAGAAACTTTTAAAACTTGCTTCTGCCCACCTGTCTGGGTTTGAATGCTTCTCGTCTTCAAATTCACATGTGATATGTTAATCTTGCCATTTCCTATTTCTCTCATAGTCCATGCTTTGCATTAATTTTGAGAGATTTTAGTTATCCAATGAGAAAAGAAATAGTAGTTATCACATCATACTTCTTTGAGTTACCACCTATCCAGTATTCTCTGGGGATACTAAAAAGATGGCCATTGTGATATCCAGGTATCTGTCAGGTCTTTATAAAAAGAACCAACTGAAAAAAAAAAATGAACAATGCAAACTACTTACAATGTCAGAGACGTACAGAGTGGATTTTAGGGCTAAAGCGTTTAATATTTCTTGTAGCTCTCTATAAGTTACTCATTTATCATATTGAAATTAGAATTGTTCTTGTAACTCCCATTATGGGAAATCCCTAGGAATTTGTAAGCTGCACATAGACCCAATAATCAGATTAATCTAATCACCAGTCACAGGAAAAAAAATGCTTAAGTCATAAATAGCAAGAGAATCCATTGATTGTAAATAAAGTAGAAGGGAGACATTACAGAGCAATTTCACCCAAGCAAGATAATTAAACTCAGAGATACTGTTTCCTCTTTCTCTGGTATAAACAACAAAGCTGCTCCACTGGCCTCCCCACAACCTGGATGTCCCAAGGCCACATCCCTCTTCTTTCCTTCCCCTTTCCCTAAGGAGAATTCTGGGTCATAAAGGAATGAGAATTGGTGTAACTTCTTTCCTGAAAGGACTTGAGCTTCCTCTGTGTTGATATTTGTGTCATCTTATTATAAGACGAGCTAACATCTATTATTAATTGATGCACTAATTAAAGCCATACTTGCAGTTTCCATTAGCTTATTCCCTAAATTCTCCAGAGTTGGCTGTCTGGTTTTAATCAAAACCAAATGGTAGTCCAAGTTCCCAGCCTGGAGCAGCTAGGAGGAAGTCATTCAGTGGAGGCACAAGAAAGCAGAAAAGATAAACAGATGATAGTTCACAAAATTTGTGTCGGACAAAGGAGGCAGATACCGTGAGCTGCTTTGGAGATGTGATTCAGGGACTCTGTCATGCTGGATGGAAGAAGTTGCAAGTGGTTAATGTCAGCAAGACTGTAATAGGATCAAGATGGAGTCTGTCTTCAGCTTTCCCCGCACTGCGTTTGTGTGCCTGGAGGATTCTGACTGGAGGTAACGCTGCAAGTGCCATAACAGGAACTGCTTTAATTCCCTGAAGGAGTCCTGGGATGGGAGAGATTGGAAGACCATGTTCTATTTACTGGCTTCTTGGGATTTTACTCACAGATCCTCTCAGGTACAGGATGTAGGGGGGCAGCATTTTAAATTGTAAGTAGTGTAAAAACAGCAACAACAAAAAAAGTTTTCCTATTTAGGGGATGACAGTTTTAAAACTCTGAATTGATCTTGCTCTCATGAGAGATCTTTTGCAAGGAGAACGGCAAAGGTATTTTGAAGAAGTTGTGCATATACATTTAATATAGTGGGAAAGCTGTAGAGGAGAGAGAAAACTGTTTTCCTTCCTTGCTTTTCTTTTCTTTTCTTTTTTAATTCACCAGCAGTGTGGGATAGAGAAAGCTCTACGACTTTATGACTCTCCAGCTAATCACCTCAAGAGCTTTGACAAACTCACTTCAGTTCTGTGTAAAATCAGAACTCCTACATCGCCCAGGCGGGCTCTGCTCTGCCCCCCTCCCTCTGCTTCGTGCACTCTTTCTCACATGCACTCCTCAGAGGCAGGAAATGCTTCCCAGGCAATCTGGGCCTGCTTGTGGAGGCCCCTTTCGCAAGACATCAGTCTGAATTGAGTGGACAGAAGTCACTAAGAACGCCTCGACAGACTCCTGCTTTAGCCAAGGCTCCCTCCAGCTGCAGAGGGTGTTTTTGTGAGAATCACACTCTGCGTGAAACTGCTTAGAATAGAGCCATGATCTCAACCACGAAATGTGAACTTATATTTTGGAGGAACTCACGGGGACGGACTTCTTTCCTAGCCTGAGTGTTGAACAATGTCATGCCTGGGCGTTTCAGCTGCTCGTTGTCTAGGTAAGACGCTGTGGACTCTCTGTCTTTATATTTTGAGGCGGTCTTTGAAGAGGCAGAAAGTTTGACAGAAATGTTAGCATCATGCCCGGAGTGGTGGTTTCCTACGTTTGGGAGCTAAGCTATGAAATTGAGAAGTGGAAAATGTTTAGGGAGGAGAAAACTGCGAGTCAAATTGTTTTAGCACAATGTCAATTCTAAAATAGGCTCCAGAGAGATTTTCTCTTTTCCTCCATAAACTAAGATTTTATTTTAATCCCTTTTTATCTTAACTTTTTTATGAATAAGACCAGGTTTCCTATTCCATGGCATAGTACAAAACAAATACATATTCTCACACTTAAGTGTGAGGTGTAAATGATTTCTTTTGATCTCCCCTTCCTTTGCTAACAGGGAGGGTAGATAACACCAGAGTGACTTTTCTTAATAATGAATCTCCAAAGAATATTCTATGTGTCACGTAGAGTATGAAGATTGGACTCCTCTGTATTTCCCCAAACCAGTTTCAACCACAGTGCAGGCTGCTAATGTACAACTTAAAGGTTTCATTAAAAAAAAAGGTAAACACATGAAACTTCAAAAATTATTTCTATCCTAAATAGTATTTAATCTGACTCTCAAAAATTTAAATATTAGAATTGGATTTAGTTTGTATTAACTTTCCTGGATTCCCTGCTCAGGTCATATTTATGTGAACATTTTTGAAGAATTGAAGTCAATCTCAATGACAGCGACATTCATTATTATTATTTTAAGGCAGCTGGAAATCACTGCAATCACATGAAAAACCAATCATGTATTCATAATTCATACAATCATAAAATTAGGTTTCCACTGGGCTATAATCTCTTTAAGGTATCTTAAATGTCTAAACGTGCAATATATGAAGAAAGAAATCTAGCAATGACTGAAATAAAATGGACTTATAATGCATAACATCCTGTTGCATTTATATTTCTGAAGACTTAAAAATGAAAATAATTATTTTATAGAAATGATGTGGAATGGTATGTGGAGGGAATAGATATTCATGTATATTTCCAAATCAATTAGATGAACACAAAATACAATAAATGAAAGATGAAAGTTGTTTGACAGTTGGATCATAAGAAATCAAGTGTTTTAATTCTAAACTTTTACACAGTACAAGGTGACCATTTGTTGTACTAGCTAGCTTACTATTAGATTCTATGCTAGAATAAGTTATCTTGATAATATTTTAACTGTTCACTAACAATTTGTGTTAAAACTTTTAAATATGATTTAAAAAACTATTGTTCAGCATGTGAAAAATAAAATACTGACTTATCTGAATTATGATTTAATAAAATCCCTGAAAAGAGTTTCAAGGAAGGAAAGAACATAAGAGATCAATTCTTCAAACACCGTCCTGAGGTTGCCACAGAGGGCTGAGGAATGACATTCAAAAATGACCTGTCCAAGGTCACACTGCTAGCTAGTAGAAGAGATGACAGTGGAACGCCACTTCATAATTCAGAGATCTTTATACTACATCAGCTTGCTCTCAGATAATAATTATGCAGAATGAAGTATGAATATATCCAGTAGAGGGCTACTTTCAGTCATATAATTGTAGTACCTCTTTAAAAAATAAGAAAGGCTCAAAGCTGCCATGCGTGTACAATATGGGGGGAAAAAAGTCATGATTTTAAAAAAAGAATCAAATTCACCTAAATAATGAAGTATTCTCAAATGTAAAAGTTTTCTTACGCCTTCAACAAACACTTCAATGGAGTAACTCATTGGTGACTGTTTTGTTATATTTTATGTTTATGCCAAGAAAATCGATCCATGTGCTAATAATTATATTGATTTTAAACTGATGTTTCTTAAAAATGTAGGGCTAGAAAGGAGTTTGTCTGATTGATATCCTCGTATTCAAATGGTATCATAACCAATCTGTCCCAACCAGTAAAGTTCAGAGATTTTACTACCTCACATCAGAATCGGTTTAAGGGTCTCATGTACCCTGACATTCCTTCTTTTATCTAACCTACAGCTCTATTGCTATAGCCTATTTCCAGTTTCATGGGTTTTTCCTCAGTGGAAATATGGAAAACCTAAATGGACATAAGAAAACATAAGTGTACATTTGTGGGCCAAATAAAGTCAGTTCCTTTCATCTTCCCTTGTACAGCTTATTTCCAATCCTTTAATTGGTTCATATATCTACTCTGAGCCTTCTACAAAGTCCTTTAGTTGTAGAATATAGAATTTCTTACAGTATGTAAATAAATGTCTGACCAGCGCAGTGTAAAATGAGAGAGTTGGCTGCTTAAGCTGTATCATACTTCATGTATGACAGTGTATGTTGCCATGCATGTTGAACACTGCCCTTTCCAAGGCAAGAACCTTTCTCATAAAACTAATATATGTCATTTCTACTGCACGCCATTTCTTAGACAGAATGTGTGTCATGATCCTTTTTTTCCCCATTTTTATGAACCAGATTGAATTCCCTGATGTTATTACACTTAAAAGATGCACTATTCAACACTTTCTGTGTCTCCATCCTGTACATTATTGGAATGAGGAATCAATGCAGGAAAACAGTAGCCTATATAACTGACTGCATGGTTACCAGAGAGCCCAGCAAAAGAGAATACATCATTTTATTTTTTTCTTAAGGATCTTATCATTTAAAAGGAGGATTTTCTGATCACACTTAAACCTGCCCATACCATACACCTCACTATAAAGACTATAGGCATGCTTTAATCTCACTCCCAGAGGATTGGGTCTTGTAGGCTTTAAATAAGTCTACATTTGGGACATTTTAAATTAATCCTTTGTTTTGATCTTGTTTCTTCTTGGAGAATGAATGAATTACTGTATGATCTTACAATAAGAATCTTTCTGTAGAAATCATTACAGAACAACAAATTTCCAAAGAGTTGGCCTAGATCTGGATCAGAGAATTTTATGATGAAAATAGAGAAATGTCAGTAATTGTACATATGAATT
This sequence comes from Leptonychotes weddellii, assembly GCF_054177405.1. Classification (NCBI taxonomy): domain Eukaryota; kingdom Metazoa; phylum Chordata; class Mammalia; order Carnivora; family Phocidae; genus Leptonychotes; species Leptonychotes weddellii. The sequence continues at coordinate 20,261,777 of NC_138370.1, forward strand.
TAAAGAGGATGAGAGAAAAGTAAAAACCCCCAGATTTGAAGGAATTGGTATGACTGTTGTACCTTATTCCCCCGTGTGAATGATAACCCCTTATGTCCACAACTTAAACCAAACAAGTTTGGAAAGAAGTCCAACTCCAGATTGACTTTGGTGTGGATATAGGGATGCAACATTTACTTCCATGGTTCTATTTTGGCATTAAATTGCTAGTCATTCATAGAGTCTTGAAAAATAGATGGACTTAGTTTTTAATGAAATTAAACAGAATAAAGGTGAAGTGTGGACCTCGAGGCCTAGTTAAAAAGAGATTGTTGATTTTGATTCAGTAGATTAGAGAGTATGTAAGTCCACTTGAGAAGATTAAATAAGGATTCCCATGCAAAAAAAGTGGGAAGGCAATGTAAACCGTGTGCATATGAATGTGCTCACTAATTAAGATAGATAGGTAGAAAAAATTACTGTGCAAATTATATGTGTAAAAAGTTGTTTTGTATTAGATTGGATTAGCAAAGTGTTTCAGCAATGCAATTCAAATAATTCAAAGAGAAAATCAGCCCTATAATGGAAATGAGATAGAAAGGAAGTAGGAAGATCAGAGCAGGTTTAGAAATTCAATTAATGTTTCTTTTGATTCTCAGCAACTAACATAGCCTAGCATGTCAGATGCTATCCATACCTGTTTGTCAATAAATGTTTGCGGAATAAATCGGAGGGAAAGAGGAAAGAAAGGAAAGGAAAACTGATGATAAAGAGTGGGCATTGTGGATCTTTTTTTTTTTTTAATTTCCAGACATCCTGTGATGATAGAATAATTTTTACAGGGGAAAGAAAATAAGAGGTTGTCAAGAATCATCAGAGCCTGAGGCCAAAGGTTAACAACATTCTCATAAGATAACATTACAAATTCATTAAAAGCCAGAAGGAGGCATGAGCATCCAGAAATAGTTTAAAATTAAAAGTTACGTGAAGCCAGTGACAGCAGAGCACTAGAGAATTTTCCACAATTTAAATGGGCTGGTGAACTGAAAAGCTCATGGGCAGAGTCCGAAAGCTGGCTCTGATCTGCATCTTCACCAGTTGATGTTCCGTCATTTGAAGCACACCCCATAACTACTTTGAGCTTCTGCTTTTTATTGGTAAAGTGAGGAAGATAATGAAAACAATTATATCACTGGGTCATTTTGAGCATCACATGAGATTTTATATGGGCAAATTGTTTTGCACACAGTATAACAAACAAATCTTTGTTTAAAAAAGCATAGGTCAATTAGTCAAGGAAGGAAGAAAGACTCATGATGTTTCACATTTTGGTCAAATCGCTCATCTATATTGAAACAACATGGGCATGCAAGGAATAGTTGCAGCTCATACTCAGCCATGGGTTCTGTGGCTAAAATCAATCAAAAACTAAAGGAATCATCGTTGTCAGCAGCAGCAGCATCGTGTCCCTGAACATCTAGTGAATTCTCACAATATGCAATGGATTAAATGCGCTACGTGTATCACCAGCTTACTATTATTATTTTAGCTAAATACTATTATTTTCCCCTCAACAACGTTTCATTATTCCCATTATAGAGGTGAGAAAACTGAGGAACACAAAATTAGGTAACTAATCCAAATCACCAGGAAAAAAATAATGGTTCTTTAACAGGCATCTTACCTTCACAAAAAAAAAAAAATGGAGATAATTACTTTGGCCCACCAGTAGGTATTTGACCTTGAGCTAGTTACTAAGTCCTGCCAAAATTCCTCCCTATAAAATTAAGGCAATGATAGCAACTACTCCATGGAGTATTTGTGAGTACTATTACCAAGGGAGATAGTGTAAGTACAGTACCTTACCCACAGTAAATGCTTAGTAAATGGAAGTCCTTTGTTACTGTTACTGTTATCATGATCCAGATTTTCAATGTGCCTACTGTTAGTTGGGTATGTAGAGGAACACTTGGTAATAAAAACAAGCTCAACTGTACGTAGGTTGATGACAAAATAAGATGAGAATTATAGATATTAAGCACAGCAGGCAAAGTTGATGTCAGAGGCATCAACCCCTGGTAGGATCCTGACCTAACAGAAGTAGCTAAGTTCCCAATGATTTCATGTTCCCAATTTCAGTGAAAGTCGTACTTATTTGAATGAGTGAAATCTCAGTATCCTGCTGGCACTTAGCAATCCAAGCACCTGTGTGGATATAGGCATCTGTTATTTGCAGTTAGTGATTACTGTGTCTACCGTTAGAGGGTTCTTAGAAATGATAGCAAAACTAAAAATAGAAAGTGGCCACTTAAAGCAAAGACACATCTCACCATGCTGATGATAAAGCATTATAATCCATGTCCCTTGTTGAATAGAAATGCTGCTTTGCCATTCAAAAAAAAAAAAAAGCAGCCAAGCTCTTGATGACAAATTTAACTCTAATATATTTCTTCTTACATGAAAAATTTCAACTGAAACAAGTTTAGAGCAAAGGCAATACTTTTCTTTGGTTGTAAGGGATTTTGTTTTGTAGAAAATAGATATTAAGGCAAAAACCCAAATGGTTAATTATTAATGAATTTATCTGCAGAAATATCTAAGATACAGTATAGTTCTAAATACTCAAAGGATTCTGCCTAGGATGGAACACTATCATTGAGAAAACCGTGTACTTTTTTTTTTTTAAGATTTTATTTATTTATTTGAGAGAGAGAGAGCACATGAGATGGGGGAGGGTCAGAGGGAGAAGCGGACCCCCTGCTGAGCAAGGAGCCCGATATGGGACTCGATCCCGGGACTCCAGGATCATGACCTGAGCCGAAGGCAGTCGCTTAACCAACTGAGCCACCCAGGCGCCCCGAGAAAACCGTGTACTTTTATAAAATAAAATAGGGAAACCCAAAGAAAACACACATACCTAGAAATTACTGCAGCCATGACGCAGTCTCGCTCCCCATGACTGTATGAATTTGGGGATCTTTTGGAAACCAGTTATTCCCCAGTGGTCTTATTGATATCAGGCAAATATTATGAAGCATTCCAAGATTTCCTCAAATTACATGTGGGTGACTTAAGAAAACGTTAAGAGAACCTGGAGAGCTGGTTGACCTGAGCTGTAAGTGGTAGTAAGTCAAACACTGCCAGTATCTGGGCTCCTCTCTGCAAAAAAAAATTAGAAATTACTGAGGCTGCATTACACAGCAGGAACCTGAAGGTAAAAATAGGGCACCACAGGAATAATAATTTTTACAATTTTAGAAACCTGCTTTTTTATGATGAGCTGACTTCTAGCGAACTGACAGAGTTCATTTTCACATCTGCCTAATTCCTGGAATCTTTGACTCTGAAAGCTAAGTAGAAGAAAAGCTTAGTAAAGTTGAGATATACATAAAAATAGATAGATATTAAAAGAATATTTTTAAATCGGGTACCCACTTCTTCCTTTTTCTTCTAAAGACCAAAAATGATGGAAGCTTGGATGTGTCTTTTGGAAAAAGTAATATACTGCCTATTCCACTGACTTAGTTCATTATGGGTGGTTTATTCTATAGTTTACTATTCTTTTATATCTAGACAGCCTAAATACATGGAAGCTATTTCACATATAATACTTTAAGCTTCACCAAACAATTTACCAATAAAGAATTTCAGTAAGAGTTTGTTTTCCAGAGACAGCTAATGAGGAATAATGAGTAAATTCCAACATCTGACAAAATATGCGGAAGTAGATGGGTAATGATTTTGTGAAGAATTAGGATGCAGATTGCTACCAAAGAAAGAAAATCTGCATGAAATCATATAGAGATAAATTCATGCTATCTTATTATCTCCCACAGTCTATTTCTAGCCCTGTCTTATTTGGATTAGACAGCATGAATATTTTAAAGGAAAAGCACCAATTGTCTTTTACTAAAAGTTGGCTATTCCGACCCTGACTAGACTCATAGAAATGCTTTTTTAAAATGTGTTATCTTTTTTGGCTATTTGTTCATGCATTTACATAAAGGAATTAGGAAAAGTCGTATCTGCCTACGCTTTCTTACTGCTCCTGAGCATCTTGAGTATGAGACATCAGTTTGGCAATGAAAAGCATTCCTCTTCATGTTATCATTGAGCTGGGGAGCAGTGGGAAGATGCCCAAATGTGCACAATTTGGTTTGCTAGATAATTTGTTCCTTGACAGCTCCATCAAGAAAATGAATTTCATTCTGGCCTCTGCAAATGCTCACTGTAAAGATTTACTTTGAAGCTAGCGAGCACATACTTGAAGAACTGTATTAAGCTGTGGTCATGTCTACGTTGTTGCTTCTATTCTAGTTGTCTAATTCAGTTCCTAAGTGGTTTGGGGGCCCTTTCTATTTGCAAATGTGACTCCCTGAGTGTAGGCTAAGACACATTATGATTTCAAATCATGATAGGGTGTTCAGATTCCCAATCTCTCCATTTCACTGACTTATCATACTAACAACAAAGTGGGTCAACCTAGAAATGTTCTTTTCTCGGTTCAGATGCATTCTTTATTCTTTTAAGAGTGCATTTTAGAGAGTTGAAACCACTTGTAATTAAAAGGAGGTTATTTTCCCCATATCTTGTCTTCTTTCCCACAGTGACTGAGAATATGCTATGTGGTATATATTACACATAGATACACTTTAAAGCAGTTATAGAAGGAAAACATGACCTAAACATTTAACATGGGATGGGTAATTAAGAAGAAAGACCCTAAGGGAAACCAAAGCAACTGAGGCCACCTAAGGAAAGAGAAAAATAAAGAGAAAGTGTCAGTACTATTATGCTTGTATTTTCCCTTCTATTAAATATGTAGGATCTGTGTGAAGGTGTTTTAAAACAACCTGGGAGCCAATCCTGTGTGTGTGTGTGCATATACATGTATTTTTAAATTTTTTTTTTAAATCTCTCCCCTCAATTTTCTCTGAATGCACCTGAGAAATGTAGTTCCCCTCCAAGATGTCAAATGGGTTTTCAAATTGTTAGTAATTCTCTGGAATTTATTGTTGCCTCTGCCATCTTTCCCAAAGAGGTGATTCTAGAACAGTGAAACTCTGAACCTCAGCTCCCATTTGATCTGGATGTTGTGGAGGCAGGAAATTTACCACAGAGGGCCTCATTTAGGGGTTTTCTTCTCCTCCGGAAGACCTACCTAACATTTCCATCATCCCACAGGACTCACTATTGAAAAAAGAGGGAGGGAGGGAGGGAGGGAGGAAGGGAGGAAGGAAGGAAGGAAGGACAAACGGAGAGAAGGAAGGAAGGTAGGAAGGAAGGAAGGAAGGAAGGAAGGAAGGAAGGAAAGAAAAGAAAGAGGAAGGAAGGAGAGAGGGAGGGAGGAAGGGGAAACTGATGACCTTATGCTTTATGTTAAACTTTACATGATATTTGTGGCCATGAGATGACATATTATTTTTCTCTACATGAGTTTCTCCCATAAAATTGTAAGCTCCTTTAGGAAAGGTGAAATATATTATTTAGGTTTATATCACTAATCTTTAGAAGAGTGTCTGTGGCCCACTGGGCACTAAATAAACAAGGATTGAAGAATTGATCTTGGCCAGGCAGCGTTACTATCAGTTCTTCATTCCTGCCCACTTGATTTCAGCCACAAGTGCTTTATTTGCATCATATTCTCCCAGGCTATAGGATGAGCACTGGTGATGATCATCAGAATCTTCTCTAAGGACAATTGCTCGGCCAAAATATAGAATGTGTTTATTTCAGAAGCAGGTGCAAAGGAGAGCATGATCATTTGATATGAGATATAGGTCAGTGATTCTCAAACTAGAATGTCTCCAATTGCTGTTGTCATTTAATATAATTACGTTTAGTTTCAATTAACTTTAAAATACTGTATGGCATAAAATGCTTATGTTAAGGAGTGATGTTACAAAATTAAGTCAAATAATAAATTTGAAATTAATTTGCATCTAAACATCTTATGCACTAATATTACAAAAAGCAAATTTGGACATTTTACAAACATTTTCCAGAATTGTTACAACATTAGAGGTACGTAGAGTCTCTTGTAATATGAATATAGTGGTGTTTGACCACATGCATTTAAGAAGTCAAAAATCCCCATGGAAATTCACTTCATAAAATCAACATCCTGCAATGACCTATACTTTTCCAGATCCTTCATCCAAATCCTCAGCAGCTGAGCTCATTCTGAATGAAAATGCACAAAAAGGATTACCAAGAAAATGTAACAGAAATTGGCAAAATAGATAGCTGATATTTGCAATATAGATATATAGTTTTAAAGAGAGCAGTCTGATGAGGAGACTGATAGGGAAAAATCAAGTCTTTTACAAAGACATCTATAACTTATAGGATGGATTCTAGTCAATTCAGATGATTTAGAAAATGAGGCCAATATGCTCAGATGCGACTGACAGTAATCTGGTATTCCCTCTTCTTAATTATCTGTTTAGGCTTTAGATCATGGAGGCAGATTTTAACTATAGAGCATATAAATAGTATTTAAATAGGAAGTGTGAATAACGAAGTTTGGAGAGAGAAAATTTTTAAAAATCTATCAGATCACAGGATATGGAATGAGCCCTGAAAATGTAGAGATGATGGTCATAAGGATGATTAGGAAGTTTTGTCTTAAAAAAATATAGAAACTATACGTTCATAGGAATGATTTGGAAATGTCCAAAGAACCTAGATGAGCAGGACAGAAGGAGTTTTAATGCTTTCATGTGTTCAATCTACCTAATTTACAATCTCTCTTAGCAACTAGGTGGTTCAGAACTTGTTGAACTGTCTTCCTTTGACATTATGAAAACACTCACCTATTTGCCAAGGTTGAGTGAAATAAATTAATATTATGGTAAAGTCCTAAGGGTAAAACTTTTATGTAATCTGTCCCCCAAGGAGTTAATAAAACTCAATTTTTTTTTAGTTAAAGAAATGAATCCAGAATTTAGTCTCAAATGTAAATGTGGCTTAGGAATGACACAGTAATACCACTTGGCATTTCTTAAGTTAGCCTGCTCTCTCTACACTGGATAAAAATAAAGAAAAGAAAGCATCTAAAACAGAACCGCCCTATTACAACCCAAATTTGCCCATGAAAGCAGAAATTTTCTGGCCTGCATCTATGCGTTTTTTCCACTTTCCGTAGCCTCCCACACTATAATGACTTATGCATGGAATTCGGGGACTTTATATTTTCTTTTGAGTACAAAACGAATGCCAACATGGAAAATGTGCAGGCTGACCATTTTCAAATGGTCACAGACCTTTGAGGGAACCTGATAGTATCCAGAAAGATATTTGGTCAGCTAGGGTACCAAATTCTAGCACATTCCTTAACTCCGCTGGTCTTCACAGGATGGGACTATTTACCTTTCTGGCAAGTGCTTAGTCAGAATAGTTTGAAATTTTTGGTAGGGACTCAGAATCTTTTTCAATAGACTGAAGTGACCCGAAACCAGCACAGCAGTTAATCTTGTTTATGGCCGAAATCAATAAGCGAATCCATGTTATGTGCTGACAGTTCTTGTGTGGAGGAAAAACTAGAAGTGTCTGCTCTTTTGAACGGGATTTTTCTTTTATGGTCCAATAATTTGGTTTCATTATGGGACAACATTTGGGTTAGTCATTTTTTGTAAAGTTCAGTTTACATTGGTATAATTTGTTTCCCTGAACTGAGGGTTTGAATAATTCAGGGCAAAAAGGGGAAGGCTACCTGGAATGTGTTTATATTCTACCTTATCTTAGGCCTGGTTTTCTGGTTTACTTACATTTTTATGGTCAAATTCTAATAGCAGTATACAAACTAAACTCCTTAGAAGCCAAAAAGAATGCGACTGAAATTTCTGAGGAATTGTCCCAATTGTTTTATCATGCTCACATCTTCTTTTTGGTTTGCTGAATTCCTACCTAAGGAGTTTAGATTTTATACATACTAAAGCTAGGTGGAGGGAAGGGGCACGGGTAGAATCTCATTCCATGGAAACAGTGAAGTTTGTTGGCTGTCTAAGTTAGAACCAGGGTCTAGTTTGAATCCTGGCATACTTCCTGGATGTTTGACCTTGGGCAACTTATATAATGTCTTTAAGCTTCAACAAAACGAGCTTGCTAGCTAGTAGTAACAGTGATAGCATGCATAAAAATGTATTTATCCTAAGGCATGGTCAGTGGTCTGCGTTACACTTTCTTATGAATTACGTGTTAATAGGAGCTAAACTAGATTGTTCCATGCTTCTTAGTCACTCCCTGGAGTAAAGTACATCCTGGGAGTTTGGGATCCATGTTAGCTCTTTCACAAACTAAGACATTGCACATGCTGTCTCTATGGCTCAAATTTTGCATGAACGGTTCCCTGGTGGCCTTTGCTGCAATTCAAGCCAAACAGCAAATAGATTTCTATAAGGACTCGTGTTCATAAAAGTAAAGCACAAAAGCATGGAAGCTAAAGCAACAAGTTTCTTCTGGTGAATTTTATTAAGTCCTGCAATGCAAATATGTTCTTAAGGGAGTTTCAAACATTCAGTACTTATATCTTCATTCATTAGTAGGTCAATCAATCCAGCTGCATTTAAAGTGTTGTCATTGTTTTTTGACCAGAAATATTAAATGCGAAATTTTGTTCTAATGTGAGGCGACTTCCTAAAGAAGTAACATCATTAAAGCCATTGAATAGAAGCTTTGTAAGATCTCTTACTTAATCTTTCATAGCACAGATTAAATGCTCTCTTTTCCAACATATATTTTGACTTGAGAATGATGATCCTGAACTATATATATATTTTTACATTTTTTTAATAGGTGGTGAAATGACAAAACTCACTCTCTTCTTCAGTCAGTGCGTATGAAGTCATCTTTCATCAAGTTCCATCTCCTTTAGTCTCATATGGAACGTATCTCTCTAACTGTTGTTAAACTACGATGACATGTCTGTAGCTATCAGAAAGAGAAGCTGGGAAGAACATGTGACCCAATGGATGGGACAGCCTTTTAATTCTGATGATTATAACCCAGCATGTCATCATGGACTAGTAGCTGACAGCTTGCAGGCAAGTATGGAAAAAGATGCATCTTTAAATGTGGATCGTAAAGAGAGGTGTGTTTCACTACCGGACTGCTGCCATGGTTCAGAGCTGAGAGACTTTCCTGGGAGGCCCATGGGTCACATTTCAAAGGAGGTGGATGAAAATGACAGCCACGAAGGTGAAGATCAGTTTCTTTCTCTGGAGGCCAGCACAGAAACACTAGTGCATGTTTCTGATGAGGATACCGATTCCGATCCATATATTACAGATGATAAACAGATGTTAACTGCCCAAGGACAAAAAATATCAGACAAACAGAGCAACAGAGGAGCAGGCTCCTCAGTAAAGATGCTGCCCATCATGGAAGGTCACCCAAGTGATTCCTGGAGAATGGCTGCTGGATCTGACTCAGCACTGGTAGAAGAAAGGGGGGAGAAAAAAGTTGTTGACATTGTAAGTGAAAGCCTGGAGCTTTGTAATGATATAAGCTTAAGTGAAAGAAAAGATGCATCTAATAAGATAAATGCATGTGACTCTTCGAATGTGAAAGATATTGTGCCTGAGAAGCAATTGTTTAATTCTGCTGTAATTGCTCAGCAACGAAGGAAACTTGACTTCCCTAAAGATGAACATGGAAGAAACACCTGCAATGTAGTACAGGGTGAGTTCTCGGCTCTTCCTTGCATGGACAGAGGACTGGCGTTATTAAAAGCAGATTCTGGAAGCTGCCTCCTGCAACCTCCTTCCTGCCCTAGTGGAATGTCAGCTGAAAATGGCCTCAAGAAGAGTGGTTTCTCAGAACATCAAAACAAAAGTCTCCCACAGGTCGGCTCAGGAGATGGCATGCAGTGTTTACACTTAAAGGAAACTCTGGCCACCCAGGAGCCCACAGACAACCCCGTCAGGCTTCGCAAAAGAAAGGTAAGATGCATGCACAGATTATCTGGCTTTGGGGATTTTATAAATATCCTTGTGGCCGTCACTTATTATTTTGCTCAGATTCAAGAGATATGTGATGTTTCTTTTGCCCTATAGTGTAGCTCTATAACTCAAACTGTGACCCAATGGATGGGACAGCCTTTTAATTCTGACGATTATAACCCAGCATGTCATCATGGACATGAAGGTCTTCTTGGAGAAACCTTCAAAACCTGCAAAAATTAAAATATCATAATAACCAATTCATTTCACTAATAGTATTTATAATAGTTTGTGAACACTGTATTCTGGAATATCATGGCATAACCATGATATTATATAAATGTATGAACATTCCCTCAGAATTGATTTTGCTTTCTTTAATTGGGATTAAATAGCCACCAGATAGCTCATAGGTCAAGGCCTATCTGAAGAGTGTTCTCTAGTTTTTAGAAAGAAAGAAAGTCATAGTATTTTCTTTATTTAATGTCAATTATTGGGGCTTATTTCTTCTTCCCTTTAAAAAGTATGTTTTATCATAATTAAAGGGCTACAAATTGCATGTGGAAAAGGACTCCTTTACTATACAAAGGCAACAGTATCTCCTACACCCCTTATGCTGATACTATTTTAAATAATATTCTGGCAGATTTGCCATCAATAGATGTATCAACTTTTCTTTAACTCTTAACCAGAAAGAGCCAATAACTGAAATTATTCTTGATGCAAGGCCCCTTTAACTAATCCTGTAGATGCCATATTCCCCTAAGAAGTTTTCAAGTGAGAGAAGCAAAGATTGGAGTTAAAGGAAGCATGGTTTAGCTAGTAGACTCTTGGCCAAAGTTTGTCTTATCTTTAGGATTTTCTCCAAATTCTTCCAACAGTGTAGTGCTTTACATCCCGATATAAGTACAAATATAATTTCTTCTATAAATCCAACATGGTCATTGGCATTGAAAACTCCCTGCAGATTGGATAACATCCTTCCCCCTCTTATGATATAATATTAATCCATAGTTGCAGTTCTCCTAACACAAAACCAGTGTTCTTAGTTCTGTTCAACTGGGGCTATCTACAATGAGGAAAAAAATCTCTAACACTCTTTGTGGTTAAAAAAAAAAAAAGTCTGGTTTCCATAAACTGTGGTTTTGCTAACAAACTAGATCCGTAGTTTTATCATAAGTTAGTTTAAATGAAGTCAAAGACTTGAAAACAAAGATCAATATGCTTAAACTATATGACAACAGAGCATTCTGTGCTTCTGGCAAACTCTTCCTTCCTTATATATTGTATTAAAATATTAATGCTCCATAAAGTTGTTATGATTGGCATGCTCTGGTCACTTTTTCAGAAATGTCCATTTATCCTATCAAATCTGTTGGGAATGCAATAATGACATAAGAAATTATTAACTGACCTATGACAGAGCTCCCCTAAAATAAGACAAACCCTGCCCAACAGCCGACAGAAACATTAAACATTCCAGGAACATATGCTCACCACTTGGACATTTATATCAATACTAAGAATGCTGGAAAGAATTTGCTCTTGGACATGTCACTATAGCATGGCTACATTATGAGAGCTGTAATTATAATCTATTTACAAGTTCTAACTTAAATATTCTATTTAAAGCATTTCATCATTCTAAAGTGTTATGGCATTGTCTGGTCAAATATTTGCTTTGACTCTATAGCTCATTCGGGATGCTTTGTAATAAACCGATTAAATGCAAAATTTCAAGTTTAGGATTTACTCTGGACAAGTATGATTATGGGAGAAGCCTCAATAATCAAAGTCTGTAGGAATTTCTGTTCTATTTTATACTGAATGAATATTAAAATACCTTTGAATTGGCAACTAGCCATTTTAGAACTCTACCAAAGGAAATAGTAAAACAAATTCATAAAAATATATGGGCAGAGATATTTATCATTATATTGTATGTTACTGACAAAAAAAGAAGCAACCTAAATTTCCATCAATAAAGAATGTTTAATTATTGCTTATCTATAGTTGAAATGCTATATAGCCATTAAAAAATAGAGTGAGGGCTCCTGTGTGGTTCAGTCAGTTAAGCGTCTGCCTTCGGCTCAGGTCATGATCTCAGTGTCCTGGGATCGAGTCCGCATCGGGCTCCCTGCTCAGCGGGGAGCCTGCTTCTCCCTCTCCCTCTGCTGCTCCCCCTGCTTGTGCTCTTACTCTCTCTCTGTCAAATAAATAAAAATAAAATCTTAAAAAAAAAGTTTAAAAAAACCAGAGTGAGATCTGTGTGCATTAACTTAATAATGCTCATGATATAGTGTATGTGGAAAAATGCAGTAGCAGACCACTATGTCTAGCACATACCAACCTTAGAGGACAAAATTTGTGTATATAGATATAAATAGGGACAGGGGTATAAATCTCCCTATATGATTAAATAAGACTATGCAAGTTCTGGCTAAATAGGCATGAAATTGTTAAAAGCAGTTACTTTGAAAGAATAGAATTAAAAGTGTAGAAGCAGGGGATTTTCACCTTTTATCCTATATAATTTTTATAAAAGGTGATAGAATTATAGGTGAAGTAGATACAATGAACAAAAGTACAAAAACAAAATATTAGATGCATAAACTATTTGGAGCATTTTCTGCATGGCACAAAATGACCCCTTAAATAGTTATTATGATTATCATCACTCCTACGAAATGGAAACAAGTATTTATAAAGTTTTTCAAAATACTGACAAGAGTTCCAATCAACTCCTCCATTCCTAATGCCCGTGAAAGTCGTTTAAAAAGAGATAGGCCTTTTGGGGAGACACATAAGCCACATTTTTATGTCTAAGGTGTTAGGTACCAGATGCCGAAAAGAATTTGCTTAATTGTCTATATCTGTAAAACTATTTGTCAGCCATGGTGACAGCTTTAATATTAGTGCATGAAAAGGTGAAGTAGAATATAAGCTAATAAAATTTTAGTGGGAGAACTTTAATCAGCTTACTATCTGATGATCATATGAGTGAAACAAATCCTTCATTGAATTTATGAGCATGATTTTTCTTTGGGGGGGTCATGATATAATCAAGATTCTAAGACTTGGAAAAAAGAAGAAAACTAAAGTAGAGCTTCTAAGAGTGATCCTCAGAAGGTACTGAAATATCATTGTACTTCAGATATACATTATCATTCCTTGAAACCTATAAATCTTGGCAGGCATTCATTGTTTTGCATGATGTATTTTTTTGTTGTTTTCCAGTGTTATTTCTGGCCATCACGGATAGCTACACATATATTTATTAAGAGTCTCAAGTGGAGAGGACTGCATTTGTAGGATATATAAATATTAATCTTTTAAGCTAATAATTCTCTTAAATATGGTGAAACACATCATTGAATTGAAGCCACTGAAATCAAAGGAAAACCAAGTAGATTAGGAACAGACATTAGCAAATGGGTCAGAAGGTCGTGTGGCATATGACCAGCGCTTATAGAGTGTGGGTGGGTCTTTGGGGTAAGGCAGCTGGTTAAGAGCAATTCTCAGAGACAAATTCCACAGAAATCTGGAGGAGGGAGTCAGTCTAAGAAGTGGTCTCTTTAAACCAAATGAGATGTGAAGATGGAAAATATGTAGGGAAAGAGTTGAGGTTAGACTTTTTTAAAGAAATAGTGTATTTATTCTCGATGGTGGTTAGCTAATTAAAGAGAGTTCAAAATTCAGTCTTCTCTAGAGACTATTTCAATAGTCCCCAAAGTTTTGCATAACCATGATATTATATAAATGTATGAACATATTTTTATCTGCTCACATAAAACATAAACCATATTACAAAGCAATATAAACTCCAAAATATGCAAAAATGATCTGAACCTTGAGAAGACACCTAATTCCACATTCGAACAAAAATCTCACATTCCAACAATAAACTAAACTATATCATTTATGCTGTACTTTTGACTGCTGTTGTAGAAAACCAGCATAAAAGTGACTTAAACAATATCTTTATGCTCACATACACGTAATAATTGGGTATAAAGAGTTCTGGACCAATATATAGCCTCTATGTTTCAAAACCCTAGGCTTCTTTGATCTAACTGCTCTACCACCTTGATCCCTTATTGATAGTCAAGTCAATAGTACAGTGGGAAAAAGAGAGAGTACAGGGTTGGACACACTCCTATGTAAAGGCAGAACCCAGACGGGACACACTTCTTTTTCTCTCATATTTCATGTGCTAGACTTTAGTTGCATGGCCACACCTAGCAATAAGGGCTGAGAAATGGAGCCTGTATTCTGGATAAGCAGGTGTCTGCTAAAAATTCTATTATCAAAGAAGGAGAAATTTTATAATGAGGGCTAACTCATAACATTAAATATGTTGAAGAACAACACCCTTCCATAAATATATTCGAGTATATAATGGCATGTCGTGAAAGGAATAAACAGGCTGCTATATGTTCTGTGGTATTTTCTATAAATACTTGATTTAATTTCACACTACAGAATATCTTTCTGTGTTAAGAAACAATTCAAAGTGATATTGACCAAATGCTGCACTTTTTTTGTGGAAAACTTCCCAGGAGCAAAACATTATACTGTACTTTATCTCTGGACAAATGTAATACGTTAATTAGAAATGACTGATAAAATCAAGGATGTTCTCCTTACCTTATCTCCAAAATATGTATAAATTCAGGAAAAGTGCACTCATACTTGAAATGACCTTCTCATTCCTTTCTATGACCTTCTTGTTTTTTTCTGTCCCCTGAATGCCTATGTGGGAGCCTTGTAGCATGAGGAGGCTGTCATTGACCGATGGGTGACATAAAGAACATAGTAAATTACGCAAAAGATAGAATGGACAAAGATAGGAAGCCAGATGGAAGAATATAAAAGGGAAGGAAAAGATTGTCTAAGAAATAAAAAACGAAAGGATGGATAAGCTAAGGCCCTAAGATATGTTGAATGAAAGCAAGGACTGGTGGGAGAATTAGAGTTTGTTAATAAGCCTAGTATCATTTGACAAAGAGGGAAGGACTAGAAAGCAGGGAAAGTATATATAGCTTTGCAGATAGATTCATAATAACAGTATGATTTTACACTAAGTTCACATGGGTTTTAAAGACACAGTCTCGTTGAGTAGATTGTATTCTTTTTAAACTTCGTTTCCCTCGGTCAAGGCTTAGGGCTGGCAGAGAAGTCGTTACCCAGCGGAAAGTTGGCGTGTAGAGAGTTAATGCTAGGTCTTCCCGGCCATATTTTAGCTGGGTTTGTGTCCCAGGTACATCTGGTAACTTCACTAATAGCTCATTTTGTGTTGTTAGGCCACTGAAAACCATCAAATTATTTTATGCCATTTAAACTGGTTTTTGCCTTACAAACAACGAGAAAGCCAAAAACATATTTGCAAGTATTTGGGGCTCAAATATTTTGCCTCATAATAAACATGATTCCCCTAAAACCACATAGAAATGCATAAAGAAGAAAAATTATCATTTAATTATATGATAAAAGATAACATCAGATATAGTATCTGATAAGACCAGCCCCATTCCATGTATCTGGTATACCACTGTGAGCCAGATAGCGGTTCCTTACATGGTGATGCATGTAGTCCCTGAAACACTGCTGGATTCCCAAGTAAGACTCCTGTTTGACTAACACATAAGGCTAGCACCACAGGGAGGGAACAGTAGTGCAAGAGAAAGAGAGAAGGGGTGGGGCACAGGAAGAGGAGGAGAAGGAAAGGAGAAAGAGAGTAGAGAGAAGGATAAGCTATGATAGGATACCAAGAAGCCCCAGTCAATTGCAAGGAAAAGCAACAAGTCCTTGACAAAAACTGGATTTGTAGAAGGCTGGAATCAGATCCTAGTTCAGCACGATGCAATTGCGGTTATCACCAGCAGGAGTTTAAGGAGGAGACAAGGAATGTGAATTTGAGTCCAGTGATTTTAGAGCAGGTGGAAATAAATTATTGTTATTATCAGTTCACCTGAGGAACTCCGCTGAATAGAGCCAGCCCTGCCTGGTTTTATATCCACGAGGCAGAAGGTAAAGGCCTGATGAGCTATTTCAAGTTCCTCAAATAGTTTCCCTTTGGGGGGACTTTCCCAAATCTCCTCAGCCAAATTAGTTGCTTGATTCTCTCTTCACTCATAGAAGACATCTCTTTTATAACATTTACTATAGAACCATTTGATAACTAAAGCCTAAGCTTGGTGGGGGCAGTTTTGTGTCTGTAGCAGTTCAAATTTGTGTCTATATCATTCAGCCCAAGGCTTAGAACTCTATTCATAAGTGTTTGAATGAATGAATATTCCTGTCATGGTAAAGGATTTATTTTCAGAAAACAAAATCAGGTGTCTAGAGCATACGTATAAAGATGTAGAAGAAATGGAACCATACAACCCACATCAGAAACCAGATATCACATGCTTTGTACCATAATCTCCTATCTGTGCTCCCTGCTAGTTCCATGCTAAAACAGAGCATGAGGGAAGAGGGAGAAAAGAACTATATAAAATCTGGGTCTGTGAGGCAACCTTCAAGTTTGATTATTATTACTGTTTGTCTCAAAACAACTAATTCATTGTAACTAATCCAGTACAGAGAAATCATGGGGGTTAATGTTATTTAGAATCTACTCAGTTATTTCCAGAGATGAATGGGCAAGAGTAAGTGTAGAGGAGGAAAATATTAGAATATTCATTCACATTGATTTTTAATTTATCCTTTAATTTTATATATATTTTATAAGATATATATTAATACAAAAGTATATGTTACAGTTTATAAGTAAATAACATACACATGGTCACTGAGGAGCACATGATCAAAAATGTTGGGAAGCCACTGGTTCAGAAATTCTCCAGCTTTTCTGGTTCATGTCATTCTGAGGAAGTTGGGGGTGGAGTGGAGGGGAAATGACAGGAAAAATAGAGTAAGAGATTGAAAGACAAATGAGTAGGAGAGATTAAGGGATTTGTTTAGAAAGTGTCAGACAATAGTAAATTTCTTTGTAATTTATATCGTGAAAACCACATGAAGTAGGGAGATTTGCTGCCAGGTGCCTCTAAGGCAGAAAAATATACTCTGAATGACAGCAATTAGATCTGGATGTTTCTTGTTCCAGATATTTTTTTTAAAGTAGTTATGATGTGTGGTGAGCCTCTGATCCAAGCAGTGACTTGGGCCCAAACTGCAAATTTACATTATTAGTAGCAAGATCATTAATAAATTCACATTAACCAAACATCAGAGTTTATTGGAGCAAGAATTAATACATGTTTATGATGTTATTTTAAATAATTAATGGGTATTTCAGAGCCAATTGCACATTAGAGGCTATCGTAATAGTAAAACTGATTTAGTTTCTTCCTCATGGATTTCTGTTACTATAAACCAGGACCAACTTATTAATCTTTTAATACCAACAAAACCATCATAGGCTTGGGCTGCGTCCCTCCAAGAAATGCCAATATCCACAAAAGTTGGGATAACTAACGTCGCCTATGGAACAGGACCCTGCCTCTGCTATCTGGGCACTAAGTTCAGTGGTGCCAACAGACTCTGTTCACTTTCTGGCTCGTGCTCTTAGAAATAAAGTACTTATCCCTGCTGCCAACAAGATCTCTATTCCACAGATAATGTTCTAACTGTCAAGAAAATTATAGTGCTATTTTAGAGATAGCCTTACAATTTTCAAAGGAAACATAAGCAAAGAAGAAAATACACTTTTATTCTTTTTTTCAGTTCTGTTTCTGCATTGGCACAGGAATAAAGCTAGTGATTCATCAAACTCTTCGATTTGGGATTCTATTTTTTGAGCCACTGGAACTTCAAAAGGATTTTATATACATTAAGGGTTTTTATATACATTAAAAGTTAACCCAGAGGTTTTTTAAAAAAAAAAAAGTTGAAATAGCATTATTATTTGGTCTAGAAAATGAATGGCTTGGTCTGAACTTGATTGTGTTTTTTTTAAGATTTTATTTATTTATTTATTTGAGAGCGAGAGAGAGATAGCGAGAGAGAGAGCACAAGCAGGGGGTAGAGGGAGAAGCAGGCTCCCTACTAAGCAGGGGCCTGCTAAGCAGGGAGCCCACTGTGGGGCTCCATCCCAGGACCCTGGGATCACGCCCCGAACCAAAGGCCGATGCTCAACTGACTGAGCCACCCAGGTGCCCCAGTCTGACCTTGATTTTCTAACCGAGAGAATAAGCTGTTGATGAGGAAAAAGAGCAGAGTCTAAATTGCAGGGTGTCATTTAGTCTTTGTAAAGCTGATTTGTCCCTAAAAAAAAATGAAGACAACATTCCCTACATCACATGGTTGCTAGAACGTTAAATGATATAGAAAATGTGATTAAACAAACTACCCAGTACAATTCCTGTAACAATCCATTTTTTAACCAAAATTCAAGGTGAATTGACAATTACATAACTGAAAAATTGCAGGCAGAATCTATAATCACAGCATAAATAGCAGCCAGGGTCAGTAGCCACTTTAGTTGGAGATTTCTGGAGTGCTGCATGGCCCATGGTAAGTCTCCACACCGTCTACACCGTGGGTATGCATAAGTAATTAAGCCAGTGGACTCTGAAACCAAGGTGCTTTCCCTCACTTGTAGCTATGTAATCTTGTATGTTACTGATTTTCTCTGTGCCTCAGTTTTTTCATCTGTATAATGGAATACGTCACTCTGTTGTTAGGAAGAGTGAATGTTAATATAGAGAAGTAATGAAAACAGTACCTGACAGGTAGACAACCCCATGGACTTTAGCTATTAGTAGCAATAGTTTTGGTTTGTTTGTTTGTTTTACTAAATTGTCCTGTAGATCTGAGAGTAAGATGAACTGTCTGAGAACAGGTGTGGGGAAAGACTGACAAAACCTGAGAGAGGATTTAGAAAATAAGTCAACCCTCATGGACATCTTTGCTATCTAAATATCATTATACAGTAAGGCCTGGAATATGTATTCATTAACTAAAATATTAAGGACCTTCCCTGTCCCAGCACTTTGTCATGTGTGGTATAAGATCCAAATAAAAATCATATATGCATCCTTACCTAAAGGAGTTTACATATTGAAAGGGCAATGTAACATAATAACATAAATAACAACAAAATATTCAGTTAAATTAATTTTAATTAAACTATTCCTTTTAGAACCTAATATGATATTAAGTTTGGAACCACAAGTACATTAACATCATAATTCAACCTAACCCAAGGTAGAAAGTATTAAAATCTGTGGAGCTAGGAGCACTACAGGCTAGGAGAGGGACTCTGTCCCTAGTGAAGAAGTCAAAGAAAGTTTCACCAAGTGATGCTTGAGCTGCGCTTTGAGGAATGCAAAGACAGTGCCCTTGTGAGAATGAAGGAGAGGAATCTCTCTGTCTCTACTTTAAATGTTCTTGAGGAGTAAAACTTTATTTTCTTTAAATACACAGGTTTCAGTCTTAGGGAGTAAATGAAATAAATACTTCAAGAAAGCCATTTTGTAAACAGTCACTTTTAAATGCTAAGGTGTCTTTTGCAAACTATTTCATGGGGATATAAACATCAAAAGAGGAGGACAGTACTTCATATGCCATGCTTTAGCTTAGGCAAAGCAACTTTGTTTTCAAACTTAGATTTTTAGCTTCTGGGCTCACTTAACCTTAAATAAATAAATAAATAAATAATCAGATTTCAGTATACTAATGAGTCCCCCCCACACACACACACGAAAAAAGCTAGCTGTGTTAATTTGCTCCCAGCTAGTATTTGTTTAGCAGAAAAGTGAAATGAAGAACGTGGACATTTGCTTGATGACTAAAACACTATTGGGAGATGTACTCACAAATTGTTCAACTATAACATGGTGATGAGACAGTGATTCTCAATAATTTTCATAGTCTCATAGATATGTAAGAATCACCTATGGCGTGCTACTAATTAATTTTTTATGATGGGCAATCATAACAAGGTGATTTAAAAGCATAATTGACTAAAAATGTAAGAAGTAAAAAAGCAAGAGAGTAATTCCTTGCTTGTTAAAAATTCAATTCTGATTGCGATGTTTCACATTCCACTCACATACTGGCCTGATACAATTGAAAATTTTCTTTAGAGTCACTTTGAAGTGGTACCCAAAGGTATTTCAGTCGGAGTATAACAGATGAGAAATGTGCTTCATGAATATCTGATAAAAGGTCAAATTTCAATTTTCATCTTCCTTGAGTTTAAATAAAGGAATTCTTTAATAATAAGAGCCCACAGTCTCTCTGAGTGATGTGAATTGTCTGATGGATGACAATGTGTGCAGAGGACAGCACTCTGACCATGCCGTTCCTCCTCTGTTTTTACACAGTGAAAGATCGGGGCTCACGCTCAGTGTGCTGATGACAACCTTCGTTTTTAACACTGTGATTTAAATATTATTTAGATTGTGTCAATTTGTAGCATAAAATCCATTCTATGAATTTTTGAATGAGTTCAACTTTTTCTTAAGAGAATTGTGAAGTGTCTAAAGCCTGTAAGCGGAATATTAAGGGTAAAATATGTTTACTGAACGAAAATATTATATAAGTATATACATAGATGTAAATTAATATATATAGTACATATATAAAAATTACATACCTGTATAAATTAATTTTCAATGTCTGCAATAATCAGGCACAATCTGAGATGCCGTATTTGGCTCCCTGCAACAATGCAGTCTTTATTGAGACTTGGAGTAGAGGATGTGACAAAACACAGAGGAAGTAAGTGGTCACTACCACAGGGACATTTGCAAGTTGGCTGGTGGTGTTCTACTCCCACATGTTTCCAAGGGAGATGTAAAAGGAAACCAGATGCAGGCGAGGCCTCTGTGGTAAATATCAACTTCAAGGTCAATGGACCATTTTCTCACTCCTCCACCCTCCCACCAAAGGCACAGGGAAGTGAAGTTTGGTCAACATAGCAGACCAGTGCCTACATTAAGAAACAAATAGCTGAGCTCTTGGGTGCAGAGTTGTTATTTCTCCCACGATGTATTTGCCATTGGGTATCAGGATGTTAATTTCGACCCATTTCTCAATAACATCCCTTGCCTTTTGTCTTCATCTTGCTGTAAGATAGTAGCATGATGCTTAACATCCTGTCACATGTTCATTTACCCAACAAGCAAGACATTGTCTGCTTGACTAGATTGGTGTAGGCAGCATCCTACAAATAAATATGGGATGAGAGACAGAATTTGCTTTTCATAGGTTCATGGAATGTTCCAGCTGGAAGGGACTTCGAACATTCTTGCATTTCACTTTAACTGGAATAATGTGTGTGTATTGACAAGGACAAGGGGCTATAATTTAGAGTGTTAATAGTGGTATGTCCTGTTACCAACGTAAAGTTGCTGCCCCACGGAGAAGATGCTGAGTTGCATATTATCATGGAGAAGCTATAATTTAAAAGTAATCAGAAAGAATTGGCCAACATCAAAATGTAACACAAACCTAATATTAAGGTTTTTTTGAACGATGAAAAGAAATGTTTTATCCTTCTATTTCAGACATTTGTCCACTTGGTGTGCAAAAAAGAAAAAAAAAACCCACAGCTTTAAGAATTTAACTGCCATTTCAGGTATCTGCTGACAAGAATATAAAATATATTTTTAAAAAACTGAAAATGGAGTCTAAAATAAAGTTTATTTTTCTCAGCTTCTCCTGGTTTCTAGTTTTATACTAAAAAGTTACTCTTTCTTGAGGCATGAATTTTCATTTAATTCAATTATTCTGTACTCTTTCCCTGTGATCAACATAGGCTTATATCATAAATATTATCTCTATCCACTTAGAAGTTACAAAGTGGTTTCTCTCAGATGTCTTCAGTGTTTGGGTTGAGGCATGATAAATTTTAAACAAGCTGAAAAGTATTTCAAACAAGTTCCATACTGTGAGCAATCATTAAGGAGGCAAGGAGAGAAAGGAAATTAGCCAGCAGATTTCAGTATAATCTTCATGCAAATTTCTTAAGCATACTAGTGATTATGTAAAGCACTTAATTTTTATACTTAAAATTTGACATAGACTAGAAATAAAAAGCATGCGAAATTGTCCATCAGCCTATTCTGGGCAACTTAAAATGGAAATAAATCTGTTCTTCACATGCAATACATTATACTTATTGTAATCCTAAATTTCCAAACCTGAACCCTGAGATCATTTATTTTATTGATAGAAAATAAATAGG
Source organism: Leptonychotes weddellii (assembly GCF_054177405.1). Classification (NCBI taxonomy): domain Eukaryota; kingdom Metazoa; phylum Chordata; class Mammalia; order Carnivora; family Phocidae; genus Leptonychotes; species Leptonychotes weddellii. Next base: position 20,283,896 of record NC_138370.1, read on the forward strand.
CAATAGTCGTAATTGCTTACAGGAAGCCAGTTGATTACAAACTTTAATTTCTAACTTTCACATAAATCTTTTCATTTTTAAGGGGACCAGATTTACTCAGGAGATGTCAATAGATAAGACACAATGCTGATATAGTCACTTATCCATGTGAGCTGCTGCCCAATATCTGTGCTTCCAGTATTCCCTTCTAAAGTCAGAGCACTGTACAATACTTAGCTGGAGCTCCAATTACCGTACAAGTCATTGGAACGAAACTTGGTGACATAAAGTTGCTGGAGGTAAGGGAGGATGGTAAAGAAGGGCAAGAAGAGCTGCAGTCTCGAAGAAGGAAAATTTGTGTGCTACTATTTGTTATCAACGTACATTGAAGTCATGTAAAATCCATTGTTTATGATGAGAGACTAAAAACAGAATACTGCGAATAACAAAAATGCCCACACTGTGGTTTGATTTCCTACATAACATGGAGGCGGGCTCGTGGAAGAAATGTTAAGAGTCTCAGTCTCTATTAAGAAGCGAATAGTCGAAGTGTGTTAGTTGAACCTAGGAACCACTGCTATTGGAAGGGAATGTAAAACAGCCACAAAGTCATGCCTAAACTACCAAAGAGGGGTAGGCGACACACTTGCAGTGAATAATAACCTTGACTAGGGATTTTTGTGGTGATGGTTCTGCATTTCAAATCCAAAGAGCTATACCTGACACAGTGTTTTCAAGTAATTGTTACCATTTCAACCACTTAACGATAAAACTTGATTCTGAAGGAATTATTAGCAAATTCACAAGCATTTAATCCGCTGAAGTTGCTGGCCAGTCCACTCACTGATGCCCGGTGGTCTTGCTTCCATGTGTCAGTCATTATGTACCACCCCTGTCAGGGGCAGTGGGCACCCAGGTGAGAAGCTGCAGGCAGATTTTTCCCGAAACGCACTACTGTTTGCCTTGAGGGACTGCTTATGTTCAAAGTGACATATTTACCTTCTGCCCCTGCTGCCGCCTCCGTTCTTTCTGCACAGAATTCCACTGCCACTTTGATAACACCCTTCTGCATTCCTAACCTTTTCATGAAAACTTTTTGAAACCGAAAGAACTAAACAGGTACATATAATTAAGAGTGAGTCATAAGCAATATCCACCCCCCAAATGTATAGTCCCATCCTTTCACTTAGGAAGGGGTTTAAAAAGTCAAGTTTAGGGGCGCCTGGGTGGCTCAGTTGGTTAAGCGACTGCCTTCGGCTCGGGTCATGATCCTGGAGTCCCGGGATCGAGTCCCGCATCGGGCTCCCTGCTCGGCGGGGAGTCTGCTTCTCCCTCTCCCACTCCCCGTTTGTGTTCCCTCTCTCGCTGTGTCTTTCTCTGTCAAATAAATAAATAAATAAAATCTTTAAAAAATAAAAAAAATAAAAAAAAAGTCAAGTTTACTTTGGAGCGGTGCCCATTAAAGTGTATCCACAGCTCTAAGAACGGAAGGAAATCAATCCATTTGTAAAAGATGTGTTTCAGAAATTCAAAATGTTTATTAAAAACGGTTGCTAGATCCATATTGTTACCCCTCCTCCCCTCTCTTTTTCCGTTTCTCTCTCTCTCTCTCTCTGCACTAGTCATAGAGCCAGAAAGAAAGCTCAGATGAAAAGTTGAGAGCTTTGGAATACATCTTCACTTTAGAAACACTTGTAGAGATACACCTGTGAGTTTAGCAGTAACTAACAATAGTTATGAATATAATAATTCTCCATCCTCAATATTTCTCATCCCTCTCCCCTTAATCAAGTTACTGCAACATCATCCTAACTGATTTCTTTGGATTCCAGTCCTAAAAACCACAAATCCGCACTTCACGCACTTCATGCTGCACTCCAAATTATCTTTATCCAATGCAAATCTGCCCCATTCCCCTCCGTAGCTTTAACATTCCAATATGCTAGACATGGTTTTCAAGGACAGTCACATTCTGGGCCCTGTTCGCCTTTGTACTTTCTTCTGTGCTTCTCCTCATCTCACATTTTACAGCCACATTAAACTTCTCTCTGTGACCTGAATTCAGCATATGCTCGCTCTCCCCCAGAAAGCTCGCTCAGCCCACCGTCCTGCCCCTGGCATTCTTCAGGTCGCACCTCACATGTCACTTCACTCAAATAGTCTCCCCTGAACCCCTCAGCCTGAATTGGGGGCTCCTTCCTTCCAGGTGGCATCTGTGTGTGCTGTAATCCCCTGTACATATCTTAGCCTAGCACTTAGCACACTGGGTTGGACTTAACCTATTCACTTATCCATATCGTAGTGACTGAATTGTGGAGCCCCCCCCCAAAGTATGTGCATATCCAAATCGGGAACCTGTGAATGTGATCTGATGGGGGAAGAGGGTCTTTGGAGATGTAATTAAGAATCTCAAGATGAGACCACCCTGAATGACCTGGGTGAACCCTACCTCCAATGCCAAGTGTCCTTATACATGACAAAAGAGACAACAGACACAGAGCAGAAGGCCGTGAGAAGATGGGGGCAGAGATTGGAACTAGGCAGCCAAGGAACACCTGGAGCTTCCAGAAGCTGGAAAAGGCAAGGAAGGGTCCTCTCACAGAGCCTTCTGAGGGAGCACAGCCCTGCCAACACACTTTGATTTCTGGCCTCAGGAACTGTGAGAGAAAAAAGTGCTGTACTTTGAGCGTGCCTGGGTGGCTCAGTCAGGTAAGCTTCTGACACTCAACTTCGGCTCAGGTCATGATCGCAGAGTCGTGGGATCAAGCCCCACCTCAGGCTCTGCGCTGAGCAGCATGGCACCTGCTTAAGATTCTTTCTCTTCCTCTCCCTCTGCCCCTCCCCCCAACTCCCTCTCAAAAAAAAAAAAAAAATTCTGTACTTTTAAGGCCCTAAGTTTGTTCTAATTTATTAGAGGCAGCCTCAGGAAACTACGGTAGTCCCCCCTTTTCCGCGGTTTTGGTTACCCCCCAGCCAGTTGCCTTTGGAAGCGAGGCTCCTCCTTCTGACGCAGAATCTTGACGTCAGTAGTCGCCAGCATAGGCCCCGCGAACTACCTCGTCACCGCACATACTCTCGCCCTGTGGGCATTTTATCATCTCACGTCCTGGCGGGAAGGGTGAGTACAGTTCAATAAGATACTATGAGAAAGGGGCAATAGTCAAATAACTTTTATTATAGTATATTGTTAGAATTGTTCTATTTCATTATTGTTGTTAATCTCTTACTGTGCCTAATTAATAAATTAAACTTTATAAGAGGTATGTATGTATAGGGAAAAACAGTACCTAAGGGGTTTGGTACTCTTCGCGGTTTTAGGAATCCACTGAGGGTCCTGGAACGTTTCCCCAGTGGATAAGTGGGGGAGGTGGGGGGACTTCTGTAGTACATAAACCTACACATCATATGAAATCCCTTGAAATCAGGGACTAGCATACCCAGTTTATTCACCATTCTCCCCCTAATGCCTAGAGTGTGCATGGCATATAGGATGCACTTATTACATTTCTGTAGAACGAGTGAGGGAAGACAGGCACAGCACGTTGAGCATTACCTTAGTGTACAGTAATAATTCACACTACTTTTTCACTCTCTTCTTGTTCCAGTTAAATCACTTAATCGCCTCACACTATATTTCCTCATCTTTAATTTTATCTGATAGTTCTTTGGAAATTGTAATAAAAATAACTATAAACTATAGCCAATAACATGAGGACACTTCTACAGAGAATGTAACTTATTTTGTTTGAGAGATAGCATGCTTTCCATAATTATAAGTAATTATATGAAGTAAAAATCCCTGAATCAATTCCAAGCCTTAAATTATCTCGGTGCTTAACTCGAGAAAAGATGCTTCCAGTAAGATAACATTGATTTATTTACCGACTCCATATTTTTCTCTTTTTATAAGTATAAGTGATACATGCATAGAGCCAAAAAAAAAAAAAAAAGTATAAAATGAAAGTTAAATTTCTTCTCTGACTAGTCCCATTTTTCCAGACTACCATTGTCAACTGTCTCCAATTCTGGTTCATTACCTAAATAACTATAAATATATACTTTTTAAATATTTATAAATTAGTGACAGTATATAGAATTTATGATGTTCACTTGTGAAAGATATTTCATTCATATATTTAACAAGTACTCTTTGACTGCCATTAACAGTTTGCTAGGACTGTTGTCACACAGTACCTCAAACTGCGTGCTTCAACAGTAGAAAGTTATTGTTACAATTCTGAACACCAAAAGTCTGAGATCAAGGTGTCAGTAGGGTTAGTTCCTTCTGTTGGCTTTTCCGTGCCTCTCTCCTAGCTTCTGATGGTCTGCTGATAATTTTTAGTGTTCTTGGCTTATGGACAATCATCTGATCTCTGCCTTAATGTCCACATGGTGTTGTGTGTGTCTGTGTCCAGATTTCCCCTTTTGGTAAGGACACTAGTCATATGGGAATGGAGGTCCATCCTACTCTACTACAACTTCATAAATTGTCAACATATGAAGTTGACATTCAACCCATAACAATCGCTTATATTATGCTAAGCACAATCGATGTAATGGACTAAAACAATGGCTGACAAATTTTCTATCATCAAAATCTTACTTTCGATGGAATTTAGTGTTTTCATACTAGCTCAGAGTTTCTCCCCTGTACCTACTGATTTTTATTATTTATGTATTTTGTAAAAGATTTTACTTATTTATTTGAGAGAGAGAGAGAGACAAAGAGAGTGTGGGGGGAGGGGCAGAGGGAGAGAATCCCAAGCAGACTCCCCGCTGAATGCAGAGCCCCATGCGGGACTCAATCTCAGGACCCTGAGATCATGACCTGAACTGAAACCAAGAGTCAGATGCTTAACTGACTGAGCCATCCAGGTGTCCCTATTTATGTATTTTTAGTTCCTCTGGTATTTGCCTTCATGAATATGCCTGCTAAGTAAATGCTTATTTGTCCTTTTGTTGATTATCCATTTTAAATCGTATTGTATTTCCATTTGAAAGTTTAGAAAATCAGCACTTGTCTCTTGGTCTACCTCTTCTCCCCCATTCTGTCTTCCAATTTTTGTTGATAGTATAATTTTTATATTTTCAAGGCTTTAACATATACATTCTCTCTTGTGGCTAAAATTAATCATTCCATGTTTATAAAATTCAAAATCCACAAAAGGCTTTATAATATGTAAATATCCATTCCAGGAAAAATAAATAAATAAAACAGAACAGTAAAATCGGATCACAGAGAAGCAGATGTAAATCTTGTCATTAAAAGGGAGATCACCCAGGCATCGAGGTCTAATAGATTTTATTTTAAAACCCTTCTGATTTGCTCCCATTTTCTATGTCTCACATCTTTTGTGTTTCCATGTTCTTTAGCTTTCTTATATTCTTATTTATTTGGTTGACATATGTCCTTAAATAACTTTATCACATAATTATGATTATTTTTTAAGTTCTTTTATATCCATAAGGGTTGTTATTTGTTCCATATTTTAATTAATGATTAAACAGGTTTAGAACTCTAGGCTCTTTTCTTTTTTTTCTTTTCCTTTTCTTTTTCTCTCTCTTCCTTTTTTTTTTTTTTTTTGCCTTGAGAAACTTGATGACATTCCTTGACTCGCCTGTGACCCAGTATATAAGATATGAAGATCTATGCCACCCTGATAACTTGGTTTTAGTAACTTATTTTTAAATCTCTGGATGTTCTTAAGGTATATTCTTTATCCTTGGAGTTATAAAATTTACTAGGATGTGACTATGAATATTTTTGCTTCTTTTGAATGCAACCTGTTGTTTACTAAGATCATTCAGTCTGAAAAGCTATGTCTTTCATCAGCTTAGGAAA
>NC_138370.1:20289816-20320707 GCF_054177405.1 Leptonychotes weddellii
AAGGGGGGGAAATCGGAGGGGGAGACGAACCATGAGAGACTGTGGACTCTGAGAAATAAACTGAGGGTTCTAGAGGGGAGGGGGGTGGGGGGATGGGTTAGCCTGGTGATGGGTATTAAAGAGAGCATGTACTGAATGGAGCACTGGTTGTTATACGCAAACAATGAATCATGGAACACTACATCAAAAACTAATGATGTAATGTATGGTGATTAACATAACATTATAAAAAAAAGGAAAAAAATTTATTATTTCAATTCTATTTTTAACTTACATAGCTCTTTCTTTTTGTCATTTAATTACCTAGTTGATAAACAGTTATTGAGCACTTACTGTGTGCCAAGCACTCTTCTGGATGTAAGAGATAAAAAATAACATCTTCGCTCTCAAGGATTTACTTTCTAATATAGGAAAGCAGAAAGTAAATCCAACAAATGAATAGTAAGCCAACTAAGGAGTAGAACGAACAAAAGAATGACCAGAATCAAAGAGTAGGATCTTAGCAGCCATGTGAAGGAACTGTTTCTAAAAGGAGAGTGAAATCAAATATTTCAAATGTTGTGGGTAGATCAAGAAGAAACGTGGCATTTAACAACATAAAATCCATTGGCTGTCTTGTTCATAGTTTGGTGGGGGGAGATGCTTGCTTTCAGAGGGTTCAAGAGCAAAAGGGGGGTCAGGAATTGAAGAAAGTAAGCAGAGCCAGCTATTAAATAATGATTTAATATTTTCTGTAAAAGAAAATGAAGGAAGAGGGTGAAAGCCAGAAGAGGATGTGGAGTCAAGAGAGAATTGTTTTTAATGTTTAATGGGAGATATTTGTCCGTCATATTTGGAAGCTCAAAAAATGACCCAGAAGAAATATCATTGCTACAAGAAAGGCAGCAGCTCTAGGAATGATGTCCTTGAACTGGTAAAGGAGGAGGCAACCCAGTGGCCAGTGGAGGGATTGGGCTTAGATGGAGCTGAGACCTCATATGTGTAGCAAGAGGGAAGGTGAAGCATATGGAGTATGTTCTCTGCTTGCTCTTTGATAGTAATGTGTTCATGTTTATAGATGGAGCATTCTCTTAAACCTCTCTGACAACACTAATTATAGGGATAATTTAATGTGAGGTTTAGAGGTTTTTAATGTGGAGTTGGTATTACCTGAATTATTTCTTTCTGTGCAGCAGTCTGTTTCCCTGCTATTGATTTTTCTTAACGATTTAGTGATTTTGGTTCCCCTTCCTTGTTATGACTAAGGAAATTTGGATAGCATAGGTAACTGGTGTGTGATCTCCCAATGATTTTTGTAGGAATCCATGTTTAGTGTAGGAATCATTTATTTCCACTTCTCATGTCTCCATCCTACCCACACACTCATCTCAGCATTAGGAGGTACTATAATAAATCCCTTGCTATCTCTCTGGATCCAGTTTTTTTTTCTCTTATTCTAGTTTATTCAACATAGTTTAGTCAGATATAAACTTGCTAAGAAAACACATTCAAACCAGGTTATTTCCCTTCATTAAAAAGCTAACCTAATCTCTTGGTTTTTATCAACTGAGGATAATAACTCCCGCCTGTAATTTAAAGTTCTCTGTTTAGTCCTTGTTAAAATTTTAAGCTTACTCTCACTATTCTAATGAGTCTTATAGAGACCCACCACAAATTCATGCTCTCTGGCCTCTATGGACTCTTAGGGTCTCTTAGTCACTCTATACACCTAGTTGCCTCATTCCAGCATTTACCACTTAACCGTTTCAAACTCCTTCGACTTTCTTTAAGTTCCCGAAGTTACATCTTCCTCCCTGAAAATATCTTCACTGAGGAAAGAAGTAAAATGAATGAAAATTAATCTTTTTAAAAATTTTGTTTGAAGGTGAACCTAATAAATGCCCTGATTTGGTGGTACCATATGCACGTTGAGGTCAGAGACTATGTATGTCCCTTGTGTAGTCTCAGTGATTGGTATGGTATAGTGAGAAACAGGGAGTTGTGTAGCAGGTAGATGGATGGATGGGATGGGTGAGTGAGTGTGTACTCCCCCAGCCATAGTTGACTCCAGAGTTGTGTCCATTTTCAGTTTGTTTGGTGTAGGAGAAAAGAACAACTTCCCTTGCTATGTGTCTGGTTGAAGGGAGAAAGATTCTGTTGTGGTGATGTCCTCTCATATCTTTGAGTCTATTGTGTTAATCTTTGGTTTTACAAACAGGAAAGAGTATCCCATAATAAAATTATAAATATTTGCGTGGACATATATTTTTGTTAATATATTCAATCATTCATTCATTCAGCATTGTTTTTACCATCTAATATTTAGGCATCATGTTAGTTGCCTGGTAATCAAAGGTGAAAAAGTTACTATCATTCTCCTTAAGAAACTCAAAAAACATGAAGGATAAACTTTCATAACTCTAACTCTTAAGGAAAGTGCTCCGTTAGTGTGATGACCATTCATCCTGGTTTTCTGGCCACTCTGATTTATGCCTGTTGTCCCCACCTCCTGCCTACTTTACTCCCCCTTTCACTTTCTGAAATGTCTCATTTAGGTGACAAATTACATCGTCTACTTATATACTAGCCAAACTAAAAAGAATTGGTCTGTGGATGTGTATGTAAAAATGAAAACGTGCCTTGTCTCCTCTTCTAAATGTAAACTTCTTAGTAGCATTAAAAAAAAAAAATTCCTGCTGAAATCAGTAGAATATATTTGCTTTTGTTTTTAATTTTCCTAATTTTTTGAAAACCTCAATCCAATCTGTTTTGATAGAGATTAAGTTTTAGATGACTAGTATAATGCTTTAAAAATATCATGGAAAATAAGGCCTCTTATACTTGGCTGTTCACAGAAAGCTGTGGAAATGCTAATATTCACAAAGCTATAAATGATACTAATTACATTTCTGAAGAAATACTAAAATAACTAATTATGTATTCTATTTAAAGTTCAAAAAGTATAAAACACTTATTACTTTTAAATTGATCATTTCATACACCACAATTCCTCCCCATAGCTTCTTTTTGCTTTAGGAGGCAACTCACTCACTTTCCTTATTCCTTTGGAAATGGTAAATATACTAAGAACTGATTATCTCATCAAAGCTTCTACACTATCCATTCATAATTCAGTGGAGAACTGGTTGTGAAATAGTTAATGACCCAAGCATGTGGGAACCACAAAAAACACAAGATTGAAGGTAATGATGAGTTTAGGTTCATTCTCTTTTTAGAGACTAATTTCACTCAATGCTAATAAGTTTTTTGAGTTGACATCCTGGTCTCTTTCACATCACGGGCTCAGTTCTTAATGCCACATACCCGGCACTTGTCAATCAGCCTCAGGATTTACATTTCCCCAAATTTACCTGATAGCTGAAATACACCAAGGAGTCTCCCCATCTCTGAGATTCTATGGTTATGGTTGTATTTTTCTTTTCATTTTGAAACTACTACTGTTTATAATCTCTATTTTCTATGGTTGCTATTCATAAAAGCGTCTTTTTTCACTTTCGTTCTTTAATTCACTGAGTCCAAAAATCTCCATGGCTTCTGGGCACATGCTAAGAATAACAGGAAATTCATTATTACAACCACTATGTTTTAGCCAAAGCCCTGATAGGAAAGATGGCCTTTGCTGGGCCCTCAGAATCAGAAAACTAAAGTCCTTCTGAACCAAAATCGAAAATCAAGGTTTTTTTCAGACTAAAGATTTTTGAAATAAACTTTAATTATTAAGATATCTGCACTGTATTGTAAAAAGCACCTTTTTTCAAGTCTTTTAAAAACAAATTCAACCCTGATGCAACACATTTAAGTCAAAAAAGGAAAACCAGTTACAAATATTTAGAAATTTACTACTTTTATAAACTGAAATTATAATTTGGTCTTGTCTATTAAAAATGCCATTATAATTACATCACTATCAAAATATGTTCTCATTTAATGGTTAAGACCTGCACTTTGATTTGGTATAAAACCACAAGAGATTTAGTGTGACCAAATAAAAGAAAACCAATTTAGGAAAATTTTGGCAATTATTCTCAGAGGTCTTTTATTCCCAGTAAGCCAAATTGACAAATTTTTGCATAAATACTACAGAAGAGTAACATGGAACTGTTATTGTTTCTTATATTATAATGGAGGGGGCACAGAATTAGCTCCTGGAAGAGTATTTTTCTCATCCCAGCTTTGACAACACCTGTTACTTAGAGCAAGCCTTTCCCTCCTCAGGATTGTTACCTCATTGTTTAAGGGAAGCTATTAAATTAAGAAATCTTTCTTTTCCTTCCAGCTCCCCATTTTTCTGATTACCACATACTTGTTTGTTAGTAAATTGTGTTTGGGTCTCAATATAGCAAGTATTATTTATTTGTCAGTGTTTACTTTCAAACATTAGAATTTGTCACACAAAGTTGTCACTGCAATGGAAAGATGATGACCATGTCCCTGAAAAACAAGTACTTCAAAAATTCCCTTCTAAAAACCTATCTTCCTGTCCCATGTGGATGGTTTACTCATAGATTTCACCTGAGCATTGAGTGTCTGTCTTAGTCTGATCAGGCTGCTATAACAAAATACCATAGGCTAAGTGGATTAAACCATAAACATTTGTTTTCTTACAGTCCTGGAGGCTAGAAGTCTGAGATCTGGGGGCCAGCATGGTCTGGTTTTGGTGAGAACTCGCTTCCTGGTTTATGAATGGCCACCTACTGTGTCCTCACATGGCCAAGAGAGGAAGCTCTGGTTTCTCTCCCTTTTATTATGAGGATGCTGATTCCATCATGGGGGCTCCCTCATGACCTCACCTAAAACTAATTAATTCCTCAAGACCTCACCTTGTAATACCATCGTGCTGAGGATTAAGGCTTCAACATTATTTGGGTGGTGGTGTGGAGTTGGAGGGACAAAAATATTTAATCCACAGAAGTATCTCTCTTGACATATCAGGTCAGCATATCACCCTCCACCCCACACTCTTGATGTTCAGCATCACATAGTTTGGCTCTTGGTGGTTCTCAGATTCCTTCATGTTTGTCTCCTCAACTATAACCTCTCTAAGGCAAAGACAAGTTTTTGTTTTTTTCCTTACTTTTACAATGACTAGTATTTAGGCACTCAGGAAATAATTTATTGATAGATTGATACCTCTATATTGCTAAGTAAAATATTTTACTAAAAAAAAGTTAATAAATATGTAAGGGCTGGCCCTTAGCACTCTGCTGTAATACCCTCACTAAAACTGTGTTATAGCAATTTAATTATTTAATAGCCAGTGTTTGTATATCTTATGAATAAGGAATCTCTGCTACTAAAAGAAATGTTTGCATCACCCTGATTTAGCAAATGGCATAGTTTTATTTAAGACACCAGAATTCCCTGCCAATTGCAGTCCAGGGATGGTTCTCCCAATGAAGCATGACCCAGCAAACCATTAGGGGATTCAGCTATGTCCTAGGAGACTTCAGCACTGAAGGCTTCTGGAGACATGGGCCAAGTCTAATAGTGTATAAAGAATTCCCAAGGATTAATGGCCATTCGCTCAAGATATTTAATGAATTCTTAAGCAAGCATGAGTTAATTTCGTACTGTTTAGAGTAGGTTATAGAAAATTAAACATTGAATTAAAACATAAATATTTCTGCAAAATTTCCAACTTCTCAGCCTTTCTTCATTCCCTTCCCCCAAGAAAATGAACAACCACTCCCTTCATTCAACATACGTATGTATGTATGCATACACGTAAGTCTGTAGTGAGAACAGCATTAGTTTCTTCTGGAAGGAGCCTCAGATTCCTAAGGTGAAGGACACTGCTCCCAGTCTCTCAACTATTCCCTGGGAAAGTTAAAAATAAGTACTGTTGAAAAAATAAGTTGGCACTTGTTATTTGAGAAAATTGCTTTATTCCAGGAACTGCCTCATGTAGCAGAAATTTATTTACCATCTGTGTGGACTTTAAAATTTTTCCATCTTAACTGATACACAACTGAAATAGAAACAGACTTTCCGTGCGTAGGTTTTCCACAGGCCTCAATTTTTTAAAGGGTGTTAACTAAGAAACTTTTGGGATTTTTGTGGTCCCCAGAGTGGGAGAACCCCATGACTGCCCCTCAGGTCCAAGATCTCCTTCTGGAGACAGGCCCCAGGCTGATGTCACCAGTTGGGATGGAAGGGGTGGGGGGGTTTGCTAGGGAGCATTCCAAGGACTCTGCTGAAAGGCATTCTTTATTTTAAATGGCCTTTAGAACAGTTACCTAGCACATTATGTTCAAATAATAAAATAAAATAAAAATAAAAGTCCCTTGGGCAATAAATGACTTCTTCCTGAATTGCTTTTAAGTTATGTAGTCAGATAAGACAAATGTGCTTTCCTCTTTTTCAGCTGTATCAAAGGATTATTTTATTCAAATGTTTTATTAAATTTTTCCACAAGAGGAAGTAACTTTGTTCAGTGAGGGGGAAAAAATGAGGTTGAATGGGTGGTTGAACACAAGTGGATTTATTGTTAGGCCGTGCTTTATATAAACTACAGAAAATCAAGAGAAATCCAGTTGCCACTTTTTATACAAAATAAGCTGCCCTGCCTGATATTTTCCTACAATATTGAGCTATTACACCATTATTTGGGAGGATAGAAACTGGAGTTGCTATCTATATTTAATTCTCTTCACAATTTATGCTTTCCCTTCAAGAAAACCCAACAGCTTTGGACCATTTGGATATCTGTATAGAGGTTATCAAAGCAATGTCACACTTCTCTACACATTGAATGTTAATAACTATTAGAAGGTCAAAATCATGTCAAATTATGTAGGGTATGTATTTCAATGATAGCTTTCAATCATTTCTTATTGCAAACTTTGATGTTAATTTTAACATTCCAACATAAATTTCAATAAAACTTTTAGGATATGCACAACCTATCTATAATTTACCTTTTGCAAATTCCTGTAATTCCTACTGTTTTAGCATTAACTATGTGCCAGTACCAGACCTGGACTCTTTGTATGCCTTGTCTCATTTAATTGTCACAAAACTTACAAATTTGGTAAAAATTAGTAGATGAAAAAACCAAGGCCTTGGCAAATAAGTAACACACCTCCAGGCCACAGAGCAATTAAGTATTGGAGCTATTATTCAGAGCTCATCAAGTCAGGCCTCAGATGCCCATTGTTCTGGCCATAGTGTGGCTTTAGGATAAGGCATTAATGTGAAAAACCTAATTCTAACGGAATACATAGGATTTTTTAGAGCAGCAGTATTGATCTCAGCTTTTAAGACTTTATTTAAAATATAGAAGACATCAGAACTTCCAAGAGTATTGTTTATTTACAAAATTGAAAGGGAGGCACTTTTACTCTTTGACCTATGCATTGGAAAGTGGGCCAATGAAAATTTAAAAAGCAGCGCTGCTATTCAGACTTATAACCCCTGTCCAGTTCTTTCTTGCTCCCAGGAAACTGTGCTGTGGCATACAATTCGTAAAAGAAAGAATAAGACAGTGGATTCTGGAAATAGACAAAATTCAGTTTAATTCCTTGATCTCACCATATGTTAGAAAGTAATTCAATCTGTTGGTCTCAGTCATCTATCTGTAGGGTTGGAGGAACAATGAGACCTAAGTATGGGAGATGATTATCATCATTATCTGTCACAAAGGAGGCAAATAAATGGTAGCAAAGCTGATGATGATCTGACTCATGGAAACTGAGGGGCAGGGGTAAGAAGTACTAGGAAAATATGAGAAGTAGTACATGTGTGACTGAATATCTAAGAACACAACAGTTGCTCCTACAAGAACAAAAACTCTGATCATGTCCTTATTCTACCTCCCCTCAGGATTGGTATGTCACTGCTTTGTGCACTATTTTTCGTGTTGTAATAGTTTTAAGGTAAAAAGAATATAAAATTGAAATATAAAACAAAGTCAAGAGTCTAACCTCCCACTTAAATTGCTGTTGTGTCTTGTGCAGATTAAGCTCTCCGTGTCAAAATTTCTTCAAGGTAAATGTAGTAATTCCAAATTTGCTGCAGTATTAAAATGCTTGAAACGGAGATTTTTGCTTTCAGTAGTATTGCCCGGAAGAAACTTCCTTTTTTAGTTCAACTAAACTCTGGAAAGAACAGATTCAGATGCCATTCGTCTCACAGAGAGTAAGAAGATCACTAATGAAGTATTCTTTTAAAAACACTCTAACATGAGCTAGGGATAGAGGGAAGACCCGGAAATCTGATAGGAACCTGAGTAGTGGGCAGACAGGAAGAACAAAGTTGCCTGATCAACATGGCAACAGGGACACTAAGTCCTGAGCCAGCCCAAGCTGAGCTAAGCCCCTCAAGTTTAGGAGTTCTCCTAGCTGATGGCAGAAGCAAAATATCTCTCTGGCAAAAAAAAGTGTTCCCAATCCCCAACTTGGGCCCACAGAGTTCCCATCTATTAAGATCAAGCAATGAACTTCAGTTGCAGATTACAAAACAGAAGACAGCTGCTAGAGCTGAGGGTAAGTCTGGGTGGGGGGAGGACGGTGGTGATCAGATTTAAAAAGATCCAAGTTCCTTATACCTTTGTAGAAAATGGGGGTTGCATTAATGTGTTTTTTTTAATTTTAGATGTTGTTATAATGTAAATTTGTCATGCTAAAAATAAATGATAAAATTTCAAGGATAAAGGAATAGAACTTGGGTGAATAAGTTTAAAAAACAAAATGGGACACAAACAAAACATCAGTCAATACCCAAATAAAAGCAAAATATTAAAAATGGGATAAATAAAATAGAAAAATGTTATAACAGGGACCCCTGGGTGGCTGTCTGTTAAACATCTGCCTTTGTCTGAGGTCATGATCCCAGGGCCCTGGGATGGAGTCTGCTTCTCCCTCTCCCTCTGCCCCTCTCCCCCCAGCTCATGCTTTCTTTCTCTCTCAAATAAATAAATAAAATCTCTTTAAAAAAAAAGAAAAAAGAAAAATGTTAACAACAAAAATCCAACTATATCAGTAATCACAATAAAGGGAAATGGATTTGAATAATCAATTAAAAGTTTATTGCATGGAAAACACTCCAGTCAAATGCTGTTTACAAAAATATGTAATGTTTAAGGATTTTTAAAGGTTGCAAGGTAAAGGAAAAGATAAAAGGTAAATACAAATGAAATACAGGCATTTAAGACAAATTATTAAAATCACCGCATAAAATTGTAAGTCACCAATATTGTTAAAAGTTTCAGTTCACCATGAAACTATAATAAGTTTCAACTGTATACAACTAAAATGGACTAAAAATATATAAATAAAACATTAATAAACTAGATAGAAATTTTGAAAAATCTACAATTTTGGTGGGAGGCTATCAGATTTCTTAAGTAATGAAAATGCAAGTAAAAAATTAATAAAGCACCAGATGATTTAAGCAACACAATATTCAAGCTTAATCTGATACACATATAGAACTCTGCACCCAATAATTAGAACATCCATATTGCTCTCATCACATATGGAGCATTTTGAAAATTGATATTGTAGACTATGAAGTATGTCTCAACAAATTTCAAAAAATTGCTGTCACAGAGACCGTGTACTCAAACCACAAGGCAATTAAATTAGACAATTAGGTCAGAATTTAATAATAGAAATTCCCATATATTTGGAAATTAAAACATATTCATACTGATAATTCAAGAGGTAGGCACTCATAATTGAAATTTTAAAAATAATTAAATGATAATAAAGATTGTGTTCATCTAAACATGTGAGTTGCAAAAAAAGAGGTATTTGTAGGGAAATATAAAAACCTTAAATGCCATTATAAAAGAAGAAAAGCTGAAAGATGATAAGGCAGGTGTCCTAAGGATTAAGAAAAAGAATGATATATAAACCCAATTCAAGAGAGGAAATAATTAAGATAAAAAGAAAAATCAGGATAAAAGCAAACATAAAATTAGGAGACAAAAAATTGATTATTTGGAAAACCTAAAAATGAATATACTAACCTATGAAGTCAAGAGAGAGGGAACAAATAATACTACAAATAGAAAGTAGAATATAACCATTGATAAAGATTAATTAGAGAATATAATGTACAACTTTAGGTCAATAAACTTGAAAAATTAGATGGCATAGGCAAATTACTAAAAAAAGAAAAAAAATAACTTCACTGAACTCAACCAAAAAGATAAAATAATCTTATAACACTTTTAAAAATAAAAAGCCCTTAAAATGCTCCTACAAAGGAAACACCCAAAACAGATGATTTTATAAGCAAATTGTACTTAGCTTTCAAGGAACAAATCACCAATCTCTTTATAAACTCTTCCAGAGAATAGAAGAGTAAATCTCACTCATGAACATAGATGTTAAACCTGAAAAATTCAGCAGTATAAAACACCTTTACCAAATTAGCTTAATCCTAGGAATAAAAGGGTGGTTTGATATTTAAAAATCTGTATATGTCATTTTATTTATTTATTTTTTTAAAGATTTTTTTAATTTATTTATTTGAGAGAGAGAATGAGAGAGAGAGGGAGAGAGCACATGAGAGGGGGGAGGGTCAGAGGGAGAAACAGACTCCCTGCTGAGCAGGGAGCCCGATGCGGGACTCGATCCCGGGACTCCAGGATCATGACCTGAGCCGAAGGCAGTCGCTTAACCAACTGAGCCACCCAGGCGCCCTGTATATGTCATTTTAAATAATCATTTGTGGGTTAGGAAAAAAGTATGATCATCTTAACAGATCCATTTTTTTTAATTGAGAAGGTAGGAACAGACTAGAGCTATTTTAGCCTTACAAAGTCACACTTATTTTAAAAAGAAAACCTACAGCAAAGAGCATTTCTAATGGAGACACACTGTCACGTGCTCTCTTCAACTTTATGTTGAAGATCCACACCAATATGGGGAGAGCAGTGGCAATAAAAGTCTAAGAATCAATTTTTTTGCAGAATGCTATGATTTTCTACTAAGAACATCTGACAAAAATAGTCAAAATATTAAAAATAATAAGAATTTAGCAAACCCACAAAAATTTAGAAAATGTAAATTTTAAAATTTACCATTTATGGAAGAAGCAAGTTTCAGAAAACTACACAGAGTTCAATATGTTTATAGAGCTCAAAAAGAGAACTAAATAACATCTTATTTAGGTTCACACATACATATATATACACAATTTAAAGCCTCTATTTTTTTTTGTTAAGCAAGGGAATAAAAAACAAAACTAAAAACCTTAGCGGAGTGGAGGAAGACAAGGATGAGATAGGAAAGGAGCATGTAAATGGATTCATGTCACTGGTAATGCTCCAGTTCCAGAGTGAGGTGGTAGATTCACAGGGGAGTCACTGTAATAGTAGGCTTTATAATTTATGTATCTGGGGCACACATTTCATATCAACTGATATATTAAAATACAATAAAGAGGGGGCACCTGGGTGGCTCAGATCGTTAAGCATCTTCCTTCGGCTCAGGTCATGATCCCAGGGTCCTGGGATTGAGCCCCACATCAGGCTC
Organism: Leptonychotes weddellii; assembly: GCF_054177405.1. Taxonomy (NCBI): domain Eukaryota; kingdom Metazoa; phylum Chordata; class Mammalia; order Carnivora; family Phocidae; genus Leptonychotes; species Leptonychotes weddellii. The sequence continues at coordinate 20,301,300 of NC_138370.1, forward strand.
CTGGCTCAGTGAGGAGCCTGCTTCTCCCTCTCCCTTTGCCTCTCTCCCTGCTCATGCTTTCTCTCTCTCTCTCTCTCTCTCTTTCTGTATCTCTGTGTCTCAAATGAATAAATAAAATCTTAAAAAAAATAAAAAATAAAATAAAATACAATAAAGAGATACTTACATGCGATGGCAAAGGCGAATGTGCTTGTACCATAAAGATTTAGAGAAATTTTTATTGTGGTGTTCTAAATTGCTGTGTTTGTTATCTATCTTCCGTAATTCGATTGGAAACTGCTCAAAGGGAAGGGCTATGACAGAATTCTCAGTGACACTTTGTAAATATGATACACGAATGCATCAAGTTGATGAAGAAAAAAGAGAGCGTCTACCCCTCCTTTTGTAAATATGATACATGAATGCATCAAGCTGATGAAGAAAAAAGAGAGCGTCTACCCCTGCCTTTTGTTTACATGTGTTGCTTTTTCTCATGTGTGAGTCTAGATTACATCTGACCATGCGCACTTGGCCACAGAACAACTACACCTCTAGAATAAGACAAAGGTCCCTCTTCCCAAGGCTCTCAGGGCTTCAGGAAGTTTTTATTCTCTGTGTCCTCCAGCACCAACTCTACAAGTTGCCCTAAGGCCTCATCCCACCTCACTAATAGCCTTGAACTTGAGTCTTGACTCTGGGGAAAAACTTTCTGTATTCAAATTTCATCTTTTTTTTTCCCCTTCCTTTTATTTTAGTTTATCTCTTTCATTTATTTTATCCCTTGGACTTCAGAAAAGGAAGTGAGTTAGCTGCCGTTTTTCTCCTTCTAGCTCTTCTGAGCTCTTTCATGTCCCCACAAATAGCCCTGCAAGTCTAGTCCCAGATGGCTCTCTTTCCCTCACAGACAGCTCTCTGGGGAAGGTTGATAATCCCAGTCCTTAAAGAAATAGGTCCTGGGAATCCAGCAAAATGTCAGGTTTCTGTTTCCTCATCAGAGAATAATAAGCCAAAAATAATAACTCTAAACAACTATTAGAACAATGTTGCTTCCTCATGACCAGAAATGACCAGTCCCAACTTGGAGACCATTGAGCACACAAAGCTCTTTCATCTAATCTACATGAAATCTACCAAATTGACTAGTTTCAACAGGCCTCTCCAAAGCTAAACAAAATTAAAGCTTTTTCATAAACAAAGGGAAAAACAAAATAGTGAATATCCATGTAGTATGAATACATATCAGATTATAGTCTTTTTACTCTTGAAATAGATCTGAAGAAATTAATCTACATTTTATCAGGTCATATTTTTAAAACATTCCCTTTCTACGATTACTCTGTTACTTTATATCAAAGAAGTCAAAATCACCCCAAAGTAGTTATTCTTCTTTGTAACTAATAGAATCTGAAATTTTTTTATTGCTTTATTTTTTTATTTTATTATGTTATGTTAATCACCATACATCATTAGTTTTTGATGTAGTGTTCCATGATTCATTGTTTGCATATAACACCCAGTGCTCCATTTAGTATGTGCCCTCTTTAATACCCATCACCAGGGTAACCCATCCCCCCACGCCCCTCCCCTCTAGAACCCTCTGTTTCTCTGAGTCCATAGTCTCTCATGGTTCATCTCCCCCTCCGATTTCCCCCCTTCATTTTTCCCTTCCTACTATCTTCTTTTTTTTTTTTTAACATATAATGTATTATTTGTTTCAGAGGTACAGGTCTGTGATACAACAGTTTTACACAAGTCACAGCGCTCACCATAGCACATACCCTCCCCAATGTCTATCACCCAGCCAGCCCATCCCTCCCACCCCCCACCACTCCAGCAAGCCTCAGTTTGTTTCCTGAGATTAAGAATTCCTCATATCAGTGAGATTTTTAGTCATAAGGCCCAAATTCCAGTGATCTTATTTCCATAGTGTGGAAAACCTGATACATATTCAGTCATACAAAGTTGCCATGCTAGATAACAGTCTTTTGTGAAGTTTCTTGAATGCTGACAACCAAATAAAAAGTATCTCCTTAACTCCTTTGGTTGTTTTTCTAATGTATAAGAGGCTATCTTTGATAGTCAAGATATATCAATTCAAAGTTGCCAGATGTACATTGTCTGCAGTGACAAAAAGAAGGGCCTGTTACTTCTGATTTACTGTTATTCTTTGCACTAATGCTACCAATGCATCATAATGAGCAACAATAAAACGAAAGGGTTATGGGAGCTAAGAAGTAGTACTGCACCTAATAAAACGTATTCAGCACTCTTCTCTAAAGACTGTGGGTAGAGTGAGCTTCAACACCTTGTAAAGTTCCTTTGATAACAACTCTGTTCATTTCTACTTTCAGAAGGGTAGTATACTGAGATGTAAAGAGCAGACACATCTGGGACACCTGGGTGGCTCAGTTGGTTAGGTGTCTGCCTTTGGCTCAAGTCACGATCCCAGGATCCTGAGATGGAGCCCCGATTCTTCTCTCTCTGCCTGCCTCTCTCTCTCTCTCCCTCCCTCTCTTCTCTCTTTCTTTCTCTGACAAATAAATAAAATCTTAAAAAAAAAAAAAAAAGAACACACATCTGCAGTAAGAACAAGGATAGTGGTAGAAATGTCACCAAATCTGGTGACAAGAATGCGAAGGTATTTTATTCTTCCTATTTCTCCCTCTTCCTATTCAGGATAGAGTGCCAACTAAGTTCTGAAAGAAAAGGTCCCAGGTGAATATGGGCTTTTTAATTACTCTTGGAACGTATGGTATCTGTTCCTGTAGACTACAGGATGAAATAGCAGCTAAAAACATTGGTAGATATTTAATAAAATTATCTTGTATAGATTTAGGTAGAATTTGCATGGACTACGTTGAAAATTTATTTGCAGAATGATAAGACATATGTACCCAACAGCCTGGCAGCAAGTAGTTATGTGTCCTCCTAGGAAAAGGCTAGAGTCGAACAACAATAAGGATCTCATTCTGTCCCATCTGTCTCTATAATGTGGCTTTCTCCCATGTAGTGCGGATACAGAGCAGGGTGGAAAAGGAATAAAGCTGCCAGAACTGGGCTTTCTCTCCACTACTGCTCAGGCAAATGGGCTAGATGTTATCGGAAATAAGTGTCGTCCTGATAGTGTTGCTTCTAGATGCACAGAAGCATAGCACAGTATGTCTTCGGTAGCATCTTTGCATACCATATCTCTTGACTTATATGAATAAGAAGATATTATGGTGTGATAGAAAGCACATTGGCATCAGAGAGAAGACATGAGCTTCATGCCAGCTCTGCTACTAACTTGCTCTTTGATCTTGGGTAAGTCAGTGAAACTGCCCCTTAACTTGTAGGAAAAGGGGACTGAATATAATACTTCGCAAGGGGACTGAGCACAGGCTGGGAGAAATGCCTTCTCTGAAGGACCATGTGTAGTCTGAAATCAGTAATAAATATAATTTTGTATTTGAGAAAGGGACAACTAACTACTGTTTTTTATTTTTTTAAAGGATTTATTTTTATTTATTTTAGAGAGAGAGCGCAAGTGGGTGGGGTAGAAGGAGAGGGAGAGACACTCCCAAGCAGACGCCTTGCAGAGCACGGAGCCAGACATGGGGCTTGATCTCACTACCATGAGATCACTACCTAAGCCGAAACCAAGAGTGGGATGCTTAACCAGCTGTGCCACGCAGGCGCCCCTGTATTTTAAATTTATAATTGTTAAAAACTATGGAAGATAAACTCTACAGAAATCTAGCCTGATGGATAGTGATAGAATATTTGGTGATTATCACCTGAAGGCAAAAACATGCCCAGGATGGTACAGGGGTTGAGAGGGAAGGCCAAGAAGAGTTTGAAGACGTGAATGTTTGTTAAAGATGTGGAAGAAAACAACTGCATATATTTAAATGTGGAAAAATACTGTGTGGACTGATGTGCTGAATTTTCACGTAAAGAGATGGTGAATTCATTCCAAGACACCTTGGTATGAGATGCTCTGTCAGTGGTAAGAAGTCTTCCATTATCATCACATTATTTCTACACATATTTTTACATCCAACGGACCCTGCTTTTCACTCACACTGTGAAACATGACCAGCATATTCCATAGAGGAAAGGAATGGAATCTGTCTTCAGAGTCAGTGCTCATAGTATTAGTGGTTGTTGTTTACACTGTGATTTCCTAAATATGCCTGGCCTCAGTAACAGATGTCTACTCATATGTGGTAATCCTTTTTATCTTTCAAATAACAGAAGTATGCTATCAGAAAACATGGGAGGAAAGTCTCTCCCTGTGTTCCTTATTTTGATCCATACCATCACCTCCCCAAATATCTCCCTAAGCCTTCTTTTGTCTGTTCTCAGAACCCTGTTCTCCCATGGCTGTATTCTCATACATTTAGAGTGACGCTCATTATCTTGAGCTGTAAATGTTTATTTTCTTTGTCCATTCCTTGGTAGATCCTCCAAGGTAGAGACTTTTTTCTTTGCCTTTGCAACTCCAGCATGTAAACAGATCTAAATAACTGTGTCATGATGACTAAATGAATAGATGCATAGAACATTTCCAGTGAGTTTGAGGAAAACGGTTATGGAAGTCTTTTAATTAGGCAATCAACATTTGCTGAGCTTTTATCATGAACAAAGAAGGTACTTCACAAGGAGCTGCAGGAGATAAAAAGCTGCTATGAAGAGGTGAAACACAGCCCTTTGAATACTGTGAGACAATTAGATAGATAGGCCAGACCTTTTCAGATACAAATGAGTACAAGGCAGCATATTTTAAAAACCTGCAAGGGTTACAGACAATATATATCGGGGTGAGGCAACCTCACTGGTTGCTGACATTCATTTCTTCATGTGTTCATCAATTCTTTATTGAGTGTCCAATAAATTCCAAGCACAATCCTACATGCTAATCCCATGGCAGTGAGCAGAATCATTTGGGCAAGTTTCAGAGGGGGCAGTATGAAGAATTTCAATTTAACTGAAGGATGGGTAGGCTCAGGAACAGGCAGACAGGATTCAAGATGGCATTCCAGACACATGTACACAAAGCAATACTGGGTGAGGGGAGGGGGTGTTCCCCAAGCCCTCCGCCTCCCCATAAACTTACAAAAAGAACTGAGCACAAAAATCTTTTTATAGAGTATGTTATGTGGCATTCTAGTTTTAGTATGCTTATTTGCAGGAAGCAGTTTTTCTATAACATTTCCCTTTTCTAGAAATCAAAGGAGTTACTATTTAGATTGGATAGGAAAAGGAAATCATAATAGCAACCCTTCATTAACTTCACTGTGCAGGAGAAGTAGGTCCCGCACACTGATGCCTGGGGGCTGAGGGTCCTGTGAACAGGAGAGCTTGTTGCTTACACTCCCAGCACACAGCCCTGCCCCGTCAGGAAAGCACAGTGCACTTTCAATGAACAAAGAGATAATACTTATTTCTCTAAGAGTCTGCCCAGTAATTAGCCTCAAAGGAGTCACTTGGTCATTTTACAGCTATGAGGAGGGAAGGAGAAAAAACATTTAGAACTCATTTATTGACACAGTTATCTGAAAAATAAAATCAGGAAGAAAAATCCACAACTAGGAATCTTTCTGAAAAGACCACCTTCTGACATTGGGAAAGATCCAGATGAGGTCAACACCCTCAACTTCCTGTCCCAGAGAAAGAGAGAAAAGAGACCGAGAATGAAAGAGGGGGAGGGAAAGAAAGAACTTTGAAAAACATGGAACTTAGAAATTCTCCAGAGATAAAGCAAGAAAAAAAGGGGACTTTCAAGAGAACTGCTTTTTAGAGAACTCTTAGAAGTGCTACATTTAGAAAATCAAACTATAGTTTGTTGGTTATTTAAAATCATATTCTATTAGGAAAGAATTCTTATTCATTAGCTGGACACAAGAAATAGATTGATCTGTGGTAATGGAACTGCACTGAAGGCTAACATTTTTAGCTGATTAGTGTGTTAGTTGAATTTTATTCTTCAAAAGAAGACTTCATATTTTTATATAATATGCTGTTTTACAAAATTGGTTACCAAATTAATAACAACTATGCTTTTTGAGGATCTTTACCAAAAGTAATAAGCACACCTTTTTTTGTAAGTGAAGAAAAACCGTGAGCTTGGATTTTAGTATTTACACATGACAGGGGTAGGATAGTGGTAGAAATGTCACCAACTCTGGTCTGAGGGGGAAAAATGGAATTATAGATTTAGCCCCTATTTCAAAAGGTCATTTGAAGTACTTTGAACTACTGACATATGAAGTGTCAGCAACATCTGTGATTTCAAAACTATAGTAGTGACTGAATATCAGATCACTATTTTCACATATTTTACAGCACGAGCTCTGTGTAGCAGGGAACAAAGTATTACTTTGGAGTTTTCTCAAATGCCAACTTAGCATTTCAAATAACAAGGGAATGCTTTAACAGGCTCACCCCATGTTAGAACATTTTATTGACTATATCTTATCAAGGCTCCAAAAAATCAAAACTTCAATTAGTAGAAATCGCAGTGGGCTGGGAGTTCGGAGTTCTGTGTTTTAATTTTTACCCAATTTGACTCTGGGAAACACATTTTATCTTTCATATAGATATGTCCCTTATCTATAAAGCAAGGGAGTGAGACTAGATGATTGTGAAAACTCCCTCCAGCTCTAAAATTACGAATCTTGCCAAAATTGCTCCGCTGAAGTTGCACACCACACCTAATGGTGATAGGCTCCTACTGCTTAAATTTTGGCCAGAATTTAAATTCTTAACTGATGACATTTGATTGTTGTATATCCATATATGACTTAAACTTTGTGTTTTGTAGTCCCTAAAATCATTCTGCTTTGTTTTTTAAAGGGCTTTGTAATAGCCCTATCCCAACATTGGAGGATTTTTCTAGTGTCCACTGGTGACCTAGAGACTTGCACGGAGGGTCACAATTCTCATACAACTGTTGCTTGACTGTTCAACCTTGTGGTTTGTGTTGGTTCTTCTTGAGCCTATTCTATATTTTAATAAAGTGTTTTGGAGAAAATGGTAAATTATGATAATTTGGAGAAATGATGACTAATTCCTCTTTTCAGCTATTCTCACACTATATCATAATACAGAGGCCAAAAGTAAAGGCTGAATTACTTCTCGGTGGGGGAGGAGGGGTGAGTGCGGCTAAAACCACTAGATTCCCAATGAGGGTTTGTGTGAACTTTGTTTTTACTTTCAGTCTCACTTAGCATTATTTGTTTATCCATGCATTCCCTCTGGAAAACTCCTTGTATTTTATTCTCCTTGGTATCCTTAGAATTTCCTATAACACCAAATTATTCAAGTAAAGTAACTACAGCTGCTTTAAAAATAAATTACTATTATACTACTTCTCTCTTTTTTTTTCTCTCATGGCTGATATTTATAAAATAATTTTCTACTTCATTTTATATCTTTTGTAAGATACATCTCACCTCTGGCTTCATCACTCCAGATTTAATATCTAAGAATTTTCTAGTCATTATTATAATACAACATGACAGGAGCATATGTCATAATATATAATCATATTTGTTTGACAGGAGCATGTTTTAAATAATCTAACAAAATAGCCATAGAAATGATGACTTTTCAAGTAAGTAATTTTGTTTTGGGGCGCCTGGCTGGCTCAGTCAGTTAAGCCTCCGATTCTTGGTTTCAGCTCACGTCATGATCTCAGGGTCATGAAATTGAGCCCCATGTGGGGCTCCCTGCTCAGCACGGAGTCTGTATGAGATTCTTTCTCTCTTCCTCTCCCTCCTCCTCTGTTCCTCCCCCTGCTCTAGTGCTCTCTCTCTCTCTCTCTAAAATAAATAAATGAAATCTCTAAAAATAAAGTAATTTTGTTTTATTCCTTTATTCAGTAACCATTTATCAAACAGTGTGAGTGGGACATAGTACAGGATTTAGATTATGAGGAAGGGGAACGCATTTTAAAATGCTGAGTGCAGGGCACCTGGGAGGCTCAGTGAGTTAAGCATCCAACTCTTGGTTTCTGCTCAGGTCACGATCTTGCGGTTGTGGGATCGAGCCCCACACTGGGCTCTGCCCTGAGCATGGAGTCTGCTTCGGATTCTCTCTCCCTCTCCCTCTCACTCTCTCTCTCTCAAATAAGTAAATAAAATAAAATGCTGAGTGCAACCAAAGAATTGTGCAGAGAAATAGAAGTGTATCAAGAACAAAGATTTTAAATGCCATTTTTGAGTTCAGGGCAGATCATCTAAAACAAGGTGTGTTCTAAAAATGGACAATGTTTTCAATTATGACAACTACAAAATAAACTAAGCAGTGCAGCCATTCACACCTATTGATAACACTGCAGATTTTATTGTGTTGTCTTAAACTGATTTTCTGCAGCTTAATATAAAGATGGAACAGTCTGTACCTAGAACGTTACTGTAGTAGGTGCTCAATAAACGTTAGTGGAAACATGTTTGGATCTGATCCCAGCTTTCAGACCTGAGGGGCCACAGAAACCATCTTATTTGAGGTCAAATCCCATAAAAAAGAGATATAAGCACATAAATCCTGTTTTCAAGGGCAATGTAGGCAAGGCTGAAAAGCTTTACATGTGAAACTCTACTGTGTGATGCTGGTCATGAAAGCAAAAACCATTGCAAAGAAAAGGCAATGTGAACAGAAACAGTAGAGAGATGCAACATAAAGGGACCATCTAGAGAAGAGGCCCAAATGTTTATCAACTACATAGAGGTATCATGCAGTAGTGCTTCTACAGTTTCATTTTGCCTGGGTCGTTTTATCTCCCTACCTCGACATATTTACTTGATAATACTGAAAAATTCAGTAAAGGTCTTGAGTGCTACTAGAAATGCTATCTCTACAATATTAGGAAGACCCTTTTGAATGCTTTGTGGAAGTTGCTTATCTTCAGAAAGTAAACAGGTAGTGAAAAAAACTTGGACTTGACTTTGAGAACTATATCAAATCACTTCTTCTTGAACAAGAGTCCCCTTGCCAGGGAAATGAGGAGAAGAGCTATCTACCTTTGTAGACCTCACTGGTCTGCTGAGACAATCAAATGTAAGTGATGCTGTGTAACCTGGAAAACAACCATATGAAATGCTTATCATATTCTAGGGATCACCACCTACTGGAGGCAATGAATCCTGAAGTCAAATTTTGATAAAAATCAACTGGAAACTTATTTCAAAACATAATGTCCTGGGTCAATCATCCAGAGATTCTGGTTTCAGTATGTCTGGAGAGGGGCCCAGGAATATACAATTTTTATAAGCACCCCCTCCCACCCTGGTTATACCAACATAGATGGTAAGGAGACGATACTTTTGTAAACACTGTCTTTCAGTGTGTGACAGAGGCTATAGTCCATCTTACCAGTGAAATAAGTACTGTACATAACACAAATTGACCTAAAAATATACAGGCTCAGAGACCCCTTCTGAAATTGTTAGGGATCCATGAACTCCAGATTAAGAACACCTAATCTAAGATTTTTCTGTGACCAAAAACTTGGTTGTGTGATACCTGGAAAAGAAATTATGTTTTCCTTTTTTGGACACAAAGCTTTTTAATAGTTGTCATTTCATTTAATATTTATCATTTCAATAAATTTGCATCTTTTAAAAATTTGGAAATGAAAACTAATCAGAAAGTCCCCCAATTTTTAAAAATTTGGTTAACTTGTTCATTTGTTCATTCCTTAATACAACATATGTTGTATTCCAAGCAATGTTTGGTTTAGGATACAAACAATAGACAAATCAACTACAAAACAGACAAAATTCCCACCCTCATGAAGCTTACATTGTAGAGAGAGAGAGCGACAGATAATATAAACAATGTATAAATACAATATGTAAGAAGGTATATAGTGATATGTGAAAATAAGGCAGGAAAAATATAGGAAATGCAAGTTTAGACAGGGTTGCCAAAAAATGCCCCACTGAGGTGACATTGGAGTAAAGACCTAAAGGACACAAGAGAGTGACCCAGCTTTGCTGGTATGGGTGTGGGTGAAGAAACTGCAGAGTCAGTGGACACAACTAGCAGGAAGGACTTAAAATAGGAGCTGCGGAGAGGTGGGGGCGGGGGGCAGGTGCAGCTGGAGCAGAGTGAGGTAGATGAAGCCTGCAAGAGATAAGCTCCAAGAAGTGAGAATCTTTGGGACCTATGGCTCTTACCTTGAATGTCATGTGAGCCTTTGGAAAGTTTTGAAGAGAAGAGTAACATGATACGATACTCACATTTTAACATGCCAGTCAAGTATGTTTCTGTGTGGGCAAGGAGTATACAGTGTGGGTATCTGAACACTAATGATTCTCTTTGCACAGCATGCCATCTCCCTTTTCCTTTACCAAGGGAAAATATTTTCATGCTTGTGATATTTGTTTGTAATTCTTGCTATTATTAACAAAGAAGTCATTTTGTTCAATTTATAAACAGAGGAGTCATTTCACCTAATTTGAGGTGATGAACTGTCTACAGATTCTGATATCAAATCAACGATCATAGCTTTGTCTAACTAGATTGTTTACAATTTACTCATTCAGTCATTCAAGAAGTAATTGTTGAGAGTCCTCAATGTGTCAGGCACTTGGCACATGGGGATTCGGTAGTAAATGAAACCAACAGGATCCTAGCGTTGATAGAAGTCACAGCCACACTTGTCTATCCTTCATAATCTTTACCATCTATATACCCTTCAGCAAATTTCCCAATACTGCACATTCTACAATATTAAGCTCTTTCACACCCCCTTTTCCATTATGTACCCCTCAAGCAGTTTTGTTCCAAGTCTGACTCCTCCCTTCTCTGTAACATTGCTGGAATTTGATCATTACTCTGTGAGTGTGTTTGTAAATATAGTATTTTAAGAAGACAGTGACTTATTTTTTTCTTAATCGATGTTTCAACCAACAGAATCAATTTTTTCCCCAACCACTTTTTTTACTTTCTCATATTACATGCTAGTTTGCCTTTACAAGATTTTTTTTTTTATGCTCATGAAACTATGACCTTGTATAAGTTTCCCAGGAGACATGACTCTCAGCATTTTGTTGGACAAACATTTGTTTTTTGTAACTACATGAACAAGCCAAACTGCACGTAGTCCAAAAAATAATTCTGCCTTTTTCACCACACTCTTTTAAAATGCCATATTCAAGAAATACTAGTATAATGGCAATTGAGACATTTTAATTTTATCATTTAACCATGAGGAGGATTTCAAACCTTGGCACATAGAACGAAATAATTTAACAATCTGAGACAGTCTTTACAGTGTGTTCCCAACTGTTGTTTGTAAGCTGAATGGACGTGAAGAAAAATGAAGGCAGTCATAGTTTGCAACTGAAGAATGTATTTATTTGCTTAAACAATTAGCTGAAATCAATATCTTTTACATCCTAATACATATTTTAGCAGAGATTCTAAAATCTATTTCAGCAGATAAAGAAGTCATTTTTGAAATTACATTTAACTATAAAATAATAGCATTTCTACAATGGTAATGAAGCACTATTGAGTTTCAAATTATAGGAAGTTGAATAAAAAGAAAACCTAACCAGGGTAGTGGGTAGTGGCATTTCTATAAATTCTTTTGAGGATAGTCATGAGATTTCCAATGAGATATGCTTTCTTAAACCAGACAAATGAATTGGTGGTTTAGTTTAGACTCAGTAAACGTTTCTCTCTGAAAAAAAACAAAATACTCTGGGCTATCTATTCTGTTAGTAAGCATATAAGGAATTTCTCTATTTTCATAACTATAACAAACAAAAACTGGAATATAAATGACTCTGCTTTATTACTCTTTTTTGATAAAATGAGTAATTATTACATGTACATAATTATATTTCCTTTTTATTTTACAAGTAGTTATATATTTTAAAAATATTTCATCCACTGATTCTGATGGAAATACTGAAGAGATTCATTGTGATATGAGCTAGTCACTTACCTATTTTTCAGTTCTTCTGTTAAAGATTAAATTGCCTGAAAGGTTGTTGTGAAGAACAAGTAAGGTAATAACTGTGAATTCATTCTGAAAGGAATAAAAGCAAGAACTATAAGCCAGTATTGTCATTTCATTATTATTACTCATATCACAGTCATTCTCATTTGGAAGATGCAGGTGGTTCAGCTGTGGATGTAGCTGAGCAAATACAGCTGTGATGGACAATCTTGTCATTGGAATGCCCCACTGAGGTAACCCAGCAGCCCCAGAACAACCAAGCATGTATGATTGTAGGTTTACACTAACTGTGAGACTCAAGATTTGGTCAGGTGAGATCAGCATGGTTTAGACTGATCATATGTACAGCTAAGTCAGCATTCCCAGGTCTTGGTTACCACTGTTGCTATATGCAAAGTTCCAGGGCAAGCCGCTTGAATTCTAAGATCATTTGGGATCACTGTAGTATATGGAAGCAGCTCAAGTTGGAGAAGAGAAAAATAATTTCAGTTAGCCACTTTGCTTCCTTCTGGTGATTATATGATGATTATTTGTATCTAATCCTTCAGGAAATAGTTGAAAAGTAAAAACTCTAGCCATCACATTGTCAATTTGACATGAGGATATCTGGATATTTTAATGTTTCAGTATCTCCTCTAGCCAAACATAGAATAACATGAGTTGAGTAACACTTTTATTCTGGGTGATGTTTAGATTTCAGAACAGATATAAGTGCTAAGGTTAGTCAAATTATGGGCAGATGTAGGTATACTTATGATATGGTACAATTTTCAAAAATAAACTAACTTTTAATTTTAATATAGCTATGAAGATATATGTATGAAGAAAAGTTATTTGAGGGCGCCTGGGTGGCTCAGTTGGTTACGTGTCCGACTCTTAATTTTGGCTCAGTCATAATCTCAGTATTGTGAGATCAAGCCCCGCCTTAAGATTCTCTCCCTCTTCCCCTCCTCCACACCCCTCCCTCTCTAAAAAAGAAAAAAAAAAGAAGAAGAAGAAGAAAGAAGTTATTTTGTATCTTATATTTAACTTTTTTCATTAGATAACTCTTCAACTACTGCTGCAGTCTTCTTTCATCTTTTATGTAAGATGTCTAAAGCTATCTCAAACAAAATTGGATGCTGGATGCAACTGAAAACAAGTCAGACTTAATGTCAGCAAAGTCTGATTAAGAAATAGCCAATAAATGAATTTAATGTGACCTAAATAAGGCAAAAGATAATTATACACCTTGTTTTTTCAAATTTATTTAATCTGTTTTCCTTTATCTCAAATAAATCTTAAAATCTGATATACATATATGTATATCTTTTCTTTTTGTTGTGATGATTATTTTATTTGGAAAAATTTATTTATGGCCATTGATTTTGCAAGACTTATTAAGGAAAACTTTTTAGCCTTAAAATAAAAAGTCATCAAAACATCATTAAGTTATACACTTAAAGGAAACACTTATACACTTACACAGAAAAAGAAAAAAACGTTCAGAAAATAAAGTATACAATTTCAGTTAAAAATAAATTCACTTTTCAAATTCTAATTCTCTTTTAAAACTAAACCTAGGTTTCATTACCCTTAATTTTAATGTTTTGTTGTAGAATTTGTCTTTGATTTTTTTTAAATGTGTTTTTAAGTTTATAAGAAAATGATATTAAGAGTTGTGAATTATGATAAGGTTTGGGGAGTAAAAACTGAAAATCCCAATAGCACATATAATTATTGAGACTTCCACAATAAATGTAGAGTTGAAGAAACCTGTAATCTGGTATTACAAAGTTGTATCTGTCACTAAGTTGAAAAGTTTTCTTCAGTTAGAGAATACTCCATTGTGTTTTTGATCAAGAGTTTTATTTTTCTTCACATCACATCACAACTTGCCATTAGCATGCAAAGGAGCAATCCAGGATTCCCATCTTCTTTGTCAATTTCTGTCCTATGTTTGCCTGTGGTGCATACAATATCCAGTAAATAATAGATAAAATTTGGAAATTGCATTTCCTGCATTAGCTAAAACAAATCAAGGTAATCTCCTCTTTGAAAGAGACAGTTATCCCTCAAATGACACTGGAAATATTGTCTCATGAGTTCCAAATGTCCCTTCCTTGTTCTTACAGAGGCAAAAGTTACCTCTATTTCTTTCTATTATATCAGCTTCATTGGAGCTAAGCTATGTGCCAATCTCCACATCTCCAAAGACTATTATTTACTCAAGTCCAACTGTATACTTAACTTTCTACATAAAAAGAGTCTTTGTTAGGGCCAGTGATCTCTGATTCTAGGTCATTTCACAATACTGGGATGATTTTTCTTAATTGCTTCATAAGGTTAACCTCTGGAATGATTGTGGCTTGTAAGGTACAAGATGCTCATTAAACTGGCCTCCTCAGTAATCCATGAAGTGCCTGCAAACTGGCCTCGGTTGCCTGTGTCCATCCTGGTCTCAAAAGAAAATGGCTAAAGGGACCCATAATAGGAAAGCACAGATCCCCCTCCCCTGCAAGTCCCCTGTAGCTCCAGAAAATGGTCAAGAAACGATGTTGTTCCCCTTGTTGTCAAGTCCACTATTGTACATCTGTGGCTGTATATTAGAAACTACATCATCTGCACCAAAAATATTCCAAGCTGAGATAGAATGTTCCTGAAATTAAAAGGAAAAATTAAACACTGAACATTATGGAGAAAGGATGGGGGTGGGATTAATTTTAAGGATAATGTAGCTAACATTCTGAAAAAAAGAAACATTTTAGGAGATATAGGAGAGAAACTATTTTTTCAACCCTGGGAAATCCCATGCATTTTGCTTAAAAGTATGCTTATATTCCAGGGTTTCGTGATTCATTACCAACCTTTTTTCCATGTGAGTGTAAGTAGATACCCACAGTGGGATACCATGGACTGAGAGCAATTGCAAAGGGGGGTGAGTCACCTGGTAAGCAGCCCGCCCAGACGTAATCACTGATGTTGACCAAGTCAACTAGAAGTAGTTTTCAAGATGAATTTTATTTTTAAAATCCTATTCTTCAGAGTAAAAAGTGTATAAACATTTACTTATCCATGCTGTCAGTACTCTGGACCTATATTTCAGTGTACTGGGGGCAAAGTTTAGGAGGATTTAAATGTATAGTATTCTAAAATCTCTTAAAACCTGAAAGAGTGTGTGCGTATGTTTTCTGAAAAATGTTAAGTAAGTAAGCAGAACACTTTCATGTTGTAATAATTTACAAAGTATTCTCAAAGAATCAGGAATACCAATTTATCTGGGCTGACTGGAAAAAAATATAAAAATAAAAAATAAAGGACAAGTAAACTACAATAACACCTATTCCAAAATGGAAGCCAATATTAAATTTTTCTTATATGATCTTGTACTTTAATTCTTAACCTATTCTCTACATAAACCAAAATTGACAAAATCTAGGAAAAAGATTTTATTTTAAGTTTATGACCTGGAAGAAATAAAGACTAAATATCTAATAAACAACTTACATTTTTCTTTTTTGAAATAGTTTTGAGAATTCGTAAAGAGTAAAAGCTCTGGAAGTCAGATTGCCTGGACAATAATCCTGTCTCCACCAGTTAATGGTTGAGTGAATCTGGTCAATAAAGATAAAACATTTGAAAATGTATCGCAAATCAATTCTCTACAACCACACATTCACCTGAACCAAATCTAGTTTATGCCAAATAGATATTACTCAATGTCACAAAAACAGTTGATACCATAAATCATATACCTAATAAGAAAATGTAAGAATGGGATGATATTAACAGCAAATGCATACACACAAAAATGTTCAGTAAAAAACAGCTTATATTTTAATCTCAGTGTGGGAGATGAGAAGACTTCCAGGGTGATCAGATTCCAAAAATTAACATTTGGAGAAAATGTTGCTAGTAAGTAAAGACTCAACAGCATATATCTCAGTTAATGCAGTTGAAAGATTGAGCCCTGAACACAGTAAAAGTTTGGAGGAGTGTTTTAAAGTCAAAAGAGACATGAGAGCTGAGTCCTAGTATTGTTTAATTTACATAGGGCCAAAAGTTTCTGCCTCCAGTGTATGATGATTTAAATCTTAGTCATAGCTAAATGAACAGGCCCAGGCCATGGTTTCCAATAAGTTTTGCCCATTGGGAAGGGTTTGTGGAAATCAGAAGATGAAAACAAAAAATGAGTGTTATTTTTTCAATTCTCACAATTTGGAAGTAACAGAGAAAGAAAACAAATGGACATATTTTAATGCCCCAAAATAGTATATTACACATGAGATTAAATTCCGTTATGCTCTTACTGAAATACATTATATCCTATATTTTACATTCCTAAGGATTGTTGCTTAAGTGGTACCAGGACAGTACGATAAGCAAGGTAGAAATTTCATTGGTATTGAGGGCAAATATTATTTTCTGTCTCATTTTTCATGTTTCTTTGTTCTCAGTTATGGAAGACTTGTCTGTGTTATTTCTTATTCTTTCCAGAGGGAAGTTTACCATTCTTTCACTGAATATCATAAAGCTAATTTAAGACTAACTAGCCATTGGGGACCTTTTTCTTCTTTAATTTTTAGAAGACAAATCAAAAGTTTTTTGTTTTGTTGTGACTTTTCTGATTTGTAATTGATATACTACCAAATCTTTCCCTATAGTGATTTTGCCAGTGGGTTGATCACTATTTCAGTCAATAACCATCCCATTCCATAATGACTTAAACTATTCCCCAGCTTTTTTCTCAGGATTCTTTAAGTCTAACTTAGAGATGAAGTATGTTAAATATGGACACAAGAGTTTGAAATGTGTCTCTGTTTGTATTTCTCAGTACATTGATATGCTGAATTAAGTCAGGCTCCCTGGAAAACTCTTGGGTGCTGAGTATGCAGATTCCTCAGGTTTTTAATCTAGAAAAGGAGGGATGTCTGGGTTATTTTTGTTTTGTTTTCCTTTTTCAGCTGTTGCACCTCAGAGTAGGATGATATCACTCGAAAAAGAGGCCTCCCTACAATAATGTCTAGTTAAGTCTGTAGTCACTGGCATGTCGTAGATACTAATCTTGTCCCTACTCATTACTGTGGTTTTTGTGGAATTAACCAGATGTTCTACTTTTTGGGGTTGTTCTAGGTAATAGCTTTAATAATTAGTGGCTCTTTACTTTGTGCCTATGTTTAGGGTAGAAAGCCAAATACTATAAGCTCCGCAGCTGTTGTTCCATTCTCTGGTTTACAAGTTCTGTGAAGATATAGACTATGTATTTGTACTTTTATCTCTGAAGCACAGGCTTGTGTTTGTTAGTGCCTAGAGCTTCCTGCTTCCTTCTTTAGATCACTGATTTACCCTCCCTCCTCTTCTCCAAAACAATTCTGCTTTCTTTTCCTGGTTAAAGATGAAATGAATATAGCAATCTGAGGCCAGCTGCTTACTGATTTGGACAGAAGTGGAAAGATACCAAGACCTTGCAATAAGATCAAACCATGAAGCCAATAAACAACAATCTCTCTGCCTGCTTCCCTCTCTCCTCAAACAGTCCCCAAATTAAACTCACTCAGTTCACAAGTTCCCCCCCAAAAAGTGAAAGGACTAGGACATTCATTAATAAAGTCATGTATTTTCCAAATTCCGTATTTAAACTAAAGTGTAAGTCAAGGCCCTCTTGGAGACAGGCTGATATTACTTACACTTAGTTTAAAATTATAGTTTCTGCCCCCCCAACACACACACTTATAATGATGTTGATTCAACTGAATTTCTATAAAAGCCAATCCAAAATAAAGGTATTGAAAGATCACCAATTACTTGCATATTATCTTAGAAAATGTAAAGCAAATCATTTTCTTCTCTAATTATATTTTTATATATTTTTCATATTTTGCTTTTGTCTTCTATTGTTTCAGTTTTTCTGGTAAATTTTTCCTAAAGATACAATATATTTATGTTTTAAGTCTCCTTTTTACTACATTTTAGGATTCAATATGTATGTGCTCTTTTGAAACATCAGTTTGATACACCTATAAATGGGTCAGGAGCCTCATTCCAACTTTTTCCAAAACTGTGACAGAGAGTTTAATTTTTCAGTTTTCATGGAGTCTCTTAGAGTCTGCCAACTTAAAACCAAATAGAGATTTAAAATTCTGCCCCTGATAGAATAGTTCACAGCAAATCAATGTTCCCACTAAAAATAATAGTAATGCTAGAAAATAAATACAAAAGAAACCCTATATATGAAGGCATCAGGGAGCTATTGAAGCAGGTAGGGATTAGTGTTCAAGATATCAGAAACAAGGGAATTGCGGAGAGGTCACCCCAACTACTGTGAGGTGACATTCTTCTCAGACTATTTCCTAATCCTCTCAAGCATTAAATGAGAGAAAAGAGACAGAGAATGAGGAAGAGAGCCACTGCTAAAAGGCAAGAAGGCAAGAGAGTTTCCAGCAGTCTCTTATTAAAGAGAGACAAATATTGGAAATGAGAGGTGTCACAACAGCCAGGACATGAGGAATATATTCCATGGAGAAGGGGCACAGGAAAATGGGCCTGATATGCAAGGGTTTACATTTAGGACATTACTGAATTCTAAGCCTATGCAGGACCAAAGAGCAAGAAGCCAAGAAGAGCTTTCAGCAGCCATATGGTGCTGAGAGAAAAACTGAAGAGCAAGTCTAACCAAGGAGAAGTTGATTAGTAAACCCCTCAGTTCTCACTTGGGATACTTGGAGGGTAACACACTTGGAAGGGGAGTGAACCAGAAACAATAAATCTTACCAAGACTTCAAGCCGGCCAAAAGGTAACTCAGTTCCCAGTTGAATTAATATGATTGGCCCCCACTATAGATGCTTACCAGCAAATAGGTTGAACTCTATCTGAAGGAAGAAAATATTATCCTGAGTCTCTACAGTATTTCATTCAAAATTTCTAACAGATGATCAAAAATATCCAGGCACTTCAGGGAAACTCACACTGGAGTTATCTCCTATCTAAAATTACCATGAAAGACAAAATAACTTCTGGATGTTATAGAATGGCATCTATATAGGAAAGCTAGAGTTATTAATATCTGGGTAAACAACAGAAAGCATATTTAATCTGATAGGCTTCTAACACCTTTTTCTAAAATCTTATAATGTATGCACATGCTGAATAAACTATATGAGAGTTATTTATGCTACATGCCTACAAAGACATAATACAACTTATATGTATTTTTTCTACAATTAATTTTGCCAGAAACTTCAAATGAAATAAATGAGAGATGACCATAAAAACAATAAAATCTTTAATCCATTAAAAAAATATATATCCAGGCATATTGAGAAAGAGGAGCAAAGAAAAGCAAATAACAAATAGATGCACAAGTGATCTAGATATTAAAGTTATCAGTCATAAACTTTAAAAAACTGGTTAGAGGGCGCCTGGGTGTCTCAGTCATTAAGTGTGTGCCTTTGGCTCAGGTCATGATCCTAGGGTCCTGGGATCGAGCCCCGCAT
>NC_138370.1:20321207-20351359 GCF_054177405.1 Leptonychotes weddellii
GCAAACAATGAATCATGGAACACTACATCAAAAACTAATGATGTAATGTATGGTGATTAACGTAACATAATAAAAAAAAAAGAAAAAAACTGGTTAGAATATTGAAGAGAACAAGCAATAAAATAGAGAATTTTAACAAAGATATGCATAAAATTCACCAGAGGCATCTATTAAAAAGAATCATATTGGGGGTGGGAGGCGCCTGGGTGGCTCAGTGCATTGAGCATCTGACTCTTGATTTCAGCTCAGGTCATGATCTCAGGGTTGTGAGGATCTAGCCCTGCATCAGGCTCCACACTGAGCATGGAGCCTGCTTCCCTTTCCCACTTCTCCCCCCTCCCCTGCTTATGTACATGCTCTCTCTCTCAAAAAATAAACACTTCATGGAACACTTCATCTAAAACTAATGATGTAATGTATGGGGATTAACATAAGATTAAAAAAAATAAATAAATAGATAAATAAATACTTCAAAAATTTTAAGAAAGAATCAAATGGAAATTCTAGGTATAAAACCTACATGACTGGAATTAAGATTTTAATAGACAAGTTTTATAAAAGATTTAACTTATTGACCTAGAAAATCAGTAGTAGCCAGGCTTATTCACAGATGAAACAATGGAATTTTTAAATGTGATATTATAAATATTAGCAACAGGGGCACCTGGGTGGCTCAGTCAGTTAAGTTTCTACCTTCAGCTTGGGTCATGATCCCAGGGTCCTGGGATGGAGCTCCCTATCAGGCTCTCTGCTCAGCAGGGAGCCTGCTTCTCCCTCTGCCTGCCGCTCCCCCTGCTTGTGTCTTTCTGTCAGATAAATAAATAAAATCTTTTTAAAAAATATTAACAACAAGTAATTTGATTTCTAGAGGTGAATTGATAGAAAAAAGGACAGAAGCGGGTGCCTGGGTGGCTCAGTTGGTTAAGCGACTGCCTTCGGCTCAGGTCATGATCCTGGAGTCCCTGGATCGAGTCCCGCATCAGGCTCCCTGCTCGGCAGGAAGTCTGCTTCTCCCTCTGACCCTCCCCCCTCTCATGTGCTCTCTCTCATTCTCTCTCTCTCAAATAAATAAATAAAATCTTTAAAAAAAAAAAAAAAGGACAGAAGCAATAGTTGAAGAGAATATGGTCAAGAATTTTCCAAAACCCTTTTCCAGGAGGCTGCTGAAGATGGCGGAGTAGCAGGTCCTGGTGCTCGATGGCCAAGGCCATCTCCTGGGCTTCCTGGTGGCCACTGTGACCAAACAGGTGCTTCTGGGTCAGAAGGTTGTAATCGTGTGCTGTGAGGGCATCAACATTTCTGGCAATTTCTACAGAAACAAGTTGAAGTACTGGCCTTCCTCTGCGTGAACACCAACCCATCCTGTGGCCCCTACCACTTCCAAGCACCCAGCCGCATCTTTTGGCAGACAGAGGCATGCTGCCCCACAAGACCAAGCAAGGCCAGGCTGCCCTGGACCACCTTAATATGTTTGATGGGATCCCGCCACCCCAGGGACAGGAAAAAGCGAATGGTGGTTCCTGCTGCCCTCAAGGTGGTGCGCCTGAAGCCTACATGGAAGTTTGCTTACCTGGGGTGCCCTGCTCATGAAGTTGGCTGGAAGTACCACGCAGTAACAGCCACCCTGGAGGAGAAGAGGAAGGAGAAGGCCAAGATCCATTACCAGAGGAAAAATTGACAAATACACACAGGTCCTCAAGACCCACGGACTCCTGGTCTGAGCCCAATAAAATTGACTGTTCACTCCTAAAAAAAAAAAAGAAAAGAAAGAAAAAAAGAAATTTCCAAAACAGGGGCACCTGGATGGCTCAGTCACTTAAGTGTCTGCCTTTGGCTCAGGTCATGATCCCAGCCTGAGCCCCACCTCGGGCTCCCTGTTCAGCGGGGAGTCTGCTGCTCCTTCTGCCCGCACCCTGCTCATGCTCTCTCTCACTCGCTTGCGCTCTCTCAAATAAATAAATTTTAAAAATCTAAAAAAAAAAAAAAAAAGAATTTTCCAGAACAGGTTAAAAGACAATTTCAAGAATGTTACAAATACAGATAAGAATAAATACAATGGGGCACCTGGGTGGCTCAGTTGTTCAGCGTCTGCCTTCAGCTCAGGTCATGTTCCCAGGGTCCTGGGATCGAGCCCCGCATCAGGCTCCCTGCTCCGCGGGAAGCCTGCTTCTTCCACTCCCCCTTCTTGTGTTCCCTCTCTCATTGTGTCTCTCTCTGTCAAATAAATAAAATCTTTAAAAAAAAAAGAATAAATACAATGATATTCACTTTTAGGGAAGTTGTAATAAAACTTAAAATTCAAAAGGGTAATCTTAAAAGCAAGTAGAAAAAAAACAGCCTTATAATCAAAAGATGAACAATATACCTAAAAGAACAAGTGACTCAGCAATAATTAAATACGTAGTCCCTGCACTGTTAGATACAATGGAGTACACATTTGAGGAGAAATAAGGGAAAAGTCTAGAATCGTATGAGTATTATGACTATTGGTTTATAATGCCTTATCAATGAAGAAAATGGGCCTAGCTTATATAGAGCCTCCAGTTAGAGAAATGAAGAAAATGGAAATGTACAAACCAATAAGACATGTAATTAAAGGAATAAAGCAAAAACTTATTACTGAAGTGAGATGACTGTTTTTCAAATTACATTGAAGATTTTCATAAACTGTAACTGTCACTAAATACTGCAGATAATCACTCTGAATCTCTTCTAACACTGAATAATACTTACTTGTATTCTTGTAATTTTAAGAAAGTGCAGAGTGCTGTGGAATAATATTTTATAATAAAAAATAACTGGATCAAGACAAATTTGTGAGAAGAAAAATATGGTAGCTTGAATTAATCAAAGAGTCAGTATTATGTTGGTCGTAAAAATAACACATTAAAGTTTTTAACAGTGGTTTTCTTCATTGCTTTGGAAGTGTAGAATGCACCTAAACCTACCACATCAATCATTGCAAATTTCTCTTTGTTACTCATTTGATTCTATCTACTTAAGACTGGGAACTCTAAGCCTATCTTCTGAGTTTATGATCCTGAAATATTTTTGCTTTGCTTATTAAGAAGAATTTGTGCATTATGGACCTACACTAAAGCTTAAAAACATATTGGTGTATTTATATCACAGACTTGACTAATACAATGCTTTGCAGATTCTGGATAACTGCAGGATATTGCTGACTAAGCTTGCATCTAAGTAAGAACCGTAAATCCTGGGTGAAGGGGAAGGAGAGAAATGCAGTACAACAGCTGCCTTTTGGATATTCATAATGCTCACTGTCATACAAAGGCTGAGAGAAGTATTACATTTTCTCCAAGAAGATCTTTTTGCCCGTGTTTCTCGAATTAAGTAGCCACTAGAATCCTTACTATTAATCCTTAGTTAATACTGATGTTCTTTGAAATTAACATTTGTTTGAACACTTCGATAAAGCACTAATTAGAACTTGAAGCTTCCAGTGGCCATGGGGGGTGATTTCGTATCAGTTCAGCATAATTTAACAAGTCATGGAGGACCAATGTGTGTAGTAGACAAAATCAAGGCATTAGAATTATAACATGTTTATATATTGTTTCTCTTGAGTTTTTTGTTATAGTTTTTTGGGGTTTTTTGTTTGTTTGTTTTTAGCTCAAATTTTTGCTCTATTTTTTTAACTAACAGAAGAACTATAGATAATGATTGTTAAGGGGAAAGCAAAGCTAGTCTTTGTGCTCCTGGAATTACCCTCATATTCTCCTTTAGTTTCAACTCAAACTGGGCAATAAAACAAAATAGGGATGAAGGAGATGTGTACAGAATGCCATGTTTCTTCTGGCTTCCAGATCCTGAACATTTGTCCATTTGGGGGCTTTGAATATATTGAAGATGAATAAAATTTTTCATAATGGTAGTTTGGTAGAATTATGCCAGGACATATTTTAAGTTTGGACTATTTGTTAGTATCACATATCATAATTAGAATTCACTTTCTGAGGAGGTATGAATAAAGCACTGTTCTTGCAAAATATTTCTAGGCATATATGTGGATAGTGAATAAAGAGTAAAAGTAATTCCACACAAAATGCTAAGAAGTAAAGTGACAGGGAAATTATTGTTGGAGAGAAGTAGTTGTCACTTCTGTCTTTTTAAATTGACTTCCTTCCTTCTCACTAGTTACAGAATTCCTTAGGTGTACTTTTTCATCTAATGTCCTTTCTTACTGAGCTTTTATTCTTAGGACTCACCACCATGGCTTACTCTGAAGTATTTCTGTATTATTTAGAAAAAGAACTAGATGATTCAGAAAAAAATAAGCAGGGCTCCTTTAAATTTCTACTGAAATTTTAAGTATGTAAAAGTAACATCACTCTTTGTAGACATTACATTGAGATATATAGTTAATCAACAAGAGCTGAGACAAGAATGTTAAGATTTTTATAGGCAAACTACTTTACATATCTCTTTATATTTACTAACATGTTTTCAAATAATAATAATAATAAACAAAGCCGTTTGTATGAGTAGTACTTGTGAAACTCAATAATACCAAGGGAAGTCTCCAGAGATCATTAAATAACTTTCAGTGAGCATAGAATTTAATTGTTTTTCTCAAGTTAGATTCCATGGAGTCCTGTTTTTGCAAGATAAACTATAGGTAAAACAGGTTTCTATGATCAAAACAGAATAAGAAACTTGGGCATACTCTAGAGTATTTATAGACTTTCTTGATAATTCATAGATACTAGAAATGTATAGCTACTTTTATCAAGGATGTTCTGAAAATCCTGCAGTAAAGAAACTAGTGTCTCTCAAAATTTATTTGACCAAAGACTTTTTCCATTCCAATACCTATGATCATCTCACAGATCCAGTGTTCACTGGAATACACTTCCAGGAACGCTGAACTGTTTTTATGGTCATGTTATCCTCCTGTTGGGAAGGGTATTCTTAGAGTAAGTTCAAAAAGCTGTTGGTCCAGAAAAAAAAAAAAAATCATTTCTACCAGATGATTGTGTCTAGAGCTATCATAAGCTTCTTTATCACAAATGAATTGTGAAGGAAAAGACATTCTTTCCTGTACTAAACAGGTATAAGAAAGACAGAGGCACCAAGTCTGCCTCAACTGGCTAGTGGTACTTGGAAGATGATGTAACACTTCTTTCTAGGAAACCACAATCAACTAGTTGTAGCTTTCTGATGTCATATTTGCTACAAGTCCCCCAGAGTGCTAGACACAAGAACTTGAGTTTTAGGGGCGCCTGGGTGGCTCAGTTGGGTAAGCGTCTGCCTTCGGCTCAGGTCATGATCCCAGGATTCTGGGATCGAATCCTTCATGGGGCTCCCTGCTCAGCGGGGAGCCTGCTTCTCCCTCTCCCTCTACCCTTCCCCCTGCTTGTGCTCCCTCTCTTTCTCTCTCAAATAAATAAATAAAATCTTTAAAAAAAAAACAAAACAAAAACAAAAAACTTGAGTTTTAGCTTGGGTTTTATCCTTCAGTGGAATTTTGACTCAAAAATAACATACAAGGTATATGTTACTATTAGAATTTGAAAGGATGCTAAGATTGGTGCAAATACTAATTGCATTTAAAGTTTGTTAATTTACACTTGGGTGCATTATCAATTTGGAATTTTTTCAGTTAGAGAGGGTTGTATAAATAACAGAAAATGCAGTACCTAAACCCAAACATGTGGCAGAACTTCACTTATTCAGCAAGGGTCAGCAAACTACTGCCTGTTTGCCAACTCTGACCCTCTGCCTTTTCTTTAAATAAAGTTTTATTGGAACGCAATCATGTTCATTTGTTTACATATTGTCTATAGCCACTTTTGTGCTGGAACAGAACTGAGTAGTTGTGACAGAGGCTCTAAGACACATGAAACCGCACAGATTTACTCTCTGGCCAATTATAGAAAAAAGTTTGCTGCCTCCTGGTTTGCAAAGTGTATTGGTGTGTGTACTGATATGTGTAATGAATCAGGGTCAGTGGATGGAGAGTAATCATGGAGAGGAGGTGACTGTTTTGGATAGGAAACGTCTCTGCACAGAGATGACATTTGAGCATAGACAGACCTGAAAAAAAGTGAGAAAGCTGGCCTGTGAAACTCTGGGAACAGTCTGCTTGACAGAGGCACCCCACCTGGCAGTTTGAAACACTAGAAATGCAGTGGGCAGAGGGTGACGTGAGAAACGCATGAGTAGTAGGAGACGTGGTCCTTGGGATAGGCCAGATCACTACTTCTTGCAACAGTAGATTCTGATTGTGAGTGGTAGGAAGCCTTTGAACTGTTCGGAGTTAGAGAAGTAACATGAACTCACTTGTTTTAAAACAATCATTCTGGCTGTTTTGTTGAAAACTAATGCCAGAGAAATAACTAAGAATGAAGTAGGGCAACTTTAAATTTAAAAAACAAACAAACGAAAACTGTAATATGTATTCTACCATCAGCTACAAAGATAATACTGATTAATCACCTGTCACCAGTAAAGGCCATACATGAGGACAGTAGTTTCAACTTTGGTAGCATAATAAGATCTCCTTGGTAGTTTTTAAAAAATGCAGGTGCTAAAGTACACAAAGAGATCCTGATTTAATTTGATTGCAGTGGGGTTTGGGACATTGATTTGTTTGTTTCTTTGTGTGTTTGTTTGTTTAAAGCTCTCCAGACCTCTCTAATGTGCAACCATGAGTGAGAACCAGTGCTTTAGAGAAAAATATACAAGACCAACAAAATGTTAATTTTATTTATTTATTTTTTTTAAAGATTTGTTTGTTTTTTTTATTTGAGAGAGAGAATGAGATAGAGAGCATGAGAGGAGGGAGGTTCAGAGAGAGAAGCAGACTCCCTGCCGAGCAGGGAGACCGATGCGGGATTCGATCCTGGGACTCCAGGATCATGAC
The DNA here is from genome assembly GCF_054177405.1 of Leptonychotes weddellii. NCBI lineage: Eukaryota > Metazoa > Chordata > Mammalia > Carnivora > Phocidae > Leptonychotes > Leptonychotes weddellii. Next base: position 20,328,094 of record NC_138370.1, read on the forward strand.
CTGAGCCGAAGGCAGTCGCTTAACCAACTGAGCCACCCAGGCACCCAAAATGTTAATTTTATATGATAGCTAAATATACAGTGCCATAGAAGAAAGCGGATTGATGTGTAACCTAAGTTGTCCAGAAGTTCACTCTTTCTAGGGACTTTATAAGAATCTCAGAACTATTCAGTGCCCTGGACAACTTTAAAATCAGATCAGGGACCTCGTTGTCTGAAGCAGGCATAACTCTGCTTAGATGTGTCAGTATCAAATGGCCTTTAGAGATCCCAAGCAGCCTCTCAATTCTGTTATTTGAATCAATTTGTACTACATTTATGACCTGATGGTGTTTGCTGGCAGGGAATTTCATAGGTTGGAAGTTTTAAACACAGTCATCTGTGACCAGACAAGCCCCTTAATGATAGCCACAGAGGCCGCTGCAGATCTGCCTACACAGGGGTCTCTGGGAGCTAGTTACCAGAGTAATACAACAATATTATTTGCTATACATAAGCATGTGGACCTTCTAAGCCTCAGACATAGCCATTACATGAGGTCATGTGTGCTGATGTGATTTGTTGAAAGAAATAAACATAGAATCAATCATGAGAAAAGAGACCTTCTTACTGTGAAAATGATTCACTTGGCTTTGATCACGTGTGAGATAGAATTCTGTGTTTTGACTGTAAGAAAATAGAAGTCATAGTTTGACATTCAAAAGATGTTCCATTGACTGAAATGTTCACAGGCATGTCCTGGAAACAGAAGAAATCAGTGTGGACCTAAAAGAGAGCCAGCTTCATGTCTAATGAAAATCAGGCCACAGGCTTTCAAATACACTATCACTCCTTCCTCTCCTTCCCTGTTTTTGTTTCACCTTGATTAATGCTTTCATTCAAGGGAAAACTGGGTCTGTTTGCTAGAGCCTTCAGTTCTCCACCTGTCAACTTGAGAACAGTAGAAATAGCATCGAGGAGAAAAGGGCAAAAAGAGGTGGGAGCTACATAAATTTTGAGGACAAAGTAGGAGCTCAGCAGGTCATCCGAGCTTTTGGTAAATCTTAGTGTCATGATGAAAATGATTTCAGTGTTTTCGGGTACAGGCCTCAAGATGATTAACTCAAAACTTATGTGTCTATAAATTAAATATATTCTCTCAAGGTTTGCATTTTAACATATATTTTTAGAAATGCAGATTTTTATTGACTATTTTATACAAGAAACCTTCAGTCTCCTTTAACACAAGAGCTGGGTCACATAACGCTAGTTTTCCCCCTAAAGGTACAAAGACATAGGGAAAGTTCCTTTTTCAAACCTTAAATCCGTGAGCATCTGGTGATCAAATACATTCTCACATTTCTAGTAGTATGTGATTTTTTTTAAATGTTTTATAAATTTTGGCAATGTGTCAAACAAATAAGCCATTATAACATCAAGCATCTTTTACATGGCACTGGATCTTAAAGATAGAGCAATGGAACAGAGCTCTGGGAAAACACAATTTCCTCCTCAGCTTGTCTGTTTTCTTCATTGTCCAGTTGCTGTGTGTTAAAAAGCTGCTTCAAAACTAAAAAAAAAAAAAGTTTTTTAGTTACTCCTAAAGGGATTTTTAAATTTATAAAGCCCCAATTGTCCAGACAATGATTTAAAAAAAAAATCTAAGAATCTCTTTTTATGAGAGAGTCTGGAAAAGTGAAAATAATGAAGACTGAAAAAGGGTGAGTGCTTTTGGTGTGCTGACACAGTTTCTCATTTCAAGGATTAGTCTTGATAGGTAATTGAATACAGGATAGTAAAATTTGATATAATGTTATTTTCAAGAAAAGCACAAACCTGCTGACCTAATACAATAAGCCCAAATCAGGAGTAGTAGTCTCTTTTTCCAATTTATCTCTACAGAACACATGTTTCCTATATACATTTGGACAATATGAAAGAAAAAAAAAAAGAGTGGGAAGCAAGATACCTGGATTCTGGTCCCTGCTTCCCATATTTGGTTTGGGGAAGGTAATTGTTATTTCTGTAGTCCTAAATTTCCTCATTTATAATTGAGAAAGTTGTACCAGAGCTCTAAAATTCCTTATCTATATCTCTTTCTTGGTTAACTTACCATTTGTACTCCCTCGGTAGGTTTATCAGAAAATGTGTATATTTGTTTCCTAGGGCTGTGTAACAAAGTATCACAAACTGGGTGCCTTAAAACAATAGAAATTTATTTTCTTACAGTTCTGGAGGCTAGAAGTTTAAAATCAAGGTGTTTAAATCTAGAGCGTTCTCCCTCTGAAGGCTGTAGGAAAGAATCCCTTCCTGCCTCTTCCTAGCTTCTGCTGTTGTCAATAATCCTGGGTATTCCTTGTCTTGAAGATGCATCATTCCTACCTTAGCCTTTGTGATTACATGGTCTTCACTCTTCTCTCCTGTATGTCTACATCTAGGTCCAAATTTCTGATTTCTTATAAGGACACCAGTCATTGAATTAGGGCCTACCATAATCCAGTCTGACCTCATCTTAACTTGATTATATCTGCAAAGACCCTATTTCCAAGTAAAGTCATTCACAGGTACCAGGGATGAAGACTTGAGCATATCTTCTGGGGAACACAGTTCAACCGAGAACAATGTGTATGAAACCACTCAGCTACCTAAGATTATGTTTAAATGAGATATAATCAGAATATTTACTCTCTGGTCTGTATCTCATGCCTGTTTGTTTACCATGTCCAATAAAGCAGCCTACAAATTCAAGGAATAGTTAGATTTATTGACAGAGGCAGAGAGAAATTTCACCTCATTTTTTGTTAACAAAACTCAATCCACTCCAGCTCACTATTACCCACTTTGATAATTTATCAAATATTGCTTTACATTTTTATTAAATACTTAAGTGTATCTTGAATTCCCAAATCTTAAAAGGTATTATGTTTTTTATCTGCCCTCTCCCCCTAGTCTAGTCTGGTTTCTTATATACCACAGATAATTCAATAATGACTCAATTGACAGACTATCACAATAGTTATGGGGGTCAGTTTCATCCTGCCAACATCCACCCAAAGTCCTCAGCCACATCATCCTTCTGTCACTCTCGTTCTTTCTTATGCTGACATGCACATACACACACACACACACACACACACTCTCTCTCTCTCTCTCTCTCAGTACATTCCCATTGTTTACTCCTGTGCCTGCACAATTTTACAGTTCCAAAGATAATGCTAATAAATTTTGTGGATTGAGAATGGGAAACTGAAACTACTGGTTTCCTCTAAATATGCTTAAAATCTGGAGCAGGGACGTGTTGGGTTATGGAAATCTATTTTGTAAAAAGAATGGTGGCTTAGAAGTCATTATTATACCCCGAATCTGTTAGTTCTAGTTAGCTAGCTAGTTATAGGAGCACTATCTGGAATATCATCCTCATTTGTAACACTCTAGAATTAGTTTGTTACCAAGTCCATGATTAAATTAGAGTTTGTTATCAAATACATGATTCTGTAGGAACATCCACTTTTTTTTCTCCTTCCAGTGAACACAGAGTAATTGGGGAAAATTTTGTCATTTTTTATATTTGTTCCCAAAAGAGAGGGGTTTTTTTTTTTTGAGTCAACAGATCATGTCTTGTAAAATTTATAGGACCAAAGTACCCTGACATCATACATAATGGAAGAAAACGGCCTGAATGTAATTGCATAATCTTATTTCAGTATGTGAGTTTTAGAGATAAAACAAATCATTTACTTGCCATTTCAAATGAAGAAAGCTTAAGAGTCTTGCAACTTATAATAGGATTTACCACTTAGGTATTTGACAATCAGAAAAACAGACTTAATTGTTAACTCGTCACACAAGGGACAGACATTTGTGATTGGTTTATGTGAGAACAACTTTTTTTTAAAGATTTAATTTATTCCAGAGAGAGAGTGTGTGAACAGGCAGAGGGAGAGGGAGAGAGAGGATCTCAATCAGACTCCCCACCGAGCTAGGAGCCTGATGCAGGGCTTAGTCCCAAGACCCTAAGATCATTACCTGAGCCAAAATCAAGAGTCCACCACTTAGCCAACTGAGCTATCCAGGTGCCCCAAAAATAACCCTTAGTCCATGCTTTTTTCCTGACATCAGGTTACCTTAATAGAAATTTCCTTGGTGGAAATGTGACACTCCACCACGCCCTCCAGAGTGGCAATACCAAAGATTTCTTTCACCACTTCCCTCAAGCCTTTCTGGGCACCCTTGCCCCAGAACATCAGCACACACTTTCCACAGTGAAACTTGCCTTTTTGTTCAAAGAGAAAATAGATTCACGGGTCGCATATTTCCTTCTCCTTTCCTTCTCCCCACAAATGTACATGTCTTTTCATGAATTCGTCCTTTCAGCCTTAATGAAATAGGAATCCCACTTGCCTCCCATATAGCCATAATCTTCACCTGTTTCCTGGATCCCATCCCTTCTACCTCAGTGACTCTGCTCCATCAATTTTCCTCAATATCGACGCTATCAACAACTTTTCCTTCTACTGGCTCTTTCTCTTCTACTTACAAATTAGATTTAGTCTTCTCTATCTTTAAGAAAGGAAAACAGAAAAAAGGAGAGGAGGGCAGGACAAAGAAAAGAAATAAACCTGCACCAACTGTACATAATCATATAGCAGCTACTCTGGAACCTTTTTTTCTTCTCAGCCTAGCCTTTTGTAAGGCCAGTCTGATATCATTCTCTTCATAATCTCACCTCCTGTTTACACCTCATGTGACTCTGTCTGTCACCTTCACCACTATACTGGAACTACTCCTACAAATATCACCAGCCATCTCCTAGTTGCCAAAACTAAAAGGCATTTGATTCTTTTTCTTGCATTTTCACAGACCACATCACACTCTCTATTACCAATAATCTCTTCCTATAGGAGAAAGAGATTTCCAGCCCTGATGCTGTAAAGCAAAGATCATCCCTAAAATTTAGAGTATTGTCTTTTTTAGTGAAAAGAATTGAACACCTCCCCAGTAATGTTAGAATGTAAATTAACTTGCTATGTGTGTGTGTGAGTTATAAAACTGTGGGATTAAAATGAGAATTCTAGTGTTCCTATTTGCATGAGTGCCTATAAGATGTATTATATCATTTAGTGATTGATAATATATTGTTTTGTAACTATTCACACTAACTTTTCTTGGGTTTTCCTCCCAAATTCAATCACAATTCCCATGTACACCATGTTGTTTAGTTTTCTTTTTAGTGAAGGACCACTAAAATAACTCAAACTAATGCCATAGCCTAATCAACCCTCACTTGACTTTTGACTGACATGGAAGAATTAATTGTGGATTTTATAGCTTATCCTTATTTGTTTCGTATTCATTCTCTCTTATTTTTTTTTCATTTATCAATGTTCTTCATGCAGCTAGATATAACAGCAATTAGTTGCATATGCCATGTTATAATGCTTTTAAACTTCAAATTATATTGTGAATTTTTTTTCTATCTCAATAACTATCTATTCATCATATAACCCATTGTTTGGAATTTGTGGCAATGAAATACATTTTACAAAAAATCTAGTAGTTTATAAAATTCTGTATTTTATAACATTTAGTTTTAAGATTGAGTATTTCTGAGAAATATGATATTGATTCTTCTCAGCCTTTCTATTGTATAGGATCAATTACCAAGTTCCATAGACCAAAGTATTTCAGGTAATTTTGCCTATTTTTCTTTTTTTTTTTTAAGATTTTATTTATTTACTTGACAGAGAGAGACACAGTGACAGAGGGAACACAAGCAGAGGGAGTGGGGGAGGGAGAAGCAGGCTTCCTGCCAAGCAGGGAGCCTGATGTGGGGCTTGATCCCAGGACCCTGGGATCATGACCTGAGCTGAAGACAGACGCTTAACGACTGAGCCACCCAGGTGCCCCTTGCCTATTTTTCATTCAATGGAGAAAGTGCATTTCCAAGTTGAACCTCTACTTTTCACCTTCATAACTACAGTAGAAATTTTTAGACAGTAAGTACAACCTCAAGTCCTAAAAGCCATTTTTCTTTTTCTTTTGCTTCCTTCCTTCCTTCCTTCCTTCCTTTAAAAGAGAGAAAGCAAGTGCATATATATGGGGGTATGGGGACGGGCAGAGGGAGAGAGAGAATCTTAAGCAGGCTCCATGTCCATCATGGAGCCTGACACAGGGCTCAATCTCACGACCCTGAGAGATCATGACCTGAACCAAAATCAAGAGTCTGACACTTAACCAACTGAGCCACCAAAGAACAACTAAAAGCCATTTTTCAAAATATTGACTTAAGGTATCTCAGTGGTCTGTGGCCCTCAAGTGTATCTCCTGCTTCTTGGATTCTAATTCATAATTGTCACTTAGCACCCATCACAAATTAAAAGTCCAATATTCGTATCTACTGATTGAGAGTAATTAAGCAGATTCTTTTCTTTAAAATCACTACTCTGTATCATTGGGTTTCAAACCTCAATGTTTGTAAGAATCATCTAGGGCACTTGGTAATATGCAAGTGTCCAGTCTCACCTACTATGATTTGGTAGGCCTTGAAGGAGACCTGTGATCTGGCATTTCTAAAAAGCATCACAATGTTTCTGCCAGAGCTGTTTGATGAGCCACACCTTAAATACCACTATGGCGTGTACATTTTATCTTATAATTTCATTTTATTTGTCATGATGTGTTTGCCCATTTTATCATAAACCAGCAAAGTTTCTCTAATGATTAAAATCAAAGTCTTCAGAATAATAAAAGGCCTTAGACTTCATTGAATCCAGTGGTTTTCTGGATTCCTGTGTAACTTTATGATTAGGCAGAGATTCTACAAAGAGTAGAAGGACAGAGAAGGGTAAAGTCTCTGCCTTCCCTCACCACATCATGTTGCCCTACAGCCCTGCCTTTGATCTCTTCCATATATTGGATTATTGTGTAATATATTCTTTGAAGAAATGGTTCTTTGTCTTCAAGAAATATGAAAACCACAAATTAGTCCAATGTTTGTATTTCACAAATGAGATAACCAAGTCCTTAGACAAGTTTTCTTTGCTGCCCATGAGCATAAAGCTAGAAAATGTGAGAGCCTAGAGAAGCAGAAAACAAGAAAAGAAAATAAAAAATTACAAGATAATAAGATGTCCCCTGTTCTCAAGGAAACTAAAGTGTAACTGTGAGACAAGAATGGTGAAACTAGAATAAGAAACAAATAGTACTAGTGCAAATTATATTCTGTACTATGTGCTTTGGGATGATTAGAATAGGCCTTATCAAGAAAGCAGAACTTGAACTAGGCTCGAATTGGAATAAGAATTAGAAAGAAAGGAAACACATGGATGTGCCCTTGCGGGAAGGAGGACCTTAGCATGGCATGTGAGTATGCTAAGAAAGAGACTAGAATACAAGGGCCTATGAGCTCTGGGTTGAGGGAAAGGGGAAAATCAGGTTGCAGTGATGGCTTAAGATCAGTGTATGAAGGAACTTTTGAAGAACAGTATGAATAGTTCACTCCTAACCTATTTCCTAATTTCTTAAACTTCTCAATTCCTCTACGACTCTATTCAGAAAAATTACCCTAAAATACTGTCAAATAAAGAGAAGCAAATGGCCAGCAGAACACTCATTGGCCTTCTGGAATGGAATATATGGGGGAAACTGAGACAGAAGTGGCAGCAGGCATGAATTTCCACTACTGCCCATCACATTGAAGTACAACCCATTGGGATCCAGCTGGAACAGACATTAGATACTGCAAAAAAGCAGAACTGGAGCCAAACAGCCATATGACATTGCAGAACGTTTGGCCTCCAGCCCTGTTTTACCATCCCAGCATTCCTTGCTTGGGGAGCACCAGCCCTTTCCCTGGAATGATAATGGGGCTGGGGTCCATGATAGCCTGGTAGATTCCAGATCTCTTCCACCATCCCAACATTCCACTCTCTTGCAACTCAAGGGGCTTTTTAAAGATCAACATCATTAGGATCACCTTAAAGTTTGCTAGAAATTCAGAATCTCGGGCCCCAAAACAGACCTACTAAATCAGAATCTGTATTTTTAACAAGATCTCTAGGATATTTGTATGTCCCTTCAAGTTGGAGAAACACTGCTTTTTTAAAATTGATTAACTTTGGGGCACCTGGGTGGCTCAGTCTGTTAAGCATCTGACTCTTGACTCTTGATTTTGGCTCAGGTCATGATCTCAGGGTCTTGAGATCCAGCCCATGTTGGGCTCCATGCTCAACATGCAGTCTGCTTCAGAGTCTTGCCCTCTGCCCCTCCCCCCACTTTCTCTCTCTCCCTCGCAAATAAAATAAATAAATAAAACCTTTAAAATTGATTTACTTCAGCATTAGCTTGACCAGTTTCTAGAGAGCTCTTTGGAGGTTATTTCCACCTGGAAGTCCACCCTGCAGGAAATCTATCTTAGACAACTTAGCTCTTACCTCTCAGAGACTCAACAGATAGAGTGTGCATTATAATCTCCTGGGGAGCATCTTTTTTTCCGAACTCAAGTCACCATGGAGTAGTGGTGCATTCCTCAAAGTACTATTCTATGAAAAACAAACAAATGGAGAAAAAGGTGCTATGCTTAAACATGTTTGAGAAATGCTCAGTTAAATAAAGCTAAATGATTTTATTTACTTCAGGAATTCTCAAAGTTTTCAATATGTGTATGGACATTATGATGATTCAGAAAATAATTACAGAAAGCAAAAATCATAGAAAACAGAATTTCACAAATTTATTTGATTATTCAAACATTTCTCTCAAGTCACAGCTCTTAACATTTTGAGTGAAAAATCCCTGCTAAAATCCTCAAGTACCAATTTGGAGAACATTAAGCTAGGCCCATGTGTGTGCTTGAAATAAAGTTATGATTAAAGTAAAGCACACAGCATCTCTTGCCAATAGACATATTTTCTTATCCCATGACTTGCATGGACCCAGCAAATATGTTTGCATCTGCCATCCCTCTGTTCTCTTTTGCCACTTTATCTGGTTTCTTTTTTTTTTTTTTAAGATTGTATTTATTTATTCGACAGAGAGAGTGAGAGAGTACAAGCAGGCGGAGCAGTAGAGGGAGAGGGAGAAGCAGGCTTCCCCGCTGAGAAGGGAACCTGACATGAGGCTCGATCCCAGGACCCTGAGATCATGACCTGAGCCGAAGGCAGACGCTTAACCATCTGAGCCACCCAGGCGCCCCAACTTTATCTGTTTTCCCTAGCACACTCTCACACAAAGACCTAGAAATCACTGAGATTAAAAGACTAATAAGAAAAACAAAAGTCCTTTCCTTCCTGAGCTCTACATTTTAATCATAGCCCTTCCCTTGTTCTCAAAGAAGCCATTTGTACAGAGGGTTTTGTCTCTCTAAGACCAAACTGGGAACTCTGCTACCAGATTTCTGGCCAGACAGTCAAGCAGTCAGTATATCAAGTGACCACCATGTACTTAACATTTTATTAGGAACTGTGAGGAGTGCAAAAGCATAAGAAGATATTATTCCTGCATCCCAGAGCTTCAGTCTAATAAAGGATTAAGAGTTTGTTTCTAACAAGGGTGGAAACTGTGAAATGCTCTAGAGAAAAGCATACAATTGAAAGGAACAAGATTTATTCCTGACCCCAAAGAGCTCACCATTTTTTCAAGAAAATAGACAAAAATGACTATCACAGAATGAGGAGCCTATGAGGGCAGTGCGAAAGGATTGATTAATTCTGAGAGAAAAGGGACTAAGAAAGGGGTCATAGAGAGGATGACTAATAAATTACGCCCTGGAGAATGGATAAGTTATTTCCACACAGAACAGGGAAAGAGGTGGATTCTGAGCTGAAGGGTAGCATAGATTTTAGGCTGACAGAGACAGAAACAGGTTAAGAAAGGTTTGTTTAATTTTTATGTATGTTAAGAAAATCAGATTCTGTGAAATTAGAAACAATTGGCGTGACATTATGTTGCTGTCATTAGGCAAGATGCACCTTCAGAGAGAGGAGAAATGAGTGAAGAGTGGAATGATCCTCTGGAGCTGGCCTATCATCCCTGGGTGGGAAGCCCAGAGGGCATACAGAACACCCCAGGGTCAGGACAGGGCCCTAAGAGCCAGGAGTCCACAGAGAGCTGTGGAAAAAGCTGGAAGAGAGGGGGCAGTGCATCGATAGCTGATAAAAGTTTGGGGAAACAGCTGGAAACCTGGGACTTTACCTAGAAAGGGTGCTGAACTCAGTACATAGGGAGAGAAGCCCAGTGCCGCTCACCACCTTTATGCAATCACAGAATAGTGCAAGGGGTGTGGGCTCAAAGCAAATAGCAGGAAGTCCTACAGATTAAAGTCTGGGCCACATCTGCTTCAGAAAAAAGCTAGGGGAATTAATACTTCAAAGTGGCAAGTTGTAGGCAAAAACCGGACAAAGTTAAGAAAAACCCCTGACATGACACTTTTCAGTAGGGTCTCATAAGTAAACTTGAGGTAAGTTCTAATGACTGCAGGGAGAATTCAAGGAAATCCTAGGGTAAGACAAATGTAGGCAACTCTTTAAGAGAAGGGAAAGTATAGAGAGAATTAGGCAATGGCACTATAAAAACAGGAGGCCCTATGAGATATGAAGGATATAGAAAAAAAATGTTGGGACACAGATCTGAGAGTAGGAACAACCGATTTCTCCATCTACCTTGCCACTACTAAGGCTCTCCCTGGCTTCAGTAGTCCTATCTGTTTAACGATGAAGTCACTCTAAATGGTCTCAAGTTCTCCTTCAGTTTTAAATTCTGTGATCATCAGAACAAAGAGGTAGAGTGAGAAAATGAGGCAAAGAGGCCAAGTAAAGGTTCACTTGAACGTAGAGAGTGTTGTCAGAAGTGTTTTATCTGAGAAATGGAAAGAAGGCGTTTATCACAATATAGACGCAAGTATTGAGATAACCAAAAGATACTGGTTCACTATTACCAAGGCAGTTGTTGCTAATACTACTAATCCAACCCCTTCACATCTCTAAAGCAGTATGTAATTTAGCAAGTGCTATGGAGGCTCAGAAGTGAAAGGAGGCATTTGTCTACTGCTTGCCAACTTTATGTTAGATGTTTATGTACTTAATAGCTATAATTTCTTTGTGGAAAAAAATTGTTATGTAACAATTACCTGAAAGATTAAGCATGGGCCGCTATTCAATTTGTATACAATCAAATAGATCCACTCAAAAAAAGGGGGAGAAACAGTTTTTAGGTGTTTTTTTTAGGGGGATACGGTTGTTTTTGCTTTATATGCATTAAACAACAATCAGCGTGGCCATGGTAATGTGGCATATTTTTGCTTCGAAATGGTATAATAACAATACTCACCCAATATTTCAAAAATTTCAGCGACCTGCAGCAGCCTCATTTACCAGGAGGGCTTTGTAATACCCCACGTCACCTTCTGCCCAAACACAGCCCCTCTGCCTCCCAGGGATCTCATTAAATGAAAAGATTGAGGTAGTGAACCACTTTCTCACTATACATGAATCTAAAAATGTCAGACTGTTAGTGTTGCTGGTATCATTCCCACTGCTGTTTGTTTGTTTTCTGAGTTTTCCTCTTTGGCTGAATAAAAATACTCAGTCCTGTGAACTCTGAGAGCAAGATGTGCCATTCTCTTGACCCACCACACGGCTCCATCAATATTGATTTGAAACAAACCCTCTAGGGCTGTCTGTGTTCCTGGCAACGTTTCAATACTAACATGTGGTTAATTTTTTAGAGGATTTTTCTTCCCTTTCCTGTGCTCAAGAGGAGCTGTGGAGTTTGTGGGAAATAGCAGCTTGATTCGTACATCTGTGGGGCTTGCATATTTCCCTCAGAGATAGTGACCCTTTCTTCCTAACCCTTCTTCCTTTGCTGCACTTTCTGTTCCAGGAAGTAGAAAGAAGCATACTCTAAATGCTTAGAAGGCTTTTAAGACAATATTCCTAGAGATGTGGTGTGTGAGAAAATTCATAGAACTCTCACTACTCACTCTCTCACAAAATTTAGCAGTTAAGGCATATTATCATATTTATGGCCATTCAAATTCAATATGCGTGGGTGCATTGTGTTACCGAATACAGGGGTTGTTATAAATACTTGCTCAAAAACAGGTCAGTTCTATTAACAACTAATTTCTGACCAAGAGCACAAGAAATATCTTAAGACAAATAATGAATAATGGAGATCTGATTTTTTTTTTTTGCCATTGCTGTTATTTTTTCCCAGGTGGGACAATGAGTTGTTTTGTTTTGTTGTAATTCCCGAAGTTCATGACAACTATCTACCAGAAGAGTATTTCTGTGTTTCTATTTTCAATAACATAAGGAAATATCTCCTTATTTTCCTATTAAATGAAATAAAGACATTTATTGGGATTATTTAATTTACCTCCCATTTTTATGGCTATAAATTTACATTTGGGTTATATTTTTCTAAGCAAATAACAGAATCTTAAAAATAATGAGATCATAATTCTTATTTTCCCCTTGGTTGGACTTTCTAAGTCTGTAATGAATCAGTGCTTTCAATTTACAAGGAAACATTTAGAATAAAAATATCCAGTCCTTTAACTTGCTTTCAGTAGAAGAACATGTACTTTGAATTATTTTATCAGTAATGGTGACAGGTCATACTATAAGATCTGTGCTTTCTCATGTATTTGACCTTTTAGTCATCAGCAAACATTTGTGGTTGAATACAATTTGAATAGAATTTAATCAAATTGAATAATGGCACACACCAAAGCAGAAATTGTGTGGAAATGACATTTCTGATTAAGTAGTCACAGAATGTTTAAGAAGTGCCCATTAATTTGATATATGTAAAAATATATTATCCTTACTATTTTATACTAGGACTCAACTATTGGCCACAAAGAACAATGAGGTAAAACTTCACTGACGCAGCAGAGTATCCTCTTCACCAACTTGTAAAATATGTCTATGTCTGCAAATTACTTAAATGGCAAATATAGGTTCACCTTGAAACAAACAGAAGAAATACTGTGCCACTTAGAGACCCTAAACAGAGGTGACCTACACAGGGGCAGTAGGGATTGCCGAGAGAGCACAATATTTTTACAAAAATACAATTATTTTCCTTATAATAGTATCATAATAAAGACCTGGAAAAGGGGAGTTGGTGGGTGAAGAGAAAAAAATAGATAAACACAAGCATGGTAAGCTTGAGAGACAGGGCAAAGCTGTGCAGTTCAATTCAGTTGGACAACTATTTATGTGTGTTTAGTTTATATCTTTTACTGCACTTTGTACAAAATTGTAGCCAGTGTTATTCTCACACCACCCTCCATTGAATCAGGTGCAAACTTACTTTATTAACATGTTTCATGTCCTGTTCCCAGCATACCTAGCACTTCATGCCTACCGTCCTTCCCATTCTTACTCAGCTTTCAAGGCTCAGTTTAATTGTGGTCTTCTCTGTGAAGCTCACCCTGTATCATCCAATCACAATCTCTCTCTCTCTTTTCCCCCTTTGGTTGCTTGTTTGCATGGCAGTCTACAAGATGTAATATAAACTTCTTAAAAGAAAAGAGGATTTGTTTCATCTCTTGTAACACAAAATAGTGTTAATTGATCTAATAGTTGCTCGATAAATATGGAAAAAAATTACACAGACCTCTCCCTGAAACCAGGGCTAGAGAAAGAGAGATGAGCCAAATTTGCCCCAAGAGTAAGTTAACTACTCAAAAAGAAGAGATTTACAGGTGCCAAAATACCCTTTTGTCAACCATCATACGCAGGAACCATGTGTAGTTTTCCTTGGTATATTTTAATCTTCTCTCCAGCTAACCTTCTCCTGTGGTCAAAACCTAGTGAGCCAATTGTTTCTTGATATTACTAATCTTAGACAGTTGTTTTTCCATTGGTTAAAAAGCTACACAGCCTCTAAAGTACTCTCCAGCTCTAAATTACTACTTTGTGGTTTGTTTCATAATTTTACCATGAAAGTAACAGAATTTTAGCACCAAGTAATGTCCCATCTACCTTGGACTTCTGAAAAGAGTGATATTATATTCTCTTAAACCTCACCTTTTGAAAACACAAATTACTTTTAATTATTTAACTCTCATTACATATATATTCTATATATACACTTCAAACAATGTTTTAAAGGAACGTGAATCCCATTTTAAAATGCCATTTAATATTCTTAAGGTCTCTAACTCACAAACTTTACCAGTCACATTTTTACTTGTGTTTATTTTTGATTATACAAATGATAACCAAGGAATTACTACCCATCGTAGGAAATAGGTACAAGTCCACACCACAGGAGATTCATATATTATAGAATTTAACTATTTGAATTAAAAGCCACAGAAACTTATTGGTCCCTTTTATGGGCACATAGTTTATATGGAGAACAAACAAGATATATAGATAAAGAAAAAAATTTCTTCCATGTGCTGGAGAGATTCCCCAGGCAGAAATTTGAGTTAAGAGTTATTACCATATTGGGAAAAAAGAAGGCATCGTTTGGTTTCCTTATGCACAGGAGAAAGGCAAACAAACAGGTCTTAATGATCTCAGGGACTTGGAAGATGAGTAACCTCAATATTTTGGAAGCAAAAAGCTATTTTTCAAATGTCCCTTTCCCTCAGAAGCATTATACCACAAAGACGTTTTTGAGTTTCTGTGAAGTCTTGTAAGGACACAAATAATGACCTACTCTACGGCCAACACATTTTCTAATCAGTGCATTTGAAAAGTCCTCTTCGATTAAAAAGAACCATGAGAGACTATGGACTCTGAGAAACAAACTGAGGGTTCTAGAGGGGAGGGGGGTGGGGGGATGGGTTAGCCTGGTGATGGGTATTAAAGAGGGCACGTGCTGAATGGAGCACTGGGTGTTATATGCAAAAAATGAATCATGGAACACTACATCAAAAACCAATGATGTAATATATGGTGATTAACATAACATAATAAAACACACACACACACACAAAAAAAAAAAGAAAGAAAAGGGAAAGTTCCATAGCAGCTGTTCATACTTTCTTTCTGTAGAAACTGACTTTCAGAGACTGATCATATTGTCATTAAAGACTGGGACTTAGTAGACAACTATTAATTAATCAAAAAATACTTTTGAGTTCCACTACATTCATTCTCTCTGCTGAGTACTTCCGTGGTTCCAGGGAAGCTGGATGCCCCGTCTCCTGCAGACTTTCAAAATGATGGGGAGACTAATGTGCATGAAATGCTTAATAATATAAGGGAGCTACTACTGACTGGTTATTCCTTTTTAATTTAGCGATCATCAAAAAGAGATTAATGAAAGAAATATCTATACTAAAAGGAAACTATATACATGCTGGAATTTAACTGTCAATGATTTGTGTTCATCTTGATCAACTTTATTGAGGAATAATTGACAAATATAGTTGTGTATATTTAAAATGTACGACATGATGATATGATATCATACACATTGTGGAATGATTACCAGGATCCATCACCTCACATGGTTAGCTTCTTGTGTGTGTGTGCACGTGCATGTGTGGAGAATGCTTAAGATCTACTGTAAGCAACTTTCAAATATGCAATACTATACTAATAACTATAGTTGCCATGCTGTACATTAGGTTCTCAGAACTTATTTTTCTTATAACTGAAAGTTTGTACCCTTTGACCTACATTTCCCTATTTTCCCCACCCCACAGCCCATGGCAGCCACCATTCTATTCTATAAAATCTACATATCCATAAAATCTCTAAAATCTTTAAAAATCTATAAAATCAGGTTCTCTTTTTAAGATTTCACATAGAAGTTATACCATGCGGTCTTTCTCTGTCTGGCTACTTTCACTTAGCATAATGTCCTCCAGCTTCATCTATGTTACCACAAATGGCAATATTTCCCTCTTTTTTATGGCTGAATAATATTCCTTTAGGGGTGGTCAATTCTTTAGGGGTGGTCCATTAATCCTTTAATGGACATGTAGGTTGTTTTCATATCTGGGCTATTTTGAATAATGCTGCAGTGAGCATCTCTATGGGATACTGATTTCATTTCCTTTGGATATATTCCCAGAAGTGGGATTTTTTGCTGGATCATATAGTAGTTCTATTTTTAATTTTTTGAGGAGCTACCATATTGTTTTCCATAGAGGCTCTACCAATTTACATTCCCACCAACAGTGCACACAAGGTTCCCTTTTCTCTGCATTCTCTCCAACATTTGTTTTCTCTTGTCTTTCTATACTAGACATTCTAACAGGTGTGAGGTCGTATCTCATTGTAGTTTTGATTTGTATTTCCCTGATAATTAGTGGTGTTGAGCACCTTTTCATATACCTATTGGCTATTTGTATGTCTTCTTGGAACAATGTCTTTTCAGGTCTTTTGCCATATTTTAATTACATTATTTGCTTTTGATTATTGAGTTATATGAATTCTTTTATATATTTTGGATACTATGCCCTTATCAATTGATGGTTTGCAAATAGTTTCTCCCATTCTGTAGGTGTTCCTTCATAACAGATTGCCTAATAATATCTTAAAAACTCTGACATATGTTTACTTAAATCACTATTTGGGTTAAGTACTTATCAATAGTCAACAATTTTATTAAATTCTATCAAGTTACATTGCATGGCACTAGCTGCCATTTAACTTAAGAAAATAAAATGTTGTCAAATAAGATATTTTTCTTAGCTCATTGCAAGTATGTAGCTAATTCCCTAAAACTTAGCCTTAAAATCGCAAATACAGAATCATCTAAATTATATTTTATATGCTTACTGACTAGAGCTCTGTAAATCTTAGCTTTTCTGTATGGAGTATCATTATATCATTTCTCACAAAATGTCAGTTTGGCTTTATGGTGGAGAGCCAAGGTCATAATGGTACTCTTTTCTATCTTTGGGCTAAAAGAAACAGTGCACCTATTCAGGAATTTGTCTAATCTGTAAGAAGAGAATTGTAACTCTGGTGAGTAACCAGGAAGATCAGGAACCATCAAATGGTTCCAGCCAGGACGCAATCTATTGAAAGTGGTGTCACAGAAAGAGATGACCACCAGATCTCAACAAATCTGGCTGCAGAGAGTGGCACTCAGGGAGGTAGAACCATGGGCAAGATCATCTCTTCACAAGTGAAAATTTAGTAACCTTACAATTTAGTAAACTTATTTACTGAATGTGTGGGCATCTTTCCATATCATTAATGAGGATTTTCAATCACTAAGTTAAAGGCTTCACAGTATGACAATATATGGATATACCAAGTCTTTTAAAATCATTCATGGTAACAGAAAAGATAGGAGGAAAAAAACGTATTAACAAAGTGTGTTATACAGTTCACTAACAAAATTTTTTCTGGGCAGTTTCATGTTCGTGATGTTTATCACCTTTTTTAAGTTGTAATTTGTAGTGCTTTATTTTCTTGTTTTTAATAAATACTTATTTTTTTACCTAATAAAAAATAATAATCACTGATGTAATTCACAATCATATATTCCCTGTAGGAATTTCAAACTATATGGAAAAACATATAGGTTTCCTTTGCCCCCTCCCAGTTCTACCCCCACTCCCAATGGCTAGGTATCTTTCCAGATGCTTGTTTGTGCATCTATATATATGCATATGGAAATACAGAATTTTGCTTCATGTCTGTGTTTGTGTGTGTGTACCTGTGTGTGCACACATGCATGCATATATGTATGCTCATTTGGTACCTAGAAGATTTCATGCTATAGGATATTGTCCTTCACGTTTCTTTCTCCACTTAACAAAACTTCTTGGAGTACTTTCCTTATGAGTAGCAGGGCCCCAAGTACAATTTTGCAGGTTGTTCCCTGCACAAGGACACCAGACAAAAGTGAGAACTCCTGGGCAACCGTGTTTTACTCGTCAAGCAGTGAACCCTGGCACAGGGCTGTATCCCTCCAAGGGCCACAATGTCTAACTTACATTCAAGAGCTGACGAGGTTACTCGCGGCTGTGTCAGTGCCTGTGAACCTACCTCATATTTGTTACTACTGGAAAATGAGCTAAGCAATAATGGTACTATAATTTATTACATTAAACAGTTTTCTACTGATGGCCACATAGTTATTTCCAGTTCTTTAGCCACTAAGAAAAAAAAAATGTTTCAGTGAATAGTATTGGGCATACTAATTTTTTGCATGTATACAAGTAATTCTTTAGGATAGATACTTAAAATTAGAATGCCAAGTTAAAGGACATGTCCTATTTTAATTTTAATAGATACTGCTGAACCGCCCTCCAAAAAAGGCAGAAATTTACATTTCCGAAGACATTGTCAATCTTGAGTGTGGTCAAGAATTTTTTTTTTTTTTTGACAACCTGATGGATGGAAAATAATTCTCATTATTTAATTTGCATTGTTTTGATTACCACTGAAGTTTAGAGTTTTAAATAATTAGTGATTCTTATAAAACAGCTTTTCTGAATGCTTTTGCCATTTTTATTTTTTTAATAATTTCTTAATTCTCCATTATGTATACTCCAAATATTTTCTCCTGGTCTGTCAATTGCCTTTTAACTTTTATGTTTTTTTCATTTGTGGATTTTAATTTTAATTGTAGTGTAGTTAACATACAGTGTTATATTAGTTTAAGGTGTACAATATAGTTATTCAGCAGTGCTGTACATTACTCAGTGCTCCTCATGATAAGTGTGCTCTTAATCCCCTTCACCTATTTCACCCATCCTCCCACACACCTCTCCTCTGATAGCCATCAGTTGGTTCTCTGTAGTTAAGAGTCTGGTTTTTTTGGTCTCTTTTTTTCTTTGTTTGTTTCGTTTCTTAAATTTCATTTGTAGATTTTTATACAGTGTCAAAGAATGTTTGAATTGTTTTGTTTCAAGATTTTTACAATTAATACTCCCTCCTTTCCTTTTGCAAGTGAATTTTAAAATCAATTTATCAGACTTAAGCATTTGTGGGTGAAATATAATGTCAGGGATTTACCTAAAATATCGTTTTTTTAAAAAGTAGGGAGGGATACATAAAATTAGCAAAATCCTAACAAATTTTAAGCTGACAGGCACATTCAGCATCAGAGTTTATTATAATATTTTTTTCTGTATTTTCATATATGCTTAAAGATACTTATACTAAAGACGTTTTTTGTTTGTTTCCTTTGGGATTTCTTTATTTTTGTTTTTTAAGAATCAGCTTTGCAAGTTTCATTTTAAAAAAATTCCGGGAGTTGGGGTGCCTGGGTGGCTCAGTCGTTAAGTGTCTGCCTTCGGCTCAGGTCATGGTCCCAGGGTCCTGGGATCGAGCCCCGCATCGGGCTCCCTGCTCAGCGGGAAGCCTGCTTCTCCCTCTCCCACTCCCCCTGCTTGTGTTCCCTCTCTCGCTGTATCTCTCTCTGTCAAATAAATAAAATCTTTAAAAAAAAAAAATTCCGTGAGTTTTGGGTTAGACTACTTTGGATCTAAAAATGAATTGCAAGACAGCTAACATTTCATTCATTCATTCAACAAACATTTATTGTATGATAATTATGTGCTAACCACTGCTCTAGATTCTTGGGTTGTATCAGCGAACAAAAGAGGCAATGATCACTACATTTTAGAGGGGAAACAGACAATATACATAACAAATTCACTTTAAAGTATATTAGAAGGAATGTTCCTATCCAGAACAATTATGTGCCTCTCCATTTGTTCAGTCTTCTTTTACATCCTTTGGTGACATTTTTAATTTTCTCCATGAAAATCTTGATTATTTCTTGTTCAGCTACTTCTAGATATTTTAGTCTTTGTTGTCACTGTGATTTATTTTTTTTCTATTCTGTTTTTCATTTTATTTTTTTGAAGATTTATTTATTTGAGAGAGAGAGACAGAGATAACAACAGAGATAGCAAGAGAGAACAGGAGTATAGAAGAGTGGGAGAAGCAGGCTGCCCGCTGGGCAGGGAACCTGACTCCAGGCTTGATCCCAGGACCCCTAGGATCATGACCTGAGCCGAAGGCAGATGCTTAACCAACTGAGCCACCCAGGTACCCCTATTCTGTTTTTTAAATGGCTAATGACAGTGGATAAGGATGTTCCTGTGTTTTTCTTTGTTGATTATCAGATTATTCTCTGTGATTTTTAAAGTACAAACTCTCTTCCTTTGTAATATAATCAACTCTGTTGTTGTTGTTGTTGTTGTTGTTACTGTTTGTTGTTTTTTTGCTTCGGCCAGAACCTTAATCACAACATTAAATAAAATGAGTGATAATTAGTATTCTTACCTTTTCTTAATAGTATAGAAATGTTTCTAATATTTATCCTCAAAACTTCCTCTAATTACCTTTTAAATCCTTGCTACCTGAGTTTTGTTGTTGTTCTGCTTATTAAATCACTAACAAGTGATTTAAAATAGGTCTTGAATGTTATAAATTCCTTTTTTGACATTTATGTGTTGTATTTTTTTATTATTCTGTTAATATAAGTGATTAATGGATTTCTTATTGTGGAAGCACTGTGGATAAGAATCTATGCCTATTTTTTGTCAGAAACCATGGAATAGCTTTCTCTGGAATCTGTTAAATTATAACCTATTTTAATGTTTCTTAACCTTTGCTATGCTTTGAATACATCTATTGAACTTTTTATTTTTTTAAATATTTTATTTATTTATTTCTCAGACAGAGAGAGAAAGAACACATCAGCAGAGGGAGTGTCAGGCAGGGGGAGAAGCAGGCTCCCTGCTGAGCAGGGAGCCCGATGCCAGACTCGATCCCAGGACCCTGGGATCATGACCTGAGCTGAAGGCAGATGCTTAACTGACTGAGCCACCCAGGCATCCCTCTGTTGAACTTTTTAAAAACACACCAGCTTGGGCCCATCCTACACCTATGAAATTTGGTGGGTGGAGCCTTAGTATGTGGAAGTTTCCAAAGCTATACCAGTATACCTATAATCAGCCACTGTTGAGAACTAGTACTCTAACATGTGGTTCAGAGGTTCTTAAAGTGTAGCTCCCCATACAGCAGCCACATCATTACCTGGGAACTTGTAAAACATGCACATGTTCCATCCCCATCACAGACCTACTGAATCAGCAGCTATCTGTGTTTTAACCAGGTCTTCAGGGAGTTCTGATGCATAGTCGTATTTGAGAACCACTGATAGAGTTAATTGTTAACAAAAAGAAGGAGAGACAGAAGAAAGGAAGGAAAGTAAGAAGGGAAAAGGGAAGGAAAAGAAAATGAAAGGAGGATGGAGGGAGGGAAGGTGGTAGAAAGGAACAAATCAATAAGATGATTTATCTTCTAAATTTATAGATTAATAACAGTAAGAAGATGCCACCCATGTGTGACTTTTTTTTTTTAATCTACACATATTCAGCCCAGATCTCTCAATGCATGTAAATTTGTATGGGAAATATATCTTTTCAGGTCACCTGTAGACTTGAAGAAAGTGCCTTGGAGGACTAATACTGTTAATGGCTATTTGGGTAACCTGAAGCAAAGATGAACTCAAGAAACCTTTGTTTTCCAATCCTGCATTAACCTAAGTTTGTAGCTTGGGAAAGTCTTAAATTTGCTAATGTAAGTCATCACAAAAAAATGAGAAGCTGGAGCTAGATAAATAGTTCCCATACTTTTTCAATGTGAGGACTCTGCATTTGTGTCAACAAAGCCACAGACACATTGCACATGCTAGTAGTGAAGAAATAGACAATGGCAAAAGTTTCAATCTGAATTTACTCATTCCTAGAAAATTTCATATAAAATATTAACAATTCAAATAAATTTGCAGTTCTAAAAAGACTAGCCTCATGCATTTATCAGATTTTATTTTTTTACTGAAGAAAAAGGAAGTCTTAGATTTGCCTGGGATTAGAACACTAAATAAGACACTGAGAAAAGGAAATTTCCATTCTTTGAAGTTGTATAACTAAACTTAAGGGGCAATTACTATTCATTCATTCAAGGACACAACGTTTGTAAGACCTCTCCATTAGAGTGACATTGTACTCAAAACCAAAGGTTTCCTCTATTATACCCAGGCAGGGGAGAAGTATGTTAACCAAAGGAGCATGATAACATGGGTCAAAATAGAGTTGCCAGACAAAATTCAGGATGCCCAGCTCCATTTGAATTTCAGATAAACAACGTAAAATGTCCTAGTATAAGTATATCCCAAATATTGTGTGGGATATACTTACACTAAAAAGCCTTGTTTATCTGAAATTCAAATAGAACTGGGTATCCTATATATTTTTTTTTTAATTTATTCTTATTTTTTTTTGCTAAACCTAGTAATTCTGGTTGCAATGAGAGAGAGAGCATGGCATGTTCGAGAAACCAAAAGAAGTTCTGAACTTCTAAGCATTTCCTAAAACATAGTATAGTTTATGTGAGATCACATCAGATAGTATAATAATTTATTTTGATAATTTTATTGTTTAATATACATTAGGAAAATATAAAATTATCACATATATAGCATGAATATATTTAAAAATTTATTTTTAACTGTAAAAAAAGGTGAGTCTAATTAAAGAAAAATATTAAGAATTATGTAGTTGTAGTCCTCAATATGACAGACATTTGAGGAACACTGGGCATTATCAGAAAGAGTGTGAGAGTTAAAACTAGAAAAGTTGAAGCCAGGTCAATATAGACTTTTTTCTAAATTAAGTCATATATTTTTATGGAAGAGGAAGAAATTTTTACTTTTGTCTCTCTCTGTTATCCACACCTAAAGAAAGACCATCATAATATTCCTGAAAACAATTGATGGGATTTTAATGTTAAATGGATTTTTTTCTTGTTTTCAAACTGGGAAAAGTCATGTATCCTTAAATATCTGAGCCCAAGGACAGAACTACTGAGAATTATTTAAAAAAAAAAAAAAGCAAAAACAGCAGGGATTTGCAGATACCAGGTCAGCATGATGATACAGAATAAATAATCAACCCAGAAAGGCTGACTTTGTATCTACAAATGTACTAAGTGTCCCTGAAGGTCAGTCTTCAACTTTAGCCCTTAAAGACTGATTTCATAATGTCTACCAAATTATTTCAGTAGAAATTATATCCCACTCCCCCAAATGGGCCTTTAAACCTAGTGGAGGGAGTCATCCTCAGATTTCCCTGGAATAGAAAGGAATTGTGCACACAGTTCTCGTCCCCATTCACACCTGCCACTTCTGAGCACTCCTTAGGACCTGCATAGATGTCCTTTGAAACTATGCAGGAGACTGTGTAAACAATTGACAGAAGTCCCACCTTAAAAATGCTCTATCTGAAATTCTTAATTGCAGGAAACAAACTGAGGGTTGCTGGAGTGGGGGGTGGGGTGGGAGGG
>NC_138370.1:20351459-20412206 GCF_054177405.1 Leptonychotes weddellii
ATGGACTCTGAAAAACAAACAGGATTCTGGAGGGGAGGGGGGTGGGAGGGTGGGTTAGCCTGGTGGTGGGTATTGAGGAGGGCACATTCTGCATGGAGCACTGGGTGTTATGCACAAACAATGAATCATGGAACACTTCATCTAAAACTAATGATGTAATGTATGGGGATTAACATAAGAATAAAAAAAATAAATTACAAAAAAAAAATGCTCTATCTGAAGCCTCATTGGAGTTTAAAAATCAAGCAAAGGAGAAACCAGTTTTCTACACCATGCTTTATAAATGGGAGGAGATACATAGGAAATTAATACAAACACTTAAGATAAAGCTATGATTTACATATCAGTTAAAAGCTGCCTTGTAGTAACGTTGAATGAGGATATTATTTATCATTCTGTGTCATCTAATACTAAAATGATATTGGCACATGTTAAGATTAATTAAAGATAGCATGCAAAGATTTTGTGGCTGAACAGACTATATCTGGCAAATAGGAGATAGTTCCTGGTTTGTTTTATTACCTACCTCCTAATCTACATAAGTTTCATCTTGAAATGTACCAGAATAAAAATTAAGGTTGACTCTTTTAACTTGCCTAGAAATTCTGACATAGGATAATTATATTATCTTTAGTTTCTGACTGCTATTCAGATAAAAATCTTCACTGCTTCTGAAGAAAAAAAAATTAATAACTTTCTGGTTCTTTAAGCAGGATATTATTTTAAGAAAGGCAAGTCTAGAGTGAGGAATTTATTGTCCAATGAAATGTATAACACTAATATGAGATTTCATACTAGTCCAGCTGGCTGCAGATCAAATAATTCAGAATGAAGTTGGGCCAAGTCTTTTGCTAAAAGGTCCCTTTCTACTATGGGTGAACAAGGAGTATTACCAGCCCAGAATAGCCAGTAAGATGCATATAGAATCAAAGACAGTGTAGGGGCCAGAACCTTGGATTATGAATCAGGAAGTCTTAGTTCTATTCCTGGCCTAGCCTTTAATTTATTATGGCTGTCTATGTGATGCCGCAACTCACTGACAAGCAGAACATTCAGGCAGTGCAAAATTTGCTGAGCCAAATGTCCACTATTTGGAAGCATTTAGGTCTTTTACTGAATTTTTTTGGTTTTCTTCCAAATGCTTGGTATTAGGAAAACAGAGCCCCTGCATCTCTAGGGGCAGTATCCTTTTCTCTGGACTTCATATTTGCCCAGTCTGTAAAATGTCTGGTAATTTTCACCTCCTCCCCATTCCGTGTATGTGTACTGTGTCCTGTGTTGTTCAATAAAGAGCATCTGGAGAAAGAGGAGGGTTGGAATTATCTTCCCCAGATAGAAGGAAAGAAGAGTAGTGGAGTCTCATGTTCAGAGAATTCCTTTTCAGAGACCTGGAGAGAATGACGCCCTAAAAACCCTGTTTATCTCCCCCAGATCCCATTGTGATCAAAGTGACTTCCCTGCCCAAGGACTAAATAGCTACTGGGGGTAAATAAAGATCATCTTTCAGATTTCCCAGTGAAAAACCATGTGGGTTGGCCATATTAGGCTTTTGACAACAAATCAAATTGAACAGTTTTTCTCCAAATTTCCCTAAGTATCCCACTGATGAGTTTAAGAAAGAAATACAACTGGAAATTTCTTCCACAACAGTGACATATATTATCTATACCTTGACAACAGCTAGTTACAGTGTCAAGACAACAGGATGTTTCTGTTCTTACTGCTACATAGGCATATATTGGGAAAAGGAGACATATATCACACCATTGACTCAAGGTCAGCTCACAGGCAACTAAATAGCTTTTCCTCATTAAAAAAGCAAATCATGGCAAACCTATTAAGAATAGCCTATTCATGTTCTAAACAGGCACTTAATTCTTAGCTGTGTTAAAGAGGGTGTATAGAACATGGGAAATACTTGCCTACTCTGCCCTGGTCAGACAACGTGTAGAGTAATATATTTAATTCTGGGCCACCAACCATTAATTGGGTCATTGACAGAATTATGTCGTATGCAGAGAAGAGTAAACATAACTAATGAGGGTTTGAAAACATGTCGTATGAGAAATCATTAAGGGAACTGAGGATGATTCACCTAGAAAAGGAAGAAAATGGGCACAACGGAGTTCTTCAAATATTTAAAAGACTCTTTCATGGAATAGACACCACTTTATGCTGTCTAGTTCTGGAGGGAGAAACTGGGAAGTTAGAGGAAGGCATAATTGGACTCCATGGCTTTTATAAACATTATAACTGTACAAATATGAAATAGGTAGCTTCCTAGGGAACAGTGCATAGCACACAGGAGATGGTCGATAAACATAGCAAATTATTGTTAAATAAAAGTGTTAAAGAACTAGCCTAGATGCAAAAGTTTTGTGCATTTAATCATGGTTATTGGTGTTCTTCCAAAACATAGTTTCTGTATATTGGAAGGAATGAAACCAGGTTGCAGGAATTGAGGAGAGAATAAATGATATCTAAATGGCATTAAATTAATAATTGCATCCATGAAAAGAAAGCAAAATGGAATATTGTAAAGAGACCAGGACAGAGAGTCGGGAGAGATGGGTTCTGTTCTATTCAGTTTGTCAAAAGAGAAGTAATCTGGACTTAAAGCTCCCTGGAATTCTTCTGCAAAGTCAGGGCACTATGGAACCAATAGCCATGATCCTAGAGTTCTAAATGTCTAAAGTCTTTAAAAGATTTTATTTATTTATTTGACAGAGAGAGATACAGCAAGAGAGGAAACACAAGCAGGGGGAGTGGGAGAGGGAGAAGCAGGCTTCCCGCAGAGCAGGGAGCCGAATGTGGGGCTCGATCCTAGGACCCAGGGATCATGACCTGAGCCGAAGGCAGACGCTTAATGACTGAGCCACCCAGGCACCCTAGATGTCTAAAGTCTTAAATTCTGAGGAAAGTATCCAAGTACATAATGAGTTCCTCCTGGAAATATGTTTTGACTTACTGTCAAAAATACAAGTATAAAGATATATTAATTATAATGAATTTTAAGGTATTTTACAAACATAAATAATGGATAGTTCAAGGAAGGCAGATAAGTGAGGACTACTAAGAAAAAAGAAGTCTCCAGAAAAACACTAAATTTAAGTCTAAAATTTAGCCTGAACTCTACCTGGGCAACAAAAGCAAAAGTTAAGGAAAGTAAATGCATTAAATAAATAAAATGCATTATTTCAATATGTTATTTCATTGACTAAACCATAGTTACAACTATTGGTTACCAGCTCACATAAGCTCACAAGAGAAAACTTGGGGCATCTCTTCCAATTCTGCATTCAGTAATGTCTCGTTGGTAGCTGCAAATAGGCCATAGCAGTATTTATGTCACAGAAAAATTGACACATGCTACAAATCAGGACTTTCTTTTTATGTGGAATCTAGTTTTTAAACATTTACCAACATACCACTCCCTACTTCTAAGAAACAGCTTCCCCAAAGAGTGCCTTCTTCTTTCACTTTGATCTCAAAATATGTATGGCCATGCTATGAAAGTATTTATTGTTGTTGTTTTTTTTAATCTACTGTAGTTAACACACAGTGTTATATTAGTTTCAGGTGTACCATATAGTGATTCAAAATTCCTTATATTATTCATTGCTCATCAAAATAAGTGTGCTCTTAAATTTGTTATTTCCTTATAATTACCATAATGTGGGTCCAATTCAGACCTCAGGGGGAAAAAAAAGACTATAGGACTAGAAAATAATCTTAAGATAAATTGAGCTATTTAGTGTGTATTAGTTATGTGGCATCACTGACTGTAAAGTAGGGTGATATTTCCAAAATGTTTAGTTGTCAGTATGTGGTAAGAACCCTAAAAGTTGGGGTATAGGATCACTTATTTGCTGACATCCTGCCAGTGGCCCCACTACAAAGAATAAATTTGACCTCTTTACAGTGACCTTCATAACAATATAATTTGGCTCCTGTTTATACTCACCCTCACATTGTCCTAGCACTCATTCCTTTCCCTGTTACTCTCCTTCCCGGCGTTCCCAATCTTTTATCCAATCCTCTTACTCATCCAACTCATTCCTGTCTCAGTATCTTGGTGTCACTCAACACTCTGCATGGAATACTATTTTCCCAGTTCTCCTCCTTCCTTTCTCCTCTCTTTCCTTCCCTCCCTCCCTCCTTGTTTCCTTCCTTCCTTCCTTCCTGCCTGCCTGCCTTCCTGCCTTTCTTCCTTCTTTTCCCTTTCTTTCTCTCTCTCTCCATCTCCACCTCCATATCTCTCTTCTACCCCATTCTTTTTCTCCTGATCATGATTTAGCCCTCACTTCCACAGAAAACTCTTTTCCAGTCACCCTATGCCAAGTGGGACAACCCCTCTTCAGTGATTGTGTAGCTTCTTACCCTATATATTTGCTTCTTATACTTGTTCCTATATGAAACCATCCTACTTATTAATTTGTTAACTTCTGTTGTCTGTCTTCTCATGGTTGACTATAATATTCAGGAAAGCTGGGATTTTTTTTTTAAATCTCTTATCACTGGTGACTATCTTGTCCCTTTAATGGTGCTTGACCCATAACAGCTATGACTGCAGGAAAGAAGGAAGGAAAGATGGGAGGGGAGAGAATTTAATGTCTTGGCCTTGATTTGAGTGGGCTAAGTTATTGAAATACCGAAAACTTCATTAATAGGTGGCTTCATTTATTAAGAAGTTCTTCTTCATGGACGACAGGGAAAGCATGAAGTAAAAGGTTCACTATAGAAGTCAACCTATCCAAAACCTGCAAATATACAGCTCTGTTTTCAGGCATGAGCTATTTGCTGGAATTTAGCCATAAGCATATGAAAGGTTAGAACAGTAAGATATTAATATCTGGGCTTTAAAAACAAAGACAATAAAATTCATCCAAAACATCTGATTTATAGTCAGCTCTATTTTGTGAAGTTTTATGGATGTATAACACAGGATACTGGTCTGTGTATTTGACACTTAGGCTGAGTGTGATGGGTGGTGAATAAGGAAGTATCCAGGAAGGAAGGGGAAGGCAATAGGCTTATTTCTCTAAAGGAATGATTTAGACCAGGGATGTTTGGTTTTATTCCTTTTGGCAGAGCATTTGAAATAATTTGACGCTCAGCCCATGGATTTGAAAATGTTTTTAAAGCACAATCTCAGCATCCAGTTAATTCAAAGACAAATTGTTCCTGAGACCACTGCTGGTAGGGCTAGGACAACTCATGACATCCTGCTTTATCCAGCATTAACTTAGTAGCTGGAAAAATATCAAGATATACTTTCTAAGGCTTTGGGAGATGTTATTTCACTGGCTCCCACTGATTCCATTATTGTTATTCCTGAAAACATATTGCATGTGCAATGTATAACTTGACTCATCTGCCAGGTAGAAAAACATAATTTTTGTGCTTGAGGATGTTATAATTGGGAAATGAAAATCACACAAAAAACATATGTGGATATAGAGATGCAAAGAACATTGTCTTGCCAAACACAAACTTTGGTTTAAAAAAGAAGGAAATTATACGAGCAAATACATTGGAGAAGTAATTAAGTGGACTTTGAGTCGTCTATTAGTCAGATTTTCCATTTTCCGGGTATTTAAAAGAGAATTACACTGAATAATCTCCAGTATTTCCAGGACTCCATTTTAATGTAGAAGCAGGATTTTACTATAAATAATGCTCTTTTGGGTTTTTTTGTTTTTGTTTTTTGCTTTTTTTAGAGAGACCGTGTGTGCCCACACAAGCAGGGTCGGGGTGGGGGCTCAGAGGGAGAGAGAGAGAGAGAGAATCTCACACAGTCTCCAAACCCAGCATGGAGCCCACCGCAGGGCTCGATCTGACGACCCCAAAATCATGACATGAGCCGAAACCAAGAGTCGGGCACTCAACCAACTGAGCCACCCAGGTACCCCAATAAGGCTCTTTTGAATAAAATAAAGTTCTGTAACACTGAGGGACATGATATATAGTAAGGTTTAAGTCTGTTTGCAAATATCCTGGACACTCTTAAGTACAAAGCATAAAACTTTATGATGACAAGAGTCTGTAATTGTGTCAGAGTCTCATTACATGTTTTAGACAGCAGGGACAATGAAAGGAAATTTAAGTAATAATCACAGCACAGTATTCTGAAGTAATTAACACAACAAAAAAATTCTTAGTTTATTCTCAAAATTGATGTCTTTTTGGAAGTAGGACTAACTCTTTCATTTTGACATTAGTCTGTTAAACCAAACACAAGTTCAGCTTACCCAGATAACTTACTTGGGTATTAATTAATACCCAAACTTAATTAATGATTCTTCGAACAATTTAATTTAATAAACCAATTCTTTGACATCTGGAAAATAATGCTCTGTAATATTAACAATCTGCTCTAGCTCTTATGGATACAGAGACCCCTATAGAATTATTTAATCCATGGAATTACCCTAGTAAGTCCCTGTTCTTTGAGGTTCCCTCCTAATGATGGCTAGAGAATTTAGGGGATTAAAAGAAAAATGCCAAAAACAAAAGGTCTGTTTCAGGCAGTCATCTTACCATCCCACTGCCAATACCATCACAAGCTCTCTTGTACCCACACCCCTCAAGCTTCTGTTGTGATATATTTTCCCTTTGAGGTCTCTACTAGTGTTCCTTTCAAAGCTGATTTCATCCAGATAAATATCAAAGACAGACGAAAAGATGGCAACATGAGTGACAAATGATTTTCCTCAAAAGGGCTAGCCCCAAGTCTGTTATATCTCTCAACAGATTTTGCTTCTGAAGAACCTTACTGTGCTTTCCATGGCCTTTTTTCCCCCACCCAATACTCTACCCAACCTTGATACCTTACACAACACACAGGGAATCTGGAAGATTCCTAATATTAATTGACTTGATTTGAATATGCAAGAATAGTAAGTAGTCATGGCCAAATAACTCTATAAGGTTAATGAGAAGCTTTAGGTATTCCTGTAAGCAACAGTATTTCCATAAACATATCTCTCTACTACAGAGAATTTAGAACGTGTAACCGTGATCATTTACAAAAATATATACAACTGTGGGGGCTTTTTTCAAGTGTTTGAAAGAAAAAGAAGCTTGAAGAGAAATATTGACAATGATACAGCCTGAAGTAGCAGTAGGTAAATGGCCCCATGCAAAAACAAAACAAAACAAAAACAAACAAGGGGTGGCTGGGTGATAGACACTGGGGAGGGTATGTGCTATGGTGAGCGCTATGAATTGTGCAAGACTGTTGAATCACAGATCTGTACCTCTGAAACAAATAATACATTATATGTAAAAAAAAAAAAAAGATAGCAGGAGGGGAAGAATGAAGGGGGGGAATCGGAGGGGGAGATGAACCATGAGAGATGATGGACTCTGAAAAACAAACTGAGGGTTTTAGAGGGGAGGGAGGTGGGAGGATGCGTTAGCCTGGTGATGGGTATTAAAGAGGGCATGTTCTGCATGGAGCACTGGGTGTTATACACAAACAATGAATAATGGAACACTACATCAAAAACTAATGATATAATGTATGGTGATTAACATAACAATAAAAATTAAAAAAGAGTACAAGGCAAAAAACAAAAAATCAAAAAAACAAAAAAAACCTGTCCACTGCACAAACTGAAATCCTGCCTTCTTTGATTATTTTCCCAATTTTTTACTATACTCAGAAATATTCTTTCAAAAATATTCTCTTGTATGGATCCTTAAATGTCTAACCACAAACAGTTAGTATGTCATAGTTGATTTGTACCATGAAAAAAGTAATGTATAACTTTTCCCAAGAATAATGAACTGAAAAGTAGTAAATATGTATCAGTCCTCGCTGATGTTTTACTTTTTCATTGCACTTTTTTCCAAAAGATGTATATTTAAAATTCAAGTAAAATGCTTCCTTGGCAGTAGGTCAGTATCTTCCCAATGAAGAGCCCATTGATGATACAGAATAGAACTTCCTTTCCCTGTTGAGTAGAAGGCTGCCTATTATTCAGTGTCCTTTTTGTCACACTGAGGAACAGGGAACTTTTTATTCTTTCTAAGAAATGGCCTTTCAGATTCAGTAACAACATGTTCTGTTCCTCAGGAAATAAGAGAAGATCGAGATAGGGCGCGGCTGGACTCCATGGTGCTGCTAATTATGAAACTGGACCAACTTGATCAGGACATTGAGAATGCCCTCAGCACCAGCTCCTCTCCATCCAGCACACCAACAAACCTGCGGCGGCACATTCCTGTGAGCTTTCCTTTCTGCTTCTTTTCCCCATGAGAATGCTACCTCTTTATTTCATACAGTCCCTCTTGCAAATGAAACATCTTCGATGGGAGCACTACCTATGTGTGGCCCTGATAAGTGTTCCATAAAGAGCACTCAAGTAATTCTGTGCTTGATGCAATATTATTTAAAAGAGAAGTGTGATTAAAAAGGAAATGGTTATTATTAGTTAGACGAAAAAGAGGGTCACCTGGGGAAATTATGTTTCCTAGAGATCAAATCATCTTTGTTGTAGTTGTTTCTCTCATTGTCAGTCTTCTCTGACATCCTATGAACACCATTCACAATGCTATGTCTATCTTGTTTAATATTTCTTTTCCAGTATCTCACAAATTTACATTGCATGTGAAAGATGCCTAAATATCTGCAGCATGCACACATGCATGCGTGGATGTTTGGATAGATGCGTGAATGGATGAATGGATGCTGGACTGACCCAGCATACTACAAGAAATAATTTAGATAGATTAACTTGAAAGTACTCTAAAATTCACTCTGTGAAACACAATGAATAGGCCAGAGGGAGAATTTTATTCTATTGTGCATTAATTTCATATAAGACAGACACTCCTCTGAGATTCTGACATTCAAAATAAAATTTGGAAGGCAGATGCCAGGACTGACTGTACACTTTACATATTTACTATTAGCTTTATATTAAATGGCTTAGTTTGTATAGATCAAGCAAACATGATGGTAGATTTAATTAAGCCATGAATCCCTTTTCAATTAATCTATTACTTTCACTATGCAATAATCAACACATTAAGGCAAGAAATTATGCATTTACCTAAGATCAAAGGGGTGGAAAGTCCTATATATATGAATCTGAGCACCTACCAAACTAGATCATATTCTTTAATTAGTGTAGTTCTATCATTGATTCTGAAGTTATTCAAGACTTATTCTGACTATGAGGCAGAATATTTCAAAGTAAATAAACAAAATGATAGCTAACCTTGGAATATGTTAGGTATTATTCTAAATGATTTATATATGTTAACACATTCATTCCTCACATTTTTCAAGTGAGTGAAACAGAGAAGTTAGTAATTATATGTGTCAGAGCTGAAGTACATACCCAGTGAGGCTTGATCTAGAGCCATGTCATTTAACCACTACACCACTGCTTTCTGTAGCTGACTGTGGTGGATATCTTAGAGCTTAAGCAAATGATAGATGACAGATCGATGGAGAGAGAGAGAGAGAGAAAGAGATGAAGAGGAAGGAAGGGAGGGAGGGAGGAAGGAAGGAGGAAGGGAGGGAGGGAGGGAGGAAGGGAGGGAAGGAAGGAAGGAAGGAAGGAAGGAAGGAAGGAAGGAAGGAAGGAAGGAAGGAAGGAAGAAAGGAAGGAGGAAGGAAGGAAGGAAGGAAGGAAGGAAGGAAAAGAAATTAGGTGCTTCAGCTTAAAATCTAATAGTATGAGATCTTTGTTTTTGCCTGTGACCTTCTGGATAATTTTTTCTTACCCTTCAGGATTCATCTCATTTCATCTTTACAGTGAAATCTTGCCTACATCTCCTTCTGTCTTCCCATAATCAATTGCTCCTTCCATGGTGCTGCCATAGTGTCTTGCACATACTTTAATAGGACAGGCATCCCAATGGAAGAAATACAATTAAAGTAATCTGAAGACCAACAAGAAGGGGTGTTTTAATCTTGATTACATATGAAGGGTGTGTAGAACAATTATACTCATTTTCATCACTTTTAAAGCCAGAAATAACCATATTTTTCAATAAGAGGTATTTCTTAGTAGTTCTTTGCCATGAATGTAGGCACGGGACACATTTTCTCTTTGGAAGTTGTCTGGTAAGAATTGTTAATATCTCCCTATCTTTTTAATCTCTCCCCTTTTCCATCTATATTGAACTTTCCTCAATCCCCATGTATTTAGAGGAAAAAACCCAACCCAGATTTCTGCTGAATGCACCTTCATATTGTCATCTCCATCTCAGAAAGCAAGACAGCTCTTCTCTGCTAGACATGTTTCTTTGTTCAGTGGTAAAGACAAAACAAAAACAGGAACAAATACAGGTGATGATTTTAGGATTCACCTACATCTACATCTTCTGCCTCCATTTAAAATATAAACTAGATTTTAATTACATGCACTGTCTCATGGAATATCACCACCATTGCTGAGCAATGGTTGATTATATGAATAGAGATCTGTTTCTAAGTTTTCAGCTCAGTATACATTTGGAATAGGCAAAATAATACCATAGAAACCTTATGAACTTCAAAGTTTGCAGGCCTGGGTTCAAATACAAGCTCTGCAACTGAATATCTAAGAATACAAGAAGATTATTTGATTTCTCAACTTCAAATTCATGTGAAAAAGGCAATATTATTGCCTATCTAATGGCTCATTGGGAGGAGTAAATGAAAGAATATATGTTAAGATGTATTGTGCAGATCTGACACAGAGCACATATTTAGCATGTGTTATTCCCTTTCCTTCTCCCATGTACTCACACCAGGCACTAGGCTAAAGATGAATAACACATAGCCTGAAGCGCTCAAGACATCTTTTTGGTCTTTTGGTTTTTCTAGGTCCTCGCTTGTTCTTTATTTCTCTTCCTTGGTATTTAAAGCTAATTTTAAAATTCTCTCATCATTCAAAATTTTTTCCACAGGCACTTTCCATTTCTTTTGATTATGACCTTGATCATCTAGCAAGGAGTACTGTCCCAGATTCGGAGGAGACACTCCCTCTTTCACACCCTTATACTCCCCTGTCAATTTACAGTTTAACAGGAAAGACAAGACACAAAATGAAACAGTGATCTCAGTTTGAGATTCCTTATGAGAAAGTGCTGGAGTGAGCTTTTTATCTATAATAAAGGGAATAAAATAATAGACTAAAGTCTTTAAGAATGGCTTGAAGATGAAAAAATAAATAAAATAAGAATAGAAATAGAAACAGAATAGAAATAAAGATTTAAAGGAGGCTGACTTGATAGAGACTTGCAAGTTGGCTGTACCTTGGTGGTTCACCCCAGCCCAGGATCTGGTTTTCTCCTCTGAAGTCCAAATATTTGATTTTGTCCAAGTACCCACTTCGTGTCAGTCTCTTAGAGCTGGCAAATGATGGCCCATCTCATGGAATGAATGCGAGTGCGGAATGGAGAAGACAGTAGTATTTACTGAGCACTAATCTGTATATATGTTATTTCATTTACCCTCAACAATCTTAAAATAAGAAGCTGAGCTCCAGAGAAGATGAGTAATTTACCTAAGGTCATACAGGTGGGGAGTGGTGAGTAATTTACTGACAGACAGACAGATGGTAAGATTTATTTCCACATATGTCAGACTTCAATGCTCATTCTGCTATATTCTGCTGATTACTCTATATTATAACCCTTCCCAAGATGCAAATTGTTCATTCACAATGGAATAAGTGCCATTTCCAGGACCAGAATCCCCTTTTCTGACAGTCGAGGAATTTTTTTCCTGATAACAAGGTATTCTGGGGCGCCTGGGTGGCTCAGTTGTTTAAGGGACTGCCTTCGGCTCAGGTCATGATCCTGGAGTCCCGGGATCGAGTCCCGCATCGGGCTCCCTGCTCGGCGGGGAGTCTGCTTCTCCCTCTGACTCTCCCCCTCTCATGCTCTCTATCACTATCTCTCTCAATAAATAAATAAAAATCTTTAAAAAAAACAAAAACAAAAAAAACAAGGTATTCTGAATATTAAGTTACTAATTGGGTTTGAATTAACATGTAAACAAGGCAATATTGATAATATCTTCAGGTATTTCATCTATGCCATCGAGAAGCTTAAGAAACATATAAGCCAGAACCCATTTCACTATCTTTAATTGAACCTCCAGCACTGATCTCAGTATTTTTTGGCCTTCCTGGACCTTTTCCCATAGTCCAAGGAGGCTATTCAAGAATTTCACTCTTCTCCCCAAACGCTGCCCAACCCTTACCCCTATCTCTTAGCAAACATCCTTGCATTCCTCTTCATAGAGAAAATGGACAATTGACAGGAACTTTGCAGCCTCACAACTGCAAATATTTATAGGTACTCCTTTTCTTCTCTTTTTTTCTCCTACATCCTCCCCTATGAGCCAAGCTCCTCTTCACCTAGTATATATTCTGTGATTTAATTCTTGTCTATTGCTCCATCATTTCTCTGCAACTCATCTCCTGTCTGAAAAATCCAGTAGTAGCTCCTCAGTCTTCAGCTGTAGCATTTGATGCAATTGCACATCCTCTCCTCCTTGGATTTCACAACTCCCTGGACTTCTGGCTCCTCTCTTTCCTTTTCTTTCATATCCTC
Organism: Leptonychotes weddellii; assembly: GCF_054177405.1. Taxonomy (NCBI): domain Eukaryota; kingdom Metazoa; phylum Chordata; class Mammalia; order Carnivora; family Phocidae; genus Leptonychotes; species Leptonychotes weddellii. The sequence continues at coordinate 20,364,021 of NC_138370.1, forward strand.
AGATGTACTTTTCATATACTAAAGTGACTCCTCTTCTTATATTTACCCCTTAAATTTTATCTCCAGATTTTAGATTCAGTTCTATGTCTGACAGAATATTCTCTCTGGAAATCACCATGGATTACATGACTTTTTCTTCATATTTGAGGGTCACCAGTGAGACCTTTTTTGCTATCTCCAGATCAGTATATCCAATGGATCACTAGCTACTCACTCCCTTATGCCATAATTGTACTGTGTATGCATCTCTACTATAGCACATCATACTGTATTCCCTACCATAGTGGGAACTACTCCAAGATTTTTATATTCCCATTGCCTGGCACAGTTGAAGCATGGGGTAACAGTGATAAATGGAGCCTAGTAGGGAGATGATGTGGAAGATGAATTATACAAAGCAAAGGTGAGTCACAGGGAAATGATTAGATGGCAGTTGTAATAATAATTTAGGGCTTGTTAACCACGTATTTTAGGTATGGTAGCAGTGGAAAAAGAAAAGAAGGAATGGATGTGAGAGATTCTGAGAGAGCTTGCATTTTATTTCTCACAGTGAAGAGAGGGCAAACAAAATAATAAAGATTTGTACTAAACTACATATTTGTGACCCTCCTTAAATCACTTACGTAGTTGTGTTTTAAGCTCCCAGCAGAATGTCACAGTAGCTATTAAGGAAGTTGAACTCTGGGATCTGAGAAATCTGAGTTTTAATGTCAGCCCTGCTGTGCAATGTGAATCTGGTCAAATTACTTGCCTTAAGCCTTAACTTTATCATGTCAAGTGATGATGATAATATCCTCAAAGGGTTGGTGAATATTGAAGCAAGTAATTGCTATATAGCATTGTCTTTAAAAGGTAAAAACACAGTAAATGGTAAATTTTTAAAATATTTCTCAGTTTGCCTCAGAACTGTTGTATTGTTAGAAAGGCAGAAGGTTACCCTGTTAATCACCTAATCAAATTATAAACAGGAAGGCAAAAGGAGTTCTGATATACATAAAGGTCAAATATAAATGGCTTATAAATTACCTGCTACTTACAACTGTCAATTTGATGTTGATTCAATTTGATATTTTGCTTCCAATTAGAATGCCTTTTATTTATTTTTCATGGTTAATTGCTCTGGCTAGAACTTTCGATTGAGGAGGAGTGATGGGAGTGGGCACCCTTGTCATGTTCCTGATTTTAGAGGAAAAGTTTTCATTTTTTTCACCATTGAATATGATGTTAGCTGTGGCTTTGTCATACATGGCTCTTATTATATTGAGATATATTTCTTCTATACACAATTTGGTGAGAGCTTTTATTATGAGAAGGTATTGAATTTTGTCAAATACTTTATCTATTGAGATGATTATATTTTTATCCTTTATTCTGTTAATGTGGTGCATCACATTTGTTGATTTGTGTATGTTAAACATCCTTGCATCCCATTCCGTCATGCTGTATGTAACATGCTTTTAATGTGCTGTTGAATTCTGTTTGCTAGAATTCTGTTGAGAATTTTTGCGTCTATATCAAGGATATTTTTTTTTAAACAGGCTCAAAGTATATTTGATGTTTATTAAGGCAAGGTTTCCTCCAAATCAACTCTTTCTATAAAAATTCCTTATATTTTTCCTTAGTTCTCATTAAGAAAATCTTTTTTTTATTCTTATGTTAATCCCCATACATTACATCATTAGTTTTAGATGTAGTGTTCCATGATTCATTGTTTGTGCATAACACCCAGTGCTCCATGCAGAATGTGCCCTCCTCAATACCCATCACCAGGCTAACCCATCCTCCCACCCTCCTCCCCTCTAGAACCCTCAGTTTGTTTTTCAGAGTCCATCGTCTCTCATAGTTCGTCTACCCCTCCTATATCAAGGATATTTACCTGTAGGTTTTTTTTTTATTTTTGTTTTTTTGTTTTGTTTTGTTTTTCTTACAGTGTCTTTATCTGGCTCTGGTAACAGGGTAATGCTGGCCTTGTAAATTGAGTTTGGGAGTATTCCCTTCTGTTCATTTTTTTGGGGAAGAGTTTAAGAAAGATTGGCATTAATTCTTTAAATGTTTGGTAGACTTCCTCAGTGAAACTATCCGATCCTGGCCTTTCCATTGTTGGAAGATTTTTTATTACTACTTTAATCTCCGTAATTATTGGTCTGTCAAGATTTTCTCTTTCTTCATGATTCAGTCTTTATCTTTTTCTTTTATTTCAGCTTTATTAAGGTATAATTGATAAATAAAATTGTGATCTATTTAAAGTGCACTTCGTGGTGGTTTGATATGTGTATACATGTGAAAAAACTCCCATCAGCCAGTTAATGAACACATCCATCACCTCACATATTTATCTTTAGGTGTTGGTTTTGTTTTTGGTTTTTTTTTTTTGGTGAAAAGAACATTTTAGATCTATTCTCTTAGCAAATTTATTTTTTTAAAGATTTCATTCATTTATCTATTGTAGAGAGAGAGAGAGTGGGTGGGGGGCCAAGGGAGAGGAGAGAAAGAATCTCAAGCAGACTCTGCACTGATTGCAGAGCCCAACATGGGGCTCAATCTCGTAACCCTGAGATCATGATTGGAGCTGAAATCAAGAGTCAGATGCTCAACTGACTGAGCCACACAGGCACCCTCTCTTAGCAAATTTCAATTATTATTTTTTAATATAGTCTTATCAACTGTAGTCACTATATTTTACACTAGATCCTCAGACCTTATTCATCTTATAGCTGAAAGTTTGTACCCTTTTTACCAACCCCTCTCTGTTTCCCCCTTGGACCCTTTCAATGCTATTGGTGATTTATTATTTCATAGCAAAAAAACTATAAAACTACTTTGATTGTGAGGACTAAGAAAGAGTTATTAATATTTTTGAGTCTAGCTATTCTTTCTTAAAACAATATTTAATGAGCATGTTTTACATGCCAGGAACTATGATATATCAGTGAACAAGACAGGTGAAGTCCATACTGTTGTGATACATAGATTCCAATAAAGAGAAACAGATGGGCACCTGGGTGGCTCAGCAGTTAAGTGTCTGCCTTCAGCTCAGGTTATGATCCAGGGTCCTGGGATCAAGTCCACGTCGGGCTCTCTGCTCAGCAGGGAGCCTCTTTCTCCCTCTCCCTCTGCCTGCTGTTCTGCCTGCTTGTGTTCTCTCTCTCTCTCTCTCTGTCAAATAAATAAATAAATAAAATCTTCAAAAAAAGAAACAGATAAGATTAGAAAAAGAGATGAGTGGAGGGTGGATGGATGGACAGATGGATGGATAGATAAATAGGATGATGGATGGATATAATTGATACATGTAGATAAACAAGGTAATAGATTATAAAATAATGATATACTGTAGAGGTTGAAGGGAAAAAACTCCTTTAGCTTGAAATGTCGATGAATATTCAAGCAAAACCTGGTTGGCCAGCAAAGGGAAATTCTGAGACGAGAGACAAGAAAGACATAGTTCCCGCTGTAGAAACCAGTTTGGTGTTTTAGAAAAACTGAATCGCAGATCTGTACCTCTGAAACAAATAATACAATGTATGTTAAAAAAAAAAAAGAAGAAGAAGAAGATAGCAGGAGGGGAAGAATGAAGGGGGGGAAATCGGAGGAGGAGACAAACCATGAGAGGCGATGGACTCTGAAAAACAAACTGAGGGTTCTAGAGGGGAGGGGGGAGGGGGGATGGGTTAGCCTGGTGATGGGTATTAAAGAGGGCACGTTCTGCATGGAGCACTGGGTGTTATACACAATGAATCATAGAACACTACATCAAAAACTAATGATGTAATGTATGGTGATTAATATAACAATAAAAATAAAACAAAAAACAAAAACAAAAAAAGAAGAACTGAAAAACAACCAGTATGGCTAAAGCACACCAAGAAACAAGAGAATGGTAGAACATAAGGCCAGAAAGTATAAATGCAGTGTACATGATACTCAACCATATGGGCCATGAGAAAGTTGAGATGTAGAGAGTAGGCACAGAGGTATTTAACTCATAGTTCTCTCAGGTTAAAATTATAAAGTGAAATGAGCCTCTGCTGCCTCCTCTGGGGATTCCTCTCACCCCCAACTTTCCTTTATGCTCTCAGGCTACCTTGTAACATAAACAGAATATTTGATGGATTAAATGCACTGCCTTTGGAGAGATTACAAAGTAATTGCATTACTCAGCATGTACTAGTTTTAAGAAGACATAATGATATTAAAAATAACATGTACTTTGCATATATCTTGCTTAATCTTCATGAAACTCTATGAGTGCATGCTATTATTTATACTCATTTCCTTTTTTAAATTTGAGTTTTGTTGACATGCAATGTTACATTAGTTTCAGTTGTACAACTTAGTGATTTGACAAGTTTATATATTACATTATGTTCACCACAAGCATAGATACCATCTGTCCCATTACATTGTTATTACATTATCAATGACTATATTCCTTATGCTCTGCTTCTTATTCCCATGACTTACTCATTCCATAAGTGGAGGCCTGTATCTCCCTCTCCCCTTTACCCATTTTGCTCAACTCCCCATCCCTTTTCCCTCTAGCAACCATCAGTTTGTTCTCTGTATTTATACAGAAATTCTTTTTGTTTACTCACCTTTTTTAGATTCCATTTGAGTGGAATCATATCGTATTTGTCTTTCTCAGTCTGACTTATTTCACTTAGCAAAATATCCTCTAAGTCCATCCATGTTACTCAAATGGCATGATCTCATCCTTTTTTATGGCCATGAAATATTTTATGGCCATATATATGTATATATCATATCTTCCTTATCCATTCATCTACTGACGGACACCTAGATTGCTTCCATGTCTTGACTATTTAAATAATGCTGCAATAAACATAGGGATGAATACATCTTTTAGAGTTAGTGTTTTCATCTTCCCTGGATAAATACCCAATAGTGGAATTACTGGATCACTACATAATATGATATATCTATTTTAATTCTTTAAGGAGCCTCCATATTCTTTTCCATGGCGGTTGCACCAGTTTACATTCCCATGAACAGTGCACAAGGGTTCCTTTTTCGCCACTTGCTTGCCAACCCTTTTTGTTCCTTGTCTTCTTGATTTTAGTTATTCTAACCGGTTGGGGTAATATCTCACTGTGGGTTTGATTTACATTTCCTTGATGAATAGTGATGTTTAGCATCTTTTCATGTGTCTATTGGCCATATGTGTGTCTTTGAAATAATACCTGTTTAAGTCCTCTGCTCATTTTTTTTAATAAGTTGCTTGGTTTTTTGGTGTTGAATTGTATAAGTTCTTTATATATTTTGGATATTATTAGATATATCATTTGCAAATATCTTCTCCCATTCAGTCAGTTCTCTTTTTGTTTTCTTGATGGTTTCCTTTTCTGTGCCAAAGCTTTTTATTTTGATGTAGTCCCAATAGTTTATTTTTGCTTTTGTTTCCCTTGCCTTAGGAGACATAGCTAGAAAAATGTTGCTATGGCTGATGTCAGAGAAATTACTGCCTGTGTTCTTTTCTAGGATTTTTATGGTTTCAGGTCTCACATTTAGGTATTTAATCCATTTTGAGTTTATTTTTGTGTATGGTGTTAAAAAGTGGTCCAGTTTCATTCTTTTACACGTAGCTGTCCAGTTTTCCCAGCACCATTTATTGAAAAGACTGTCCTTTCTCCATTGTGTATTATTGCCTCCTTTGTCATAGATTAGTTAACCATTTAAATGTGGCTTTATTTCTGGGCTCTCTATTCAGTCTATTGATCTACGTGTCTATTTTGTGCCAGTACCATACTGTTTTGATTACTACAGCTTTGTAGTATAACTTGTAATCTGGGGTTGTAATACCTCCAGTTTTGTTCTTTCTCAGGATTGCTTTGACTATTTGGAGTCTTTTGTGGTTCCATACAAATGTTAGTATTATTTGTTCTAGTTATATTAAGAATGTTGTTGGTATTTTGATAGGGATAGCATTGAATGTGTAGGTTGCTTGGGCAATATACACATTTTGACAATACTAATTCTTCCAATCCGTAAGTACAGAATATCTTTCCATTTGTTTGTGTCACATTTAATTTCTTTCATCAGTGTTTTATAGTTTTCAGAATACAGATCTTTCTCCTCTTTGGTTAAGTTTATTCCTAGGTATTTTATTCTTTTTGGTGCAATTGTAAATGGTTTTGTTTTTTAATTTCTCTTTCTGCTACCTCATTGTTAGTGTATAGAAATGCTACCAATTACTGGGTATTAATCTTGTATCCTGCCACTTGATTGAAGTTATTTATACTTCTAGTAGTTTTTTGGTGGAGTCTTTAGGATTATCTATGTATACTCTCATGTCATCTGTAAATAGTGACAGTTTAATTTCTTCTTTACCAATATAAATGCCTCATTTATTTTTCTTGTCTAATTGCTGTGGCTAGGACTCCTAGTACTATGTTGAATAAAAGTGTTGAGAGAGGACATCCTGGGCTTGTTCCTGATCTTAGAGGAAAAACTCAGTTTTCCCCATTGAGGATGATGTAACCTGTGGGTTTTTCATATGTGACCTTTATTATATTGAGGTATATTACCTCTAATCCCATTTTGTTGAGAGTTTTTATCATGAATCAGTGTTGAATTTTGTCAAATGCTTTTCCTGCATATATTGAGACGATCATAAGATTTTTATCCTTCAGTTTGTTGATGTAGTGTATAATGTTGATTGATTGCAAAAATTGAACCATCTTTGCATTCCAGGAATAAATCCCACCTGATCATAGTGAATGATCTTTTTAATTCGTTGTTGTATGTGGTTTGCTAATATTTTGTTGAGGATTTTTACATCTATGTTCATCAGGGATATTGCCCTATAATTTGTTTTTGGTTTTTGTTTGTTTTGTTTTGTTTTGTTATGGTGTCTTTGTTTGGTTTTGGTATCAGGGTAATGCCCACCTTGTAAAATGTATTGGGAAGCTTTCCTTCCTCTTCTATTTTTTTTTTTTTTTTTTTGGAATAGTGTGAGGAAAATAGATATTAACTCTTCTTTAAATGTCTGGTAGAATTCACTTGTGAATCTATCTGTTCCTGAACTTTTATTTTTTGGTAGTTTTTTTTATTGCCAGTTCATTTTCATTACTTATAATAGGTCTGTTAAATTTTCTATTTCTTCCTGGTTCATTTTTGGAAGATTGTATGTTTCTAGGAATTTATCCACTTCTTCTATTGTCTCGTTTGTTGGCATATAATTTTTCATAGTATTCTCCTGTACTCCTTTGTATTTCTGTGATGTCAGTTGTTACTTCTCCTCCTTATCTCTGATTTTATTTATTTGGGTCATTTCCCTTTTTTTCTTAATGAATGTGGCTAAGGGTTTGTCGATTTTGTTTTCAGAGAACCAGCTCGTGTTTTCATTGATCATTTTATTTATTTTTTAGTCTCTATGTCATTTATTTCTGCTCTGGGTCTTTATTATTTATTTTCTTCTATTCACTTTGGGCTTTGTTCTTATTCTAGTTCCTTTAGGTGTAAGATTAGGTTGTTTATTTGTTGTTTTTTTCTTATTTCTTGAAGCAGGGCTGTATTGCTTTATACTTCCCTCTTGGAACTGTTTTGGCCTGGTCACAGAGATTTGGGACCATTGTACTTTCATTTTCATTTCTCTCCATGTATTTTTTTTAATTTTCTATTCTTTGATTGCTTCATTGATATGTTTGTTGTTTAGTATCCTCTTGTTTAGTCTCCACATGTTTGTGTTTTTTCCACTGTGGTCAGAAAAGATGCATGGTATGATACCAGTCTTCTTAAATTTATTGAGGCTTGTTTTATGGCCTAGTATGTGGATGTGTTCTGGAGAATGTTTCATGTGCACTTGAAAAGAATGTGTATTCTGTTGTTTCTGGGTGGAATATTCTGTATATATCTGTTATGTCCATCTGGTCCAGTGTGTCATTCAAAGACATTGTTTCCTTATTGATTTTATCTGGATGATCTATCCATCCATTGATGTAAGTGAAGTGTTAAAGTTCCCTAGTATTATTGTATTACCATCAATTTCTCTCTTTATGTCCATCAATATTTGTTTTTTGTATTTAGGTGCTCCAGTATTGGGTGTATAGATATTTACAAATGTTATATCCTCTTGTTAAATTGATCCACTTATCATTATATTATGCCCTTCTTTGTCTCATTAGTCTTTGTTTTAAAGTCTGTTTTGTCTGATGTAAGTATTTCTAACCTGCCTTTTTTTTTTTTTTCACTTCCATTTGCATGGCGAATGCTTTTCCTTCCCTTTCACTTTCAGACTATATGTGTCTTTAGGTCTGAGGTGAGTTTCTTGTAGGCACCATATAGATGGGTCTTGGTTTTTTTTTATCCGTTCTGCCACTCTGTGTCTTTTGATTAGAGCATTTGCGCCATTTACATTTAAAGTAATTATTTTTTATTTATTTAAATTCAATTATCCAACATATAGTACATCATGAGTTTCAGATGTAGAGTTCAGTAATTTATCAGTTGCATGTAACACCCAGTGTTCATCACATCACATGCCCTCCTTAATGACCATCACCCAGTTACCCCATCCCCCCAGCCACCTCCCCTCCAGCAACCCTCAGTTTGTTTCCTATAGTTAAGAGTCTCTCATGGCTTGTCTCCCTTTCTGATTTCTTCCCATTCAGTTTTCCCTCCCTTTCCTTATGGATTCTCTGCACTGTTTCTTATATCCCACATATGAGTGAACCATATGATAATTGTCTTTCTCTGATTGACTTATTTCATTCAGCATAATAACCTCCAGTTCTATCCACGTCAGTGTAAATGGTAAGATTTCATCCTTTCTGATGGCTGAGTAATATTCCATTGTATATATATACCACACCTGCTTTATCCATTCCTCTGTCAATGGACATCTGGGCTCAATTTAAAGTAATTATTGATAGGTATATTCTTATTGCTGTTTTAAAATTTTGTTTTCTGGTTGTTTTTGTAGTTCTTTGTTCCTTTCTTCTTCTCTAGATCTCTTTCTTTGCAATCGATGGATATCTATAGTGTTTTGTTTGGCTTTATTTCTCTATTTTTTGTGTATCTACCATAGGTTTTGGGTTTGTGATTTTTCATGAGGTTCATATATAACATCCTAAGTTAATAGCAGTCCATATTCATTTTATGGTCATTTAAGTTCAAACACATTGAAAGAAGGAAGGAAAGAAGAGGGAAGGAAGGAAGGAAGGAAAGAAAGAATATATGTTGTTATATTTTATATCTTTTTATACATATTTTTCTTATGTCTAATTATGGCCATTTCTTTTCCACTTAAAGAAGTTCCCTTCACATTTCTTGTAAGGCTAGTAAAGTGGTGATAAATTCCTTTATATTTTGTTTGTCTGGGAATTTCTTTATCTCTCTTTCAAATCTGAATGATAACCTTGCCAGATAGAGTATTCTTATTTATAGGTTGTTTTTTTTTTTTCCCCTTCAGCACTTTGAATATATCATATATATCACTCTCTTCTGGCTTGCAAAGTTTCTGTTGGAAAATTAGCAGATAATCTTACAGGTTTTCCCTTGTAAGTAACTCTTTGTTTCTCTCTTGTTTTTAAGATACTCTCTTTATCTTTAACCTTTGACATTTCAATCATTATGTGCCATGGCATGGACCTCCTTGGGTTCATCTTGTTTGGAACTCTCTGTTTTTCTTGGACTTAGGTATCTATTTCCCTCCTAGGTTAGGGAAGTATTCAGTTATTATTTCTATCTGTTTTCTACACCTTTCTCTTTTTTTCAAGGATCACTATAATATGAATATTTGTTCACAGGATGTTGTCCAAGAGATCTCTTAGTCTATCCCCATGGTTTAAAATTATTTTCTCTTTTTGATCTTAAGCTTGTATGCTTTTCATTATCCTTTCCTTCAGATCACTCATCTGTTCTGTATCCTCTCATCTACTGTTGATTCCCTCTAGTGTGTTTTTTATTTCAGTTATTGTATTCTTCAACTTTTCTTGGTTCTTTTTAATATTTTCTGTTTCTTTATTGAAGGTCTCACTGAGCTCTTCCATTCTTTTCTCTAGCCCAGTGGGCATGATTATGATCATTACTTTAAATTCTTTATCAGGCAGATTGCTTATATCTGTTTCATTTAGTTCTTTTCTGAGGTTTTTTCTTGTTCTTTCTTTTGGAGCATATTCCTGTTTCCCCATTTTGCTTGACTTCCTGTTGTTTCTATGGATTAGATGAAACAGCTACTTGTCCTGAAGTTGAAGGAGTGGTCTTGTGTATGGTGTCCCCTATGCAGACTCTGCGCTGTGCTTTTGTTGGCTAGCTGTATGTGCTAGTTATTTTCTAATAAAATTAAATATTAGAAAAAATTAATTAGAAAAAATTAAATAAAGAAAAAAATAATATAAAAGACAAAAGAAAATAATGAAATAAAAGAAGAAAAGAAAAAAGAAAAGGAAAAAAGAAGAAAAGAAAAAAGAGAAGAAAGAACAAAATCAAAAAGAATAAAATTAAAACAAGACAGGACAAATTTTAAAATGTAAAAAAAAAAATTAGAATAATTAAAAGTTAAAAAAACAAAACACAAAACCATGGCTGGCCTGTTTTCTCTGCCCCAGTCACAGGGTGACTGGTGTAGGCTGGTGGACCCTGGGCTCACTGAGACTACAAACTCCCTATGACAGCTAGACCCATCAGGACCTTCCTGGTATGCCATTAGGACCCTCCATTTGTGGTGTCTGAAACTTCTCCTCTTGACAGCCAAATCCTGCTCCAGCCTGGGCTTTTAAGGCGGAGGGGGAGAGAGCATCCTCACAGTTCCTCAGCCCTTTTAAACTCTGCCTTCTCTTTTCTGTGCCCCAGCTGACTAGGGCTGGTGTGGGCTTGCAGACCCTGGGCTCACTGGAGTTGCAAACTCACAGAGATAACTGGGCACTCCCATTATGGTGTCTGGATCCTGCTGCAGTCTAGGCTTTTAAGGTGGGATGGGAATATAAACCGGCTTGTTCTCCAGTTCCTCAGACCTGGAGAGCTTTCTTGCAGCTCCTCTGCAGCCTGGCAGAGTTCTATTGTTGTCTGTTTTCTGTGCTAGTTGCTCTTTTAAACCATGTTTTGTTTTTTGTGTTTTTGTTTTGTTTTGTTTTTTGTTTTTTCTGTGCCCAAAGACAGAGGGGCCTGTTCCTGGTCCCTCAGTGCTATCCCTCCCTCCCCACTGCCATTTGCAGTGTTAGGAGCAGGAGTTCCCTTTGTTACCATCCATCTTTATTGCTGTTCTCTTGCCATTCTCTCTGTCTTTAGTTGTTCAGTAGCTAGTCAGTCAATTTTCAGTTCTTCGCAAGGATTTGTTCTATTAATAGGTGTAATTTGGTATGATCTGTGGAGGAGGTGATTTCAGAATCTTCCTACATCACCATCTTGAACCTGAACTCTATTATACCCATTTCCAAATGAGGGAATTGAATCACACATGTCAAAGCATAATTCTTAGCACTCAAATAGCTCATAATTTATTAGGTAGACAGACTAAATGAATCCAAGCCATTGTAGGTATCACCATGGAGGTCAGATGAGAACACAGACAAAAATGAGGTGAGGAGAAATGAGAACTGTCTTTTCATTTGACACTCACAATCTCCCTCTTGCATAAGGGGTGTTAAGTGAGTTACTCAGATCATATAGTGAGTAAGGGGTATCTATGGGCTTCTACCTCCTGACTTACTGCAGTGCCCAGCTAGCTCCCACTACTGCCCTTCTAACTTTCAATAAGCTGTTTAATTACTAAAGAAGTATATTAACACTTTCTCTAGTATTTGCCCTTTAAAATCAGACCCTCTGAAAAGTTATAGTTCTTTATTACAAACTAATGCATGGTTATGGGTGACGTGTCAGTGTCAGTTGTCAGCAACTCTTTAGCATGTCAGTGTGTGTTGGGAGTAGGAAGAGGTGGAAAGATGCTGGTAGCAGGGGAAAAAGGCCTGAAGAGAGTATGTACATGCCTTTCATATCAATGCATTTTTTTAATAGGATCTGGAGTCAGGATCTGAGGGTGGAGCAGATACCATTTCAGTAAATCAGACACAAATAAATTTGTCTTCTAACTCTGAATCTACCGACCTACCATCTTCCAGCCCAGTGGCCAGTTCTGGAACCAAACCCAAGTCTACGGTAAGTTATAAATGATAACAGTCTTTTAACATGAAATGCTGATAATCATAAGGTAAGAGTTGATATCTCATCCATTCAATATAGAAGAAATACTCCTTGAGTCTTAGTTTCAGTGACTTGATAGCATTTAATTAAGTACAATCCAACATATGTTGTTTGTTTGCTTTATAACCGATAACACAAGTACTTCACTAAAACAGGTCATGGTTCTAGAATTATGCAAAATATAGTATCAAATTTTGTTGTTGTACACTCAGATCTTTAAAGAACCAAGAGCAAAAAATCTAGAGATGGTTCTCCCTGAATTATTATCCTGACCACACCACTTACTAGTCAGAAAATCGCCTAAGACTAGATAGAGAGATAGAGATATATAAATTCACACACATCATAAATTTTATGTGGGTATTAAATGACATAGTTCATGTAAAGTACTTAGTGAAATGCTTGGCACAGAATAAATACTGAGTAAATGTAAGCTACCGTCATTATTATTATGATGCTTCATCAACTTTACAGTGCTACCAAAACAAATAAAAGGAGAATTACCACATGTAATAATATAGCAGGGTGTATTGTAAATAAAAGACATTTTCCTTTAAGTAAAAAGTTGAACGGCTACAGGAAAGCAGTATTTGACTGTAAAAGGTAACATTTATGGAGGAAGTAATTACTACTTCAAATATCTGAAGTCCCAGCAGCTCAAAAATAACCTTTCCTAGTTTAGTGAAAATCACAGTGGCGTATTATTTTTTTTAATGCCCATGTTAGCTTAACACAGAGAAACAAGTTTGGATTGCTTGTTTGCCTGACTTTAAAATAAAAGGCAAGTTTGAAATAAGACTCAAAAGAGAATACTCTGAATTTAACATGGTAGATATGTTCAATTGCAAGAATATCTAGAGCATTTTTTAATAGAATATTTATTGAATGCACTATGCTAGATGAAAGAGTGGGAGTGGAGTAAAACATATTTTCCATCTTTAAAGAGCTCACAATCTAGCAAAGCGGGGTAGGTAAGTAAACAGTGAAATGCAATATCATACTATATGGTAGAGCTAAAAAATTGGAAATAGGAACCAGTGATCTGCTACATAATGCTGTTGTTGGGTACAATGAAAAACAGGGTCAAAAATAATGTGTGTCAACAGGCAGCTGCAATGAATTGGTGCTCTTCTTTTTCATAATGGGTAAAGAAGGTTAAAATGCAAAATTTAAATATGGAACAAAATGATCTCACTTCACCACATTCTTACTGAAGTAAAAGGTCAAAGCCTCTCAATGGTTTTAAACTGAAGGTTTGGGAACCATTGGAGCATTGGCTCTTTGAACATTGGGACAGGTATGGGGCTGACTTATAAGAAAAAAGTAGAAAGGAAGGTGAATTCACTTTTTAAAGGTATTTATGCTTAAATTCTCTTTTTAAAGCACATGCTATTATCCTGAAGAGCAGCTCTTTTCTCTCTGATATTTATTCCACGCTCATCTTTTACTTTAGAGTAATTACCATTGGTATCTGCTATTTCTCCCTTGAAAGATACATATTTTAGTGTTTGATCACCTTATAATTTGTAACAATTTTTACAACTTTGTGTGCAATTCTGTCCCTTTTCTTCAGTACCCCCATGTTTATAAATGTGCTCATGTTTATAAATGCATTTCCACCGAGATATGTCTATATATATATAAAGTTTTAGAATGCGAAACATAAAACCATCAGTTTTGGGGGGACTTTAATCCTTTAAAATACTTGAAGATGGGTCTGTTTTCAAATTCTTCATGTTTGCCATATCAATTGACCAAACTATTCACCCCACAGGCAAAATTAAGAAATACTAAAATTGGGGCACCTGGGTGGCTCAGTTGGTTAAGCGTCTGGCTTTGGCTCAGGTCATGATCTCAGGGTCCTGGGATCCAGCCCCACATCAGGCTCCTTGTTCAGCAGGGAGCCTACTTCTCCCTCTTCCTCTGCACACACACCCCCAGCCCCCAGCTGGTGATCTTTCTCTCTCTCTCAAATAAATAAAATCTTTAAAAAAAGAAATACTAAAATCAGTTATTGAACAGAAACATACTTTTCCATGCCCCTAAAACAAATATTTACTGAAAAGTTGTCAACTTTGTATAAAACTGTGACTCTCTACCCAGCTGTTCAGGTGTGACTTGTTACCTGGGCGCACAGTCACAGCTTCGTAGTAATGCCACCCCTCATTAGTCAGTGAGCACTGGGAATCATTATGCAGTGGACTTCACCTCCAAACACAATATTCCACTTCAGGACAACCAAAAACTGCTTAACCCATCTTGACCAATACCACAGGCAGTTAGAGAACTGTACATGAAACTCTGTCCAGCTACTGAACTATAATTTAGTAAAATTCTCCAGCAGGCCATGAGAAGGACCCAGAAAGAAACACCCCACTGTCAAAGACAACTGACTTTTAGGAAATTTCTCAAAGAAAATGGCCAATAATTAAAATAGCTTGAAAAGCAAGTTTTTGTTTTGGGGGAAGGTTTGTTTTAATGTGTGTGTGTATTTAATTTTGTGTTATTATTGGTGTTGATGCTTTTGAGTACAATTCCTTTTTACTACAGTTTGAAAATAATTCTTTGGTCTTATGGGTCAGTTCTATGTTTTCAGTTGTTTCTGGGTAGGAATATTAGAATGAAGAATTTTACCTATTTTGTCAGAGAGTAAACAGATATTTACCCTGTCAATTTGGAGCTTGGGAAATTATCTATTTGTGTAATGGCAGTCTGGCTACTTTGTGAAAAGTGAGAAAGCTCCAGTATCCTACAGAGCCATTCTTTTCACCAGTAACTAAAATTCCAAATTTAATATTAAGCAGAAACATTAAATTCTAAGAACACCTACTTCTAACATCCACTCATAATGAACTAAACTTCTGCTCCATAATGTCATATGTTTACAAAATGTTTACTTTTATTTCAGACTTATTTAATGTTACATTTGATTTGCTGCTGTGAAATCTATTTATAATGGTGACTAACTATCACAAATATTTGGCTTTCCTTTTGTATGTAAGACCTCTGGGTTTCTACGTGCCTATTTTTTCTATAAGATTTCTTTTATATGTATTATTAGAACAGGACCAATGAGTAATCTTCAGATTTTTCATGAAGACTATGTATATATCATGCCAAAGAGTGAGCATTAAAGTAGATTTCTGTGATGTATTTCACACAAAAATGAAGAAGTCCAAAGGTAGGATACCCAGTACCTACCAAAAAACACATTAGAAAAAAGAGATCTAGTGTTTCATGTCCAAAAAATCACCAATTTCTCTCCCAAAATCTATGATTTTTTCTTTTGAAACAGTCTCATAATGCCTTTCTTGAGAGACACTTTCACAAACAACCCATGATTAGTCATATTACTTTTATACAAAGTGCTATGACTCATTCTAGAATGATATGCTGACATCCTTCTGGCCATGGTATCAGTTGCTTAAGTTGTTCCTGTATTCATGAATATAGGGTTGTTACATGAAAGATTTTAAAGCAGGACACTAAAACCTCAGGGGTTTTGTTGTTTTTCTGAAGATACTTGTAAGTGTAGGTGTTCATTAAATTACTATTCATCATACATTTATGAAGAGAGAAACCAAGCCCTAGAAAATAAAGAATACAACGTATTTCATTTGTAGAATAAGTAACTGGAGGAACAGGGACAGTCTAGCATTCTGTAGAATAACCGAGAGCATCATTAAAGAGCAATGCAAGGATATGGTTTCAATTTAGTCTAAATTCCTCTTCCCTCTTTGTCCCAGAAACTCCCTTAGTTGCCTTGTGATAGAATTCTAATAACAGTGATGAAACCCTCAATCATTTGGGCATGTTGGAACCACAGCTAGATAGAGCAGCTTTGAGTATGTCCTAAACTATCTAAAGGAATTTTGAAACATATTGGCATTCACATCAGAATGTATTATGTACTGGAAAATAACCCTTTTATTGAAGACATCAAAAACAGCAGAAATTATTAACCTTCGTTATTGTAATTGCTACAGAATAAAAAAGACAGATACATCTTATTTTAGCTCAAGGTGGCAACAGTAGGTCTAATTTCACAGATTGAATACACCCCTCATCTTTTCATCATTACTACCAAAATAGCAATGGGATAGATGAGGGAAAAGATCAACTGGTGGAGGGATGGGAGCTTAGGGCAGGCAGAATGATGCCCAGCCAGACCCTGCCAACTCCTTTAGAGAGAAGTTGAAAATAAATCTTGCCTAAAGGCTGCCATGGTGTGACAAAAATAGAGCTCAGGAGTATGCCCTCACTACAGTTCATGATCATTTCTAGATGACTTTTAAAAAGACTCCCAATACTATAATCAACATAATAGCCCACTGCTTTTACTGACAGTTCCAAAACTTGCATGGTCTATTCTATTGTTGAAGAGAACAATCTCTCAATATGACCCCCAACACAACTGATTATGCTATAGTCAGTTTAGTGAGGCATTTACATACAATCTATTATTTTTCTCCCCTCTGCATGATAGAAGCAAAATAGTAATTTTCTGGTGTGACATATACTTGTCAAAGCATTGTCCTCCCTAAAAGGTATAAATGTTTTGAGGTGTAGAGAAAAGGAGGGTGATGATGGCACTAGGTGAGAATTTTGACATGTCATTTTTAATAAATGTTATTTAAGTTCAAGTCTTTAAAAACCAGGATCTTATTTTCCCTTTTTTCAGCCAATGAGATATGGTCTAATCTACACTGTTCTTGAAAGTATCAATTTATATTTTGGGCACTGTGCATATGAGAACCATAAATTGTCACTCATAGTATTTCTATGAATCTATATCTCTCCATGGTAAAAGCAGAGACAACAAGAATATGAACTTTAAGAAAGACCCGCAAGGGGCGCCTGGGTGGCTCAGTTGGTTGGGTGACTGCCTTCGGCTCAGGTCATGATCCTGGAGTCCCGGGATCGAGTCCCGCATCGGGCTCCCTGCTCGGCAGGGAGTCTGCTTCTCCCTCTGACCCTCCTCCCTCTCATTCTCTCTGTCTCAAATAAATAAATAAAATCTTTAAAAAAAAAAAAAAAAAGACCCGCAAGTTTTATCCAGGTAATAATTATGGAGAAAAGCATTTTTCCTCTGTAATAATAGTATCAAGTAGAAAAAGGACAAACATTTATGGAGTGCACACTATGTGGCAGATATTATATTATGGACTGGTAGGGCATAGTTCATTGAATCCTCACAACAGCCTTTTAGGTAGATGCTATGATTTCCTAGAGTTCATCGATGAGGAAACTAGTATTTATAATGGCTAATCTGAGTTGCCTGTGGCCTCATTGCTAGGAAAGGATGGGGCCAGGATGACACCCAGATCTTCCATGCTCCTAAACACTGCTTTATGCAGAGATTCACCTGCCGACCACCTGGCTTCAGAATCAACATAAATTGGTCTGAGAGGTTTTGTGTCGGAAGCAAATTGCCGCTGATATTTGAGTTATCAGAGTGCACAAGCACAGTTTCATTGCACAATAAAGAACTGGTTCGTCAGAGCATAGCATAGGTCATATTGTTCTAACATCATTTTCTAGATCATCTGTCTACCATAGATTTTTTACGTGTTTGTAAGTATATATATACATGTGTATTAAATTATACATATATATGTGTTATATATATATCAGAAAATATATACATTTATTTGTGTGTATGTATATATGTGTATATACAGACATACATTCTCTGGTGTTATTTTCTAGAAACCTGTGTTGAGTAATTCTTAACCAAATGGTTCAATTTTTAATGAAACCAAATTAGTAATTAAGTTTTTATATAGTCATAAAATTATTATTCAGTATAAATTTTTATATTAATTTTGTTTAAGCCTATTTCTTAGGAAAAACACAGAAACTACAAAGGCAGATCTATTCACTGTTACCAGGTGTGGGGTGTGGTGATGTCTGTATCTGGGTTAGGAGATGTAAGGTTTGAAAAGGCTTGAGAAAGGGTTTCTAAAGGGAAGCTCATAAGGTAGAGGACAGAGGTTAATGGACACCTTTGAAAAACAATAATCAATTTAATTGTTGCTTCTGTAAAAGGAGGACTTCCATGTAGGCTGCTTCAAAATAAAAAATATAAAACTCATGAAATACTGTTTTGATAGAGAGTAATTTATTAAAGATGTCACAGACAGTCTGATTGGGAGTATGATATTAATTTATGACGAATTAGCCACACAAGATTTAAAAAAGTATTCTTAACCTGGAATTTATGGATTTATTTAAAAGGGTGCCTGAACCCCTTGAAGTTGTATTTTAAATTGTATATGCACACCAGCATTTACACGTGGGAAGACTGTCAATATCTGCATCAGATTCTCAAAAGACTCTCCAAGCCTACCATAAAGAAATGCTCATTTGAGATTTGATGATTCAGCCAGTTTTCCAGCGAAGAGATCTGATGAGCATAAGAACACCTTTGTTATAAACAATATACTTCAGGCACATTGACAGGAATTATTTCATTCAAGTTTATTTCCTGGTGGAGAATTCCACAGTAGCCTTTTTGCAATAAATTAGGCTATGCTTCATGGATATGTGAAAACTAAATCTGCTATGGAATAGAGTACCCATTACCATTTGTCTCAATTATACAGAATTTCAATAAAATTAAAAATGATCCAAGAAAGAAAAGAAAAATCATTAGGGTTTTCCCATAATAGTTTCAGTGTAAATCAATTTTTTTTTGTAAATCAAATTTTATATCTAAATGAAATCACGTATCTTATACATATGATCATTAAGCTAACCTCATTATGCTTGAGATGTATTAAATGGCAGGCATTAAAACTGAAAACAAGAATATAGATTCTGGAGTCCAAATCACACCATTTTAAAGTATCTTTTAAAACCCAATTCATACACAGAATTTTAGTACTATTTGTATTTTGTTTTACCAGGGTATTACCTACTATATTTTTAAATTATATACTATGTTATATACTATATTTTTGTTTAAATCATTAGCAGATGGTTATTTTTAGCACAACTGGTAATTTTTCCTAATGCTGCCCACTATTTAAAACAAAATAGAGGGATAAAGCATTATTGTCTTTTTTACAAAGAGGAACTGCAAATACTCCTTTTTACTGAAGTCTGGGGGAAAAAATTCAAGATAATATATAAAACTAATTAGAATTTAATAGTATTTCGTAATGTCACATGATAAGTAAAGAAAATAGTCAGCATAGTTAAGGAAAAAATGACACACAGAATTTTTGAAGAAAGTTTAAGTCAGCCTCTTCTGAAACATCAAAAAAAATTAAATTAGTACAGTTTACCATTAATAAGTGCAAAATGTAATGGTCTTAGAAAAATGTCTTTGATTGTAATGCTTTTGAATGTGGCAATTTTACTCTGACATAGAAAAGCAATAACATTAAAGTATATGGATTTTTAAAGAAATATTTGTCTTTGTTCACTAAGATCCTCATTGTTTATGAGAAAGAAAAATAAAGCAAAATTTATTGCTTTTTTAAGAAAAACTGAGCCACTAAAGAACTGGAAAAAATGTTTTTAAAAAGGACATCATTCTGTGATTATTATAATGAGATGTTTCTTAGAATTCTATGATTGTAAAGCATAGAGGCATCCATTCACATATTCTGGATTTTGAAATAATAAATATGTAATTCATTAACCTTGGGCTTTGAAAAATAGAAATATTTTTATAGTCATTTTCTTTTATATTTAAAATAAATTCAAAATTCTCTCATTTCTTGTGTTTGAAGATATTGACATCTGTTTCCAATGCATTTACACATTAATTCATGACAGTCTCATTTGGGATGGGTTATTTGATCTCCACAATGACCTCCTCACATCAGCCTTTTCACTTTGAACCTAGAAGTTTTGTTTTGTCAAAAATAAGCACTTGGGCGCCTGGGTGGCTCAGTTGGTTAAGCGACTGCCTTCGGCTCAGGTCATGATCCTGGAGTCCCGGGATCGAGTCCCGCATCGGGCTCCCTGCTCGGCAGGGGGTCTGCTTCTCCCTCTGCCCTCTTCCCTCTCGTGCTCTCTGTCTCTCATTCTCTCTCTCTCAAATAAATAAATAAAATCTTTAAAAAAAAAAATAAGCATAACTTGTACCCAGATACACTGATCCTTAATACTAAACACTGACTGCATGGTATTGAAAGAATTTTTCAATTTTGCAAAAGTGTTTTTCTATCTTGTTTGTGTTTATTTTATAATAGTCTAGTTAATTAAGTTGTCCAGAGGAGAATTCCTAAAACCCCCCAAAAAGGGGGGGGAGGGAATGGAACACATATGGATCATGGGACAGTTAGAATTGAATAGATTCCATTAGGGCAAAATGAAAAATCATCTCTACAATCTAAGGTTTAGTCATATGAATAGTACTTTTGTGTGTTATCATCATTACAATGAGAAAAATTTAGTTTTTCCATGTGCTGATGTTACTTCTCGAATCCAGCTCATATTTTCGTCCAAGAGCAATAACAACTTCCAGTTATTTCTGGGCAATGTAAAATGGCAAGCCAGCAGCATGCCACATCACAGCAACCAAGAATATAATTCATAGCACTGAGCAATAATAATAACCACTAAGTCATTTTCACAGTCCTCTGTCTCTTCATTTCAGACCTCGTTGTCCCAAAGCTCTAATTACATATTCAATATGTTTCCCCCCCCTTTTTTTTAACTTTTCCACTTTGATTCTTTGACTGATAATTAATTTCAGCCCTGGCATTTGTTGGCCTCAACACTCACTTCTTAAAGACAGTTGAAGTCAGTTGAAATGTTGAACCAAGGACTCCATGGGAACATTCACTAGCAGTTACACGAAGTTTACAGTTGGGTCTTCTTCAGTGGTGAGCTGTCTACCACATAACAAGTTTCTAAATGAAAAAGTAAAAACATCCACCATGCATTCGAGTATTCTGAACATCACACATCTAAACTTTGGAGTCATATAACAAAAGTATGAAAGTAAAGGAATTATTTACTTTCAATTCACGATGTCCTAAAACACCATCGCTTGAAAAATATCAATATTCCTGACTCTTCTAGGTATTTTATGAACACTTTGTGTGCTAATTTCCTTTTTTTTTTAAGTCAGTAGTTCATATTCTTCACATTATTGCCGCCACTGCCATTTTTAGTGATTCTCTTTTCTTTCCACTTTAATGGCTTAGTGTAATCCAGATGAGTTCTGGATTTGTAAACTCCTTCAAAGTAAAATCAGTTGATGTTCATGAAAATGACTCTCATTGTTTCCTGTTCACTGTAAATTGCTTTATCCATTTTATTTTGTTGTTGTTCTGTTGATTCATTTTGAAGGCCCCATCTTTGTATGTAAATACTACAGTAATTCACCAAATGGGCACTTATCAAATTATCCATAATGCAAAATGCGGAGAATCATACAGACAGGCAAAACTACCTGAATAAATCAGTGCTGTTCAGACCGTGCTCTGGGACACCCCCAGAACTGCCTTCCTCCACCTGCCCCAACCAGACTTACTTACTTTTATCTCTTTTACATATTGGCCTTATGAATGAGATCTTCTTTGGTCAATCCATAGCATAAATTTTGTCCAAATCCTAGACTAAGCAATAAGATTGAGAAAATGTTGAAGAATTTTTTGTGTGTGTCCAGAGAGCCTCTGATATATATCTCCTCCATTTCCAAGGTCATTGTGATGAAGCTGCCCCTAGAACTCCCATGCTGCTAGGGCAAGCTATTCATTCCTAAAGCTTCATCGTCACTGAGTCCCGAACTCTGGGAGATAAGATTAAGTGCGAGAGAGAGAGAAGACTGTCTGTATCAGAACAACCTGACTTCTCCTGGGTCTGGGCTTCTGCTGGCCCAAATCATTAAGGTTTTAAATGTGAAACAAATTCTATACTTCAGAACATTGGGTTGTAGATAGGTTTGTTTGCCTTTTTGTTTGTTTGTATACTTTGTTTCTATTGGGGAATAAAGTCAGAATTTTAAATAACTTTAGTGAAGGGGGGAAATCGGAGGGGGAGACGAACCATGAGAGACTATGGACTCTGAAAAACAAACTGAGGGTTCTAGAGGGGAGGGGGGTGGGGGATGGGTTAGCCTGGTGATGAGTATTAAAGAGGGCACATTCTGCATGGAGAATTGGGTGTTATACGCAAACAATGAATCATGGAACACTACATCAAAAACTAATGATGTAATGTATGGTGATTTACATAACATAATAAATAAATGAATAAATAACTTTTAATGGATTAACATTTAGAACTCAGAACATTTAGAATTTCCATTTAGATATATTTCTTAAGCAAATATTAGCTAAGTATTTAATTTTACAATTGGAATTTTCTGATATCAAAATTGTACAATCATTTCCCTACTTGTAAAACATTTATCATTTATATATGTGTGTGTGTTTATTATATATAACACTACAATGGACAGTTCTGTATACATTTTTGTCTGCATTTCCAAAATTCTCTTAATGTGGTTTCATAGACCAAAGAGGAATTGCGTATTTGTTAAGGAGAAATTTTTTTATTACTAGTAATAGAGAACTTTTCTTATATTTATCAGACATTTGTACATCTTACTTTAATAAAAAGGTAAAGAACAATGTTAGCAGCCATGTGTAATAACTGATATATTCATGGCTTCATAAAATTATTCTACATTTTACTTAAAAAGCATTTCTAGTAGGTGAACTATAGTACTATTAATGCTATGAACATTAATTTTATGAACTCTAATTCTTCTTTTTTTTCAAGAAGCTGTAAGAACTTGCTATAGCTACGTGTAAGCCACTGTGCTAGGCACTGGGATAGAATTTTAAAAAAACGTTTGGAGGGAGAGGACGTGATTGGAATCTCTGGAATCGGGCTCTGGGACCAAGAATTGCCTGGAGAAGTTGTATCGGTAAGGGTTTCTGAGATACAGACATGTTTGGAAGTGAGGAAGGCCAAACTGGTCAGAAGGCAGAGTTGGTTCAGCCGCAGTACAGTAAGAGCTGTGGCCTCAGCTGGTTGTATGGAGATCTCTGGAGCTGGGTGACCCTTCAGCATTGTCGCAAATTGAGGAAGAGGGTTAGGTCCTGGCACCAGCCAGTCAGTCAGTCTTAGGCTACCCCTAGAAAGTGAGGTAACTTTGAGTGAGCCAGTTCCTTGCTGGCAGGGCATTTCCCACACTGGCTGCAGGAAGGGAGCTGACGTACTGTCCCTGAAGAGGGAGTAGCTCTGCAGTCTCCACCACACATGCCATGACCTTCACCTTCATAGGGTGCATTCTCTGGTGCGAGCAGCAGATACCCAAACATGTGGGTATGAAAAGATGTTAACAAGAACCAAATTATAGTTATTAAGACCCGGAGGGAACAACCCTGAGGAACAGGGAAGATGCAGGCTCATGTGTACTGTTGAAGGTAGAACTCATAGACTTTGAAAACTGACCTTTTGCAAAGGATTAGCAAAAGGAAAAAATTTAAAGTGGATTCAAGATTTACATCTTGAAGAAGTAAGACAATGGTAGGACCATGGACTAAAGGGATAAAGAAGCAGAAGTAAGAATGAGAAGAAGAAAAAGCAAGGTTTTTAAATCAACCTTATTTTAAGATATAATTTACATACAATAAAATATACCCATTTTAAGTGTGTGTACCTCCAGAATGTTTTTGGTAATAATGAAAAAGAAAAACAAAGGCTAGCAGAGGAAATTTTATTGAGGGAATTTTTATTATCCTTTTTTTTTTTGCATTGTTTTATTGTTTTCCAGGAATGTCATCTTAGCTAAACATGCACTACCCAATAGAATGAAATCACAAAACACATTAATTTTTTTATTACACCTTCCACAACAAACACCCATGTCAGCTACTTTTCTCCCTCCTTGATTAGACAAAAACTCAGAGACTCCCATGAGTCTTACGACACTCTTAAGTAATACAATCATTTTAAATTCCAAAATGTAGCAGTCATGAATCAGAAATGAGGTTTAATTTCTGTAATAATCAACATTTCAGTCTTCCTTTACCTGTAAGGTTTCTCCCTGTCTCCTACTTTGGTCCTGCTGAAGGCAGGTGTCTGCCTACAGATAGGGAAGGTTGGGAGTAGAGGTTCAGCTTCCTTTTCCTGCCTAGCTCACTCCATGCATCACTGGCTAGCAGCTGTGTCATGAGAGGTTGGATAACACAGAGAACAGAAAAGTTCTCACTGGATGCACATGAATGCTCTATGGGTCTGGAAGATATCTAAGAAACTGTGACCTGCTATTATCAGTTATCTGTTGCTATGTAACAAAGCATATTGAAACTTTAAGATCTAAAATAATAATTATTATTATTTCTCATGGTTTCTAATAAGTTCAGAATCTGAAAGAAACTCCAGCATGTGGTTCTAGTTTAAGATATCTCATGAGGTTGCAGTCAAGTATCTGTTGGGATGCAGTCATTTATAAGTTTTATGGAGGCTGCAAGATCCATTTGTAAATTGGCTTACTCAGTGTGACTGGGAGATTAGTGCTGGAAAATTTGTTCTTTGCTATGGGGATCACTCAGTGGGGCTGTTTGGGTGTCCTTGTACATAGCACCTGGCTTCCCCCAGAGGGAGTCAAAGAAATCAAGAAGTCAGACTAGCATGCCTGCCATATTTTGTTGGTCATGCAGACCAGCCCTGGTTGAATATGGGAAGAGATCAAACAAGGACATGTTTATAAAGGTGAGAAATATTGAGGGCCATCTTGAAGGCTGACCAGCAAAATGAGCCATGTTTCTCAAACATGCAAAGACATTCACCGCCTCCAAAGGCCCTCAGAAGACTCATCTCATGACAGCATCTTGTCATATAAATCAAAGTTCAAGATCTTGTCATATAAATCAAATCCAAGTTCAGTGAGACTTCCCAGTTCCTCAAGTACAGCCCTCTTGACCTGAAGGCCTGTGAACATGCCCAACAATCAGTGGTATGATAGATACCACATCACCACTATAAATTCTCCCATACACAAAGAGGGTAAAAGAAGCACATGGGAGTCAGTGGCCTGTAGAACTTCTGAAAAACAGAATAGCAGATACTTGAATGTTTTGGCTAAGAATCTTTCCTACTACTTCCTGGGAATTATTCTCCGTGGTTCCTGGTTCACCCCCTTTGAGATCTTGGTTCTGCCCCTTGAGTCATCCTTCCTTTTTCTTATGAAATTGACGGCTGTTTGCAGCTAAGTAGTTTCCTCATCTTGGATTCTGCCTATAGAGTTTGGGGGTTCCAAAGCCTTCCATTGGTTCTGCACTGTGTCTGAATCTTTCGATCTAAGATAAAGGTGTTTCTGCTAGTACAATCTCTTTGAAACTTTGTGCATCTCCTGTGTGTCTTATAAGAGCTTACTCCATTAGACAGAACCAACTTACAAATCTCTTCAAGATAAGTCTTTCCCTACCTCAGACCCCCACTAGGGCTTCTGAGAGGCAGTGCCCTGATGATTCTTAGAAATCCTGTTGTTTAATATAAAGGATCTGTGATACATCCTAAACATCCCTGGTGAACTTTTTGTGTGGACAATTTTCTGAGGCATTATCTTAAATAGCTTTGAGGCTTTGGCAAAGAATTTTATCTTTAGATATGTTTTCTTGGCTGCAACCTAGATTTGATCTTACCCAGAAATGATTTCTTAATTTTACTATCATTCATCATCTGGAGAAGTTGTGAAGAAGCCTATGTCCCTCCTTTTGCATTTTAGTATAAGGAACAAGAAGGCAGGCAATACCTTTAACCCAGCCTGGAGATCTCCTTTGCTAGATCACTAAATACCTTCCACATTTTCTGCTTTCCACAGGACCACACACAACTGTCCTCCTAAACTTTCTGTCACTAAATGAAAAGGATCCTTTTCTTCTAATAATATTTCCCTCACTTTTCTTTAAGCTCTCACTGAAAGCTTCCTCAAAGGCCATACAGCTAGTGCTCACAGTATCTTTGGGGTCCTTTAGCCTTTCAAAAGCACTCCCCTCAAGGCCCAGCTAACATTCACCTGCCACCTGATCCCAAAGCCACTCCCACATTTTGTCAGTTTTTACCTTTTTTGTTATAGTAGCATCCTATCCCTAGTACCAAAATCTGTATTAGTTGTCTGTTGTTGCATAATAGATCAAGCCTAATTTAGTAGCATAGAACAACAGTGGTCAATGTATCATGGCTTTCATATACTAGAAATTCAAGACTAGCCTATTCATGCACTTCTAGTACAGGGTCTCTAGTGAAGTTGCAGTTACGTGTTGGCTAGGGGTGCAAGATCCACCTCCAAAATGATAATTACTCACGTGGTTGGCAAATTGGTTTTTCCCCAAGTGAGTCCCTTCATGAGAGAGCCTTAGTCTCCTTACATCATAGCGCTGGCTTCCCCGGGGTGAGAAATTTAAGAGACCAAGGCAGAAGTTGCAATGCTTTTTATGAACTAGTTTTGAAAGTCACACACCATAATGTCTGTTGTATTCTTTTTGGTCATACAATACTGATTTGTGTGGGAGGGGACTTTCCAGGGCATGTGTCCCGGGAAGCAGAGCTCACTGGGAGACGTCTTGGAGATTAGCTACCACATCTCTAATTCCCTTAATGTGGTCTTTATGTTTCTAGTTTTGCAGGTCACTTAGTTTTTCCACAGCCCTTAGGAAGGCAGACACTTGTAGCTTCTCCTGGCTGAGGCCTGTTGACACCTCTAGTCAGTCCTCTGAACAGGTCCTCAAATTATGCCACGCATACATCTCTGATCCATAAGAAACACTCACACTGCCTTTTCCTGAAAGATCTAGGAATCCAGCTGATACTAATACAGCCACTTCTCCTGTGACTCATCACCAGCTAGGCAGCCCAATCAGGCCAGATCAGGGTCCTGTGTCCCCCAGGCTGCAGGGACACATACCAGACTCTCCATGTCTGAAGGGTATGTTTGAAGCCCCTTTAACCAGCCTTGAAATGAGAGCAGACACCCTACTTACTAACACTTCAGGGCAAGATGTAGGGGAGGATTCATAGCACACCAAAATCTCTCCCTGAAATCACTTCTTCCAAAATCTTCTGATTCCTGATCCTATTATATCCTTTGGGTGGGGGAGGGAACACTTGACACATTGTCCTCAAAATACATTTTGCAGCCTCTACATTGTTGTCTTTATCACTACTCATTTTGATATGAAGCCTGTCACCTTAGGTCTTAGGTCCAAACCTCAGTTTTAACATCCTATCACAGGGATCTGTGTCCTGAACTGGGGGTATGAGTGCCAGGAACACATTTGCTCTCTGCTGGTATCTGAGAGATGAGAACACTTTGATTAAGATAAAATCACAGATTTGAGGTTATGGTGGTATTTTTTGTCACTCACTAAAACCTTATTCAGACAGGACTAAAAATAAGATACACACAACCCAAAGTCGGTTGACCACCACTCTTCAGTTCCTTAATTGGCCTGCTAAAGGTAGAATTTATATACCCCAAAGCAGGGGATAATACTTAAAAATTGGTTTTCCTTCAATATACTGTCAGAATACATGCTAATAAGGTAACATGTTAAAACAACACAAAATAATTTGTATGTTGACTTACAGTGGAGCCATAGATTAACAAATTTGAACACAATTTTAAATTGATAATGGCAGAGATAATAAATCATAGTAATTTTGCAGGGAGAAAAAAATAGCAGTTTGCCTAGACTTTGACTTTTTTCTAGTTTATGGTCTACATGACATAATTTTTTTTTTCTCTTATGTGACCTGGTTTTCTCTTCAGCTCCAAGTGCTAAAGAAACATCCTTCCACACGAGTCAGACTTTTTTTTGGGAAGTGTAATGAGGAAAAGGCCTATGACAAAGGATGGGCTCTGTCTGGCCAAAGGTTCTGGAAGTTCAATTTGGGGCTGAGATCCAGAAGCTTCAGCAGCTTCTGGAAATGAAGAAGGATAGATTTCAGCAATAAGTACTCATATTAGATCTCAAATGGTCAGATAGGCATGGGTGAAGGGAATCAGGTCAGGTTCGCTCCAGGGGAGGAAAGATGATATATTCTGACTTAGTTGCTGCATAGACAGCAGGAATAGGTCCCAAGGATACCTGCTTATATTTATACTTAGGCTGAAGGACTATTTTTCTTATATTTTTCAAAACAATAGAATACTAAACATAATTTTTTTCTTACAAAATTTCTGAAAACTTTCATTAAAATATTGTCATCAAACCAGAAAAGAAGTACTGCATATATGGCAAAAACTATATAATGCCACTTAAAAGCTGGAGGTACAAAATTAAAATCATTTCAATATTTTTATTACTGTTAACATCATATATTTATTATTTTTTCCACAATTATTCCTAGCACATTTCTGAGTTCCACAGAGTAAACATTACTCATTGATTGGTTTAAAGAATATTGTCATAGATTATCCATGATTCCATTTGCTGTATAAGTTTAAAGGGGCATTACAAGGGCATGACTATATGCTCCCCTGTGCATCTTTTCAAATCAGTTCAATTAAAGTTGTCAGTTGGCACATAAGAAAAGTTATATTACTCTTTCAGGCTGATAAAGAACTTTCAGTATTGGTATAAACAAACAAACAAAAATATACATAATCAGAATTTAAATTTAAAATAGACTTAAGAGCACATTGTTTTGAGGGGTTTGTAAATAAATAAAATTAGTATATAAAATATTATATTGTATATAGTATTTTATATATATTATATATTTTTTTTCTCCATGGAAGAATCTTTTCATGTTTTTTAAATTGTGTTTCTATATAATGTATTTCACAGTGCATAAGAATGTTCCTCCACCCCAAAAAGATACTTTGGAGAAAAATTCTAACACATTTAATCTCTTGGATCATAAGTTTGATTATTAAATATATTATTTTCAGATATTATATTTTACTCCAGCAGAAAATTAATATACCACTGACTTAAAGTTCTGTAGCCTTCAGATGATTGTTAGATCTTTCAAAAGACTTTCTTCTTTGGTGCCAAAATAGTACAGATAGGCTCTTACAACTACTAAGTTATTTTTCTTGGAATGAGGAAGTTTTACACCTTGAAAAGGATAATATACCAAATAAAAGATTAACACTAGTTAAAATAGTGTCATCATTAAAACTTTGAAGAATAAAAACCAAGGTAGTTGCAGTATCTTGTTTTTTGTTTTTATGTTTGGTTTCTTTTGTTTCTTTTTTTCTTTCAGAATGCTGCCATCTTCTGGTCAAATTGTATATTACTATGAAGTAATATAAACACACAAAATAAAAGATCCACAATATGAGGCAATTTAGGTTTATATAAATTCATCTTTTATCATTAGGGGTCACCTATTTAAGATCTGTGCCTCTATTGTCCCCAAACTAAAGAGCTTTAAATAATTTTCGGGAACTTTAGAAAGTTAAATTCACAGAAGTTGTTTCAAGACTGGTAATGCTATCAAAATATACATTGCACAGTAAATGCATAGGGAAATACAGATAAGGCAAAGTATCCGTAGGGAATATATGACTTTGTTCTACTTCTATAAGACTCTATGGCTAGGGGCGTCTGGGTGGCTCAGTTGGTTAAGTGTCTGCCTTCAGCTCAGGTCATGATCCCAGGGTCCTGGGATGGGGTCCTGGGATGGAACCCTGTGTTGGGCTCCCTGCTCAGTGGGGAGCCCGCTTCTCCTTCTCCCTCTGTCATTCCCCACACTGTGCTCTTTGGCTCTTTCTATCTCGGTCAAATAAATAAATAAAATCTTTAAAAAAAATCTATGGCTAAGAATAATTAAGCAATTTTGACATATATTTGCTACGTTCATTTCTAAAACCTTTAATTTTCTAAGTAACTCATCTTAAAAGAATATTTCTGTAGTATTTTATAAAAACCCGTAGTAAATGTCCCCCTTTCAACAAAGTGGATTCTTGTGGTGACACCTGTCTTTTTGTCGTAGAGTTGCTTATATTTGTACTTCTTTTAAAATTATTTATTAAAGGATATGTAATTTAAAGAGCTAGATTTGATATACACAAGTATATGTAACTCCCTGTATGTATACTCCTACTCCCACACTCTAGTTTTTATTTCTTTCTATTGATTCATTGAAAAAAACTGAAGCTCTTACCATGTGCCAATCTCTGTAGTAGGCACTGAAAATTCAAACAGAAGATGCCATCCTTAGATTTAAAAGCATGCAATTTAGTGGGTTCCTTTAGCCAAGTCCTAGAAATCCTCCCTGGACCACACACACAGTCTTTACTAATCCATCAAAAACATTTTAATCTACCAAAACCCAAAACTAGCAAATCACAGTGCAAGAGTATGAAGCATCTAAAAGACTCATGAGCTATTCTTTTTGTCACTGATGCTTTCTGCCAAATTTTTTTATTTTCCCCCTCATCATATTTACAATTTGCTGACACATAAAATCCACACCCAATAGCCATGAAATCAGCACAGTAATCAATATTTAATAGGTGAAGAATCTTGACACAGTGAGACCCACTGATTTGACTTACTTGACAGTATTCTAGATATACTGCCCTAGCTATGTTCAAAAATTGCCTGATTAAAGAGGTTGGTTTTGGACAGGGAGAAGGGAAAGGGTGTTGTGCTCCAGAGCAGGGCGTGATCCAGAGCAGACAGTGCCAAGTGGCACGAAGGATGCTCATTGAAGAGCCACCTTAGAGCTCAGAGGAAGGAGGAAAGCATGCCATTAGCAGCTCTCCCCAGCTTTGCCTTATTTCACTCATGGCACTCTACTATTTTCCCCATTATCAAAAGGAAACAGGTAAAAGGTCACATGCATTGCTGAGCGGTGTGCAAGGGATTATATGAAAATGCTCTCCGTATTCTCTGTAAGAGAAAATATGAGCCACTGCACAGAACATATTCTTAAGAATTCATGTGATCAGTTCCTCAGTCAAACCATTCTCTTCACCTTCAAGACCCAACTAAGACTGCAGAAGAATGGCCCTTCTTCTTTTGGATGCTTTTTCTTAGAGCAGTTGTTAGAGTACAATTTAAACTCTTTCAGCCTTCACACTGATAAAAATTAGGAAATCTACAAGTCACTCTTATAATTATCCTAGATATCAATATCTCCTGCTATTTTGGAGCTGACATATGTTTTATGTAGTATTTATATTCCTGTGTTTTCAAATCCAAGTTTAATACATTATACCATAGTTACACGTACTTTATGCCCTTCTTTGAATTAGAATGGCAACCAAGCTGTGAAGTATATATATAATTTTTTAAATTCTCATCATAGAGCAAAAAAAAACAATAGCTATTAAAATTTTCAGTTAAGATAGTACATTTAAAGAATTTGAGATTGTGTCAACCTGCCCTTCGTCCTCCTGGTTCAGAGGTTAAGTGGAAGCTTGGATTCAGAATGTTCACTGCGGAAGATCTCAGTCCGTAACAAACTACACCATCATTGACACGGCATTTCTATTCCATTGAGAACTATTTAAAGAGGCAACATTTTAAATATTAAAAATCACAAATTAAAAGAAGATCCAGTTCTTTCATTTATAGCCTTTGCCCTTAAGCAGAAAATATCACCTTATAGGTACATATTATTTGTCCCTCATTAATGCTTTTTCTATTTTTCTGTTTTATGGGATTCTTTTAGAAATTGATTAGGTTCGTATTAAATTTTGTTAAAGCAATCCAGGCCTGGAAACAATAGTCAAACTTTCAGGGAACAAAGCAATACAGATTTATAAAATTATTCTTAACATTTTATAAAGCTAGGCACACTTATGTTTTTGCTTTCTTTGTATTTTTAATAGAGTAGTTCTAAAATATTTTCATTTCAATTAAATAGTTTAACTGGCTCCTTTTAAAGGGTATTTAAGAAGAGTCCATGATTTGTGGAAGTAAATCGCTTAGTAGGGTGCTCAATGCACAGTAAGCCCTCTACCAATGACAGTATTATACTTCAATATATACAATAAATATGTTCTTTAAGAGGAATACAATTATTTTTATGATGAATAGAATAATATTTTAAGTATCATATTTGCATTTTGCTTAAGTTCTATATGAAATTGTTCTTTGTGCTGAATCAAATTCTAGTATTTTCTGTACTAGAATGAATTAAGGAGAGGCACCATCTGTAATTCAAAAAGGGCAACCCAAGACAATTGGGTTAACTAAGAAGATCAACAGCCCAGAAAGGACATCCTTGTCCTACATGTCCCAGCATAGGATAAGGAGCAATTTACAGAGTCAGATTCCCAGAAAGATTGGAATACCCACCATGGAGGAAAGTGAAAGATGAAGGAGCCTTTTTATCATCAAGAAAAACCCCACAGCATACTTTTGTTTTCAAAATGACACTAGTGAATGTGGTCATTATCTGGGAAGACAAGGATTATGAAAAAGATGAATAATTCAGTCACCCCTCTTTGCATCCATCTTAATAATTGTCATTTGGGTTTCAGCTATAGTCATCTATGTTACTTCCTGTAGCTATGCTTCTTGGTTGCTGTTTTCCAAGCCATCCCATGGTGGATGCCAGGTCTTGGTATTTATGGTGTCCTACTCACCTTTCCTCACTGGAAAAATTCCAAAGAACATATATTATAAACTAGAAATACATATATTCCTGGCAAATTTGTTTCTCTGGCTTCTTAATAGCTAAATGCACAGGCCTCTTTATGAGCAAAAATCTTGTGCTAAATAGTATCTTAAGACGAGTTAACAAGACTGTTTCTTTTAAAATGAAGTCTCTTGTATACCTCTCTTAATTTTCCTGTTTATTTCTTTTTTTTTTTATCAATGGCATGTTTTGTGGTGTTTTATTTTTTTGTGTTTTTTTTGTTTTTTTTTTTTTTGTACTTGAGAAGATGAGGAAATACTTTAGCATTTGGTTAAAATGCGACAGAAAGTTCATGAACTTTGTCTTGTAATTGCAATAATTCAAATGGCAAAAGTAAGCATGAGTTTTCATCAATGATGAATACAAACATTTAAAGAAGGGATTTCTGCACTGTGTTGGTGCCTCTGAAGAAATGATGCTCTTCCCACATCACCCTAGAAGAATTTGGACCTTTTCTTGGAATGCTAGTGAACTGACTACCAGTCCCAGAACAACACTGCTGTTTGTGTACAAAGTGGTCGTAAACAGGCTCCCCGCAGAAACAGTGATTTATACTGATGGCACTTCTCTCTGTAAATGTTTAATCTTTATTAGCAATTTTTAGGGAAAGCATGATTTTGAACCTTTGACTCAGAATTTTCTGGGGCTTTTAAAATGATCCGGGGTAAAGATCAATTCTCTTTGGCCCCATTTTTTCCAGACATTTAGTATCCTGTTTCCCATTATCGAAACACACATGCACACATTTTTGAAAGAATGAACAAATGCAATATAAACGATAAGGAGGCATAAGTACTTCCTAATAAGCAAAATCTCAAATCGCAGGTCAAATGAATGACCCCCAATCTATTTTAATGTGTTCATCATCTGCCTCCATTATTCCCCTGTGAACATATTTTCAAGAGGACTTGGCTCTTGAGAATGAATCATTATAGCACCATAGCTTTCATTGGATCCTTTTATCATGTACTTACTCAGGAGTGAAAATGTTTTTTAAATACCACATATTACCTTCTGGTTATTTACATTTCATTTCCTTATTCAGTAATCATTTCCTGAAGGCCTACTATGTGCCAAGCATTGTGCCGTATATTAGAGATGCAATAGGATTCCTCAGAGAGCTCACAGTTAAACAGGGAGACACACTAATAAACAACTAATCTGAACTCAAGGGAGGCAAGGAAGGACATCTAGGCTAGTTCTGAGGCAACTGGGAAAAGTTGGCATGCAGTAGGTACTCTCAAATATTTCTTTAATATTTAAGGACAGATGGATCTACCCTGGTGAAGGTGTAGAGAGCCAAGGGAAGAAATGTGCAGGCTAAGCAGTTAGTGAGAGCAAAGACATGGACGTGAGAAAGCCCATAGCTCGTGTGGGGACTAGCAGATGGTTTGGTCCAGCACAATTTCAAGGGCTTTGAACTCAACGCAGAGGCTACAGAGGCCAGTGAGAGTCAGATTCAAAAGTGTCTCCTACACCATGACAAGGAAGATGAGAGACTAGCAAAGGACATCAGGGAGCAGGGTGATCATGTATGCATTTTGGAAAAGTTTCTTCTGAATAGCAAGGGAACACATTGGA
Source organism: Leptonychotes weddellii (assembly GCF_054177405.1). Taxonomy (NCBI): domain Eukaryota; kingdom Metazoa; phylum Chordata; class Mammalia; order Carnivora; family Phocidae; genus Leptonychotes; species Leptonychotes weddellii. The sequence continues at coordinate 20,398,338 of NC_138370.1, forward strand.
ATGACTCTAAGGAGAGGCACTATTTTGAGGGTTTTCATAGCAACCCAGGCACAAAGCAAAACACCAAGGCCTCCATGGCAGGAATGCTGAGGAGGAGGCATGGGTAGATCTAAAGTATATTAAGGAATTATAACCTGTATAATAAAGCAATATGTTGGATGTAAACAGGAGAAAGGAAGCAAGACCTCATAATGACTGAGCAACTCGATGATAACACCACGACAGGGAATATCTTTGGCATCCTCATTCCCTTCTTCTGAAAACAACCTCTAATTTCCATTGGAGGATCCCTCCACAATACCCAGTTTACATGGAAAGGCAAGGCTGCCCCCAAGAGCATGGCATGTGATCCAGATCAGAGTCGGTGCTGCGACCCATGGCCGAGGTGATGTGGGAGCGTGTGTGAATATGTGTGTCTGTGTGGCTGGTGGCTGAGGGAGAAAGGCTAGGATCCATGTGCTCTAAGCTAGTCCAGTTAGGGTTTGAATATGAGGAATTTTGTGGGACTTACGGAAAACAGGCTTTCTCCTCTGCATTGGAATTGGAGTTGTAAGAATATGTGAGTACAGCTACTGTAGCCATCTTGCCACCCCCTGAGGAGAAACTAAGAATGTAGCCACTCTAGAGAAGAAGAGTTAAGGGAGGGAACAAGAACAAGCAGGTTTTGGTAACATTGTTTGAGCTCTGCTTTCTGCCACACCTGCACCCATTTCTACAACTGGACTTTCGGTTATGCACATCAATATGCTTAAGACATGTGTAGGAGAGAGTCCTAGTGAATGCAAAGTCAAGGGCAATGTCTAGGAGGCAGTTTAAACAGAAGTGTCTGGAGCTCCAAGGAGAAATCTGCCATGGAGTGTTATCTGCAGATAGTGATTTTAAACATGAAATGATCACCCAATGACATGAGAAAGGACAGAAAATCCTGGGAAACACCAACATTCAGTCACTTAGTCACTCAACAAATGCTTATCGAGCACCTTCTCTGTAACAAATACCACATCAATGAACAAAAGTGACAATAATAATAATTATAAGTCTCTGCTCTTTTAGAACCGATAGAATAGTGGAAGGAAAAGGAAACAACCAAAAAAGCATATTTGTATTTGTAATAATGATATGTTCAAGGAAAAGAGAGATAGGAAGAAGGTGTAGAGTCTGGGTATTCAGACAGTGATCAGGGTGGGCCTCACTAAGAAGTCTGACAGTTTTTTAAGTAAAGATTGGAAGCAAGTGAGAAAGCAAATGGTATACATAGCCTAGGAAGAGCACGGCAGGTGCAGGAACAGCATGTGTGGGAACAGCATGTGCGGGAACAGCAAGCCCTGAAGGCTTAAGGCAGACGCCCACCCGCTGTGCTGGGAAACTCAGCAAGGGCGCACTGAGTTAGAGCCCAGTGAGCAAGGAAGAGGGACCAGGGCCGCAAAAGCCTTGTGCGCCGTAGTGACAACTTTCACTTCTGTTCTGAGTGAGATGAGAAGCCTGCGGAGGGGGTTCTCAGGAGAGACGTTTCATGATCTGGCTTAGGCTTCAAGTGGGCCACTCAGGCTGCTGTCAGAATAGCTTTTCACAGCAAGGGGGGAATCAGAGAAGGCAGGTCCCAGACAGGACGGTGGCTGGGCCAAGGGGGTAGCAGTGGTGGTGGTAAAACCTGGCATAGTATTGTCATCCTTTTTTCTTTTCTTTTTTTTTTTCCCAGAGTGTATGCCAAGACTATGAAAGGAGGTGTATCAATAGATTGAATAGAGGGGCACCTGGGTGGCTCAGTCCTTAAGCGTCTGCCTTCGGCTCAGGTCATGATCCCAGGGTCCTGGGATCGAGCCCCGCATCGGGCTCCCTGCTCAGCGGGAAGCCTGCTTCTCCCTCTCCCACTCCCCCTGCTTGTGTTCCCTCTCTCGCTCTGTCTCTCTCTGTCAAATAAATAAATAAAATCTTAAAAAAAAAATAGATTGAATAGAAAGAGTGAACCTATCCGAGGCTCAATCAAATTCAGCACATCTACTTGATGCACAGTGTGCTGGGAGACAGGAAGAGGTCGAAGGTTGAAGACACAATACCTGTTCTGTAGACACTTGGGAACATGGATAAGGCAGTCATACACGGCCTTGCCCTGCATGCCTCCATTGTCTAAACATCATCAGAGAACGGTTGAGTAAGAAGAGCACTGCTAACATCAGTACCACTTCTCTTTTGCTCAGGAAAAATCCAGCACTCCCTTTACCATCTGTGAGGGCTGTTTAGCCTAGAAGCTCAGAGCCTATGTGTCCATTCCAGACCACCGAGGTTCACCTCCCAGCACTGCCTGCCCAGTACACAAATAGGAACAGCTTGAATGGAACGTGTCCTCTGATAGAACACTGGCATTTTGTAAGAATTTTTTCCACATTGGGAAAACCTGTCTTGCATTTTCAGGTGGGTAACAACCCACTGTCTCAACCTCAGGCCTTCGTGATCTGCCTGCAGTGAGTAGTAAGTAACCTTATTGTGCCATCACATGAAGTGCAAAGGCAACACTTCAATCAGCTAGAAATGCCCTTACTGTGAAGGAGAAGGTGCTGAGGCTCTGTGGAAAGAAAGAGGGGGAAGAAAGAGAGACACCACGTGACTTTGGGTTTGGCGTAATGGAAAATATCCTGCCTGAGGAGATAGAAGACGCGATGTTTAAAGGCACTGTATCAATGTGGGACATTAATCTCTCAGCTCAGAAGTGGGGATCAAAACCTTATCCATTTGAAAATTCCGTATCGTTTCTTCCAACAAAACAGCTCTAATCTTTCCCACTCTTGAGTTCTGTCTTACTGGAATCAGTTCAGCTGTTTGGAACACAGTGGTCACTTGAAGCCAGGGTCAAATATCTGGTCCTTGACTAGACTCACTAGCTTTACACACAGAAAACAGCCTGAACGCCATCAACACTTACTCAAACCACACACAATGATTAATCGTAACTGGGGCTAGAAGAGAATGCGTGCTTATTTCTGCGGAGTTGCTCTCTAAATGGAAAACTTTCCCAAGGTTCTTGTTCTAAGAATACCACATCATTCTCATTTGCAAATTTAACTCCAAGAATCTCTTGTGACTTTCTCCTCTTCTGCCTTCTTCACAATGGTGCTGGCAGATAGGCCAAGCCTGCTGAATTCAGCCTCAAGTAGCCCAATTCAGATGCAGAAAAATACAAAAGAGATGAATAAGCCACAGAGTGTGATTTCCATAAACTATGTCACTAAATCTTACAGAGAACCTGACTGTAGGATTAGAGGGTAAGGAAAGATTTAGTATGTTAGTCTGTATAAAAAATAAATAAATAAAAAATAAAAACAAACCAAAAAAACCCTTTTCAAAAACAAATAAGCACCATTTTGTTTTGTTGCTGTAATAAAGAAACAGTGCTGCACAAAGAAATAATTCAGGAAAAGATCTTTGGTAGGTGCAGGCTGCTTTTGGCTTTCCTTCCATCGGGCCCCCAATGAGGAGGTGAGGAGAGAGGTGAGTGAGCTAGTGTGCAGGCAGCTTCCCAGAACAGGATGCTGAGTGTGTCACAGGACCTTTGAGGACAGTGTGGGATCATGACCAGCAATTCTCTGTGCCACATTTCCTAGCAGGTCAAGGTCTGGACTGGCTGAGTAAGGAGCCTTCCACATCCTGAGTTGCAAACATTGCAGGTCGCCTTTCTTTATATAAGCCTGATCAGATCTAACTTGGCCAGGAGACAGGATCACGGATGCGGTGAAGGGGAAGGGACGCACAGCAGGCAGTTCAAGTGACCAGGACTAAAGTTGAATCCCAAATTAGAAGAAAATGAGAGAACAAGGCAGAAGCACAGAATCAAAAGAGAAATAAATTGAATTTTATCCTACCTCTATTCTAGTTTTCAGCATTATACAATGCAGTAACATAGCCTCAAGGGGAAAATAGAGAGGAAAGGGGAAAGAGGCAAAGTTAGCGGTTGGGAGAGTGTGCAGGCAGGAATGGGGGTTAGAGAGAAAGTGTTCCCTGTGCATACAAGAAAGGAAGGAAGGAAGGAAGTGATGCAATGCAGGGAGAATGCAAGCGAGTCCCAGCAATTTCACAGAGATGACCGTGCAGTAGGGCAACATGAATGGAGAGTGACTGATGGGGGCTCCCCTGGGATGAGCTGCAGCCAGATGACCTCTCATCAGAGGGGAAATGGAGATGTTGGTCTAGAAGGGACAAGGCTGTGCATATGATCTTCCCCATGTCCAAGGATGTACAGCGCTGCTTGCATCTTGAGAGAGCACTCAAAATGATAGAAATGGAGATAAGACCGAGTCAGGGGAAGTTCATGGACCAAAATTCACATCCTCTCGAGCTGAGCAAATTTCCAGTTTTTTTTATTTTTGCTCTTCCTGTTTGAACTTGGGAGGAATAACACTGGAGGATAAGTCAAGGCCTCTGGATTCTATCGCCAACTCTTCAGTTCATTAGGGGTGGAACTCTTATCTCTGGGTGTCAGTTTACTCATCCTTAAAATGAGCATGATGGAACGCCACTCAGGGTTTTAACAGTAGAAACTCCCTATTCACACACCTCCCACCAGCCCACAAAGAACCTTGCACAGACCACAGGCTCCATGAGGCCAAGGCCATGTCTATCTTGATCATTACCATGTCACCACAGTTGGAACAGGGCCCGGCACATCGTAGTAGATGCTCTATGATGTGTGCAAAATGAATGAAAGCAGACAACCATCCATGAGGCAGATAAGAGCGATCCTGGCCGAAGCAATGTGGCACCCTACGACCTCACCTGCCCTCTTTCACCCCGGGGCCCCCATGGGAACACCAGGACTGTGGGACACCCAGTCTGAACACCATTGGCTTCTCTTCTACCAATCATAATTCTTTGGTTTCTGTGTAGCACACAATGAGTTGAAGTGTAGAAATTCATCTGGTTTGGCCTAAATTCACCTGACTAAAGGATCGCTTTTCCCACTTCACACTCTACTTCAAAGTCTTGGTCTTTAAACCTTCTTGCTATACATTTCCCCCCTCCCTTTGCAGAAGATGAAAGCATTTTTCCAGACAGGCCTGCTGTGAGTGACTTCATGGAAATGAATATCTTGCGTCCCTAATGTGCCTCTCACACGGGGAACTCCTTGTATTTATTTATTTTTAAGAATAGGGCTGGGAGGTTGACGTTTCCATTAGCAGTTGAGTGATTTTTTTTTTAAAATAAAAACCCTACTCCGCTGTGAGACATGCCTCACATTCCGGTCTCCCCACTTCAGGCAGTTATGTGCTACTAAATATGCGGTGGAAATGACACATGTCTGGAAACCCAGAAGCAACACCGTCTCGCAAGTGCTTGCTCAGTGGTATACACTGAAGGTGTTGTAAGCGGTTAATTGAGGAAGGCAGACTCCAAGTCTCTCAAAAGAGAAATCGGTGGCACCTTAGGCATCTGGCATCTGTCCCTCCAGTGCACTCAAAGGTGTCTTATGTTTGCGGGCCAAACACCCCTACAGCAGGATGAAGGCACAGAATCATCTGACCTTCCAGAGGATCCTAGAAATATCATAGTATCTTGAGGTGAACTGAGGGGCAGTAATTCCACCTACAAGGAAGGATAATAACACACCACTTAAAGGGATGGATCAGCTCCTCATACATAAGCTTGGACATTAGCAAGCCATGTGGGCACTTGACTGATTACATTGTATAGCCTAGCATGCTTCTATTCCAAAGGACAGAGGTAATCAGTCAATAAATCTCTCAGTTTATGTCAACGGAGGTATCCCTACAGGGCATTCTCTTGACGTAGGTAAAGGCTAGTAATAGGATAGAAGTTGTGAAATGGAAATTAAAATCGGAATTGGATGGCTAAGGATGATAGTAATGGAATACAGATTGGATTAAACGTTGATTAAGTATCAGAACAGGAAGGCATTTGTCCCAGTTAAAGGAAGTGTTGAAAGTCTTTGGGCACAGATTTACCATGCAATCTCAAACATACCAAGAGTTTAATCCTTGGCAAAATATGAGGTTCATTAAATAGAAGGGGGAAATTTTACAAGTACCTTAAGACAACAGAGTTTCTTAGACAACAGTTCATTCTTATGTTTTGAATTAGAGATATGAGACAATTTTCCTTAAAATATACGTGTTTCTGTGTATACAGGTGTTGACTTTTGATTCATCTTTGAAAGGTTTGGAAAGAAGTTGTAGCACGTGATAGATTTATAAATCACCTATCCCTATCCAAAAAGGGAGTCCTTGTGAACTTAGAGATTTATGGGCCAGTACTGGAGGCCACCAAGCGAAAGGGGAGCTAGGAATGGCATTACCCAGAGGCCTGGAAACTTAAAATAATGCTTGACTGTGAGGAAGAGGACGCTGGGAGAGCAAATCTGAATAGAAAGCGGACAGACTGCTGTTCTATGCTGAGTTCAGTGTGTCATCTGAGATTATGGACCAGAAACCACCTTAGTAGTTGTTCTCTGTCTTCCCTTGCTCTCCTGCCTCTTCTCGAAAGCTGGAACTGAGCACTGTATTATCCGAGATTTGGAAGAAGTCCCCGGGGGGGTGGAGGGGGGAAAGAGAGGAAACCATACATGTTTGCAAAATACACACCTTTGCATGTGTTCACACTCACATACACTCACGCGCACACACACACCTCCTCCTCCTCCCTGCTGGCACTCAAGTCATAAGTAACAAAGAGACCATTGTAGGAATTGCTTTCAAGTTTCAGAGAACTTCTGAGAGTACAGAAAGAATTAAGAGAGCATGTACCTTTGTACCTGGTTTCCTTTAGCCAAGTAAAGCAAATGCCACGCCAGCACACATCTTTGTTCCTGATCCTTCAAGTTATCATTTTGGTGCCAAGTGTAAAGAGATCCAAATGAAATCCAGTTTTGCAACCACCAAATACTAAGAAATACTTGAGTATGCTTGGTGAGGTGAGATTTTATGGGTCCTGCCATGTTCCTGGGAAATGAAGTTGTAGGATTCTTTTGCATGACTCTGGGGGATTTTTTTTTTTGTCTGTTTGTTTTTTGATTTTGGTTTTATGGGGAGAGCATGTGAAAATAATTTAACCAGTGAGTTTAGTTCTACATTATAGTAAAACAATTTACAATAATTTATTCTTTGCCTTTTCCATGCCCTTTGTGTAATGAAAAGAGCAAGGACTTGGAATAATGACTAGGTTAAATTTCAGTTCTGTCACCAGCTTTATGACCTTGGACCAATGTCTTATCTGAGTTTCTGTGCTGTTAATTCATAAAATAAGGATAATTGAACATAGTTCTCATGGTTACCATGAAGTTGAAAGAAAGAGTAAATGTAAATGTGTAGCATCCATTTATTCAATGGCCTCTGTTAAGTCTCCACAGCATGCTCGCTCTGGGGATACAGTGCAGAACCACACACAAAGCAAAGACTCTGCCCTCGGGGAGCAAATATTCAAGTGAGAAATAGGTAGCAAACTGTAAAGAAATCCCACATGAAATACTTGCTGGTTAGTTCCATGGGCTCTCATGTAGATATTAACAAAATTAGGATTTTGCAAGTAGTCATGTGATTGTGTGATGAATGTTCATGTCCCCCACTAAAGTGGTGGTAAATATGCACAGTTACAGAGTAATGAATGAACGCATTGTGGTAAAGAAATAAACAGAAGAGTATAATTGAGAAAACAGAGATATGAGGGAGTAAATCTTTTGCTAGGATAGTCTAGAAAGGCTTCTCTAGGAATCTGGAACATGTAAATTATGAGAAGAAGCCAGCCATGTGGAGGGAGAGACCCAGGAGAGGAGAATTCTAGATAGGAAATACCCAGGGGAAAGGCCCGGAGACAGGAAAGAATGTGGAATGCTTAAGAAACAGGAAGGGGCCGATGTGGCTGATGTTCGGTGAGCAGCTAGATCACACAGGGCCTGGCAGACTATGCTAAGTGTGAGTTTTATTCTAAACATAATGTAAGCTCCATTTCCTTCTTCCACGCCTCCCTTTGTTTATAGTTTTGTTTTGGTAACAAGACAAACATACATTAAAAAATTAGGCAACAATACTAGAGTGTGGATAATTAATCATGGATTATGAGATATAGATGCCCATGTTCAAAAGTGGAAGGGATGTGAGCTAATGCATCCAGGAAAGGTTAACCTACACCAGAATTCACCTCTAATTTCAGGCTTATCCTTGAGATTATTACATTATCAGGCACTTGGCTCCCCATTTTACAGAGTACCCAGAAATTTAACTGCACCAAGACAAAGTGTTCTAATTTCATACTTGGTTGCCTCCACTTTGGAGGATGTCTAGGAAATTTTCCCAAGGCAGACTTCACAATGCCCCAAAACACAGGCTCTTTCTCCAGTGTTATTGGTTGCCTGCCAGCAAGTCAGCTAGGCTTCATTGCTTAGCCTTCATGTCCTCTAGGATCATCAAGTTCACCTTCCTTGCAGATTTTGTCTGCAGTCTAACCCCATAGACTAAGTACGTGCTAATTCATATCTGCCCCGTAAGCAGAATCAACTTAAGCCATTTCTTAATACTTTCCTCCTTTGGGGCAGGAAAATGGAAAGTTCTGCTGATTTTTCAAAATACTAGTGGTTGGCATTTATTGTGTCCAGTGGCTTTATGGCTCTGACCTTAGATTTATTTCTCTGATTTTAGGACATTCTCTGTTCCTCTTTCTTCTTCCTATAGGATTTTTTGGAAATCTATTTCCAATAGAAATAGATTTCTATTGGAAATCCATCTTAGGTCATCTTAGGTCAACTTAGCAATCAAATTGTTACCTGGCCCAATGCCTGATGTCTAATGCCATGACTTCCTTATGTAAGATTACTGATAAATGTGATTGATTAGGAGAATTTGGGCAACACTAGTGTTGTCTTGAACAAGAAGCCTTGAACAAGAAGCCTGTGTCTATTCCTTCCTACCCCACCAGGAGGGACATTTAATTTTGGTAGGGAAGTTTCCCAAAAAAGTTCCTAGAGACTCTGTCTGGAACTTTCTTTGAAATATGCAAAATGATAATAGGTCAAGGAGACTTTTTAGATATATGCCACTTCTTTAAATTGATACCTGATATGTGTATTAAATTCCATGGAAAATACTTGTGTTGTAAAGAAAGAAAGGGAATATAAGATTGTATACAGCATGAGCCCCATGGTGTAAAACAGCATACAAAGAAGGAAACAAACCACACTTAGACGATATCTGTATCTGGGCAGTGAGATTGCGGATTTTTTAAATTATTTTTTTTCATTGTTTTCGGTATTTAATAATTTTTAAGGTGTGAATTACTTGCATAATCAGAAAAAAATAGACTGTAAGAGAAAAGCAATCACACTGTACAGCCAGAATGCACAGAATAAGTGTCGTTCTCCTGATTCTATGTGGTCCTCAACCTGGAACACATTAGAATTACCTGGGGAAAAATAAATTAAATAAATAAAAGGGGTGGAAAAAAACTTTTGCGGGTAATGGATACATTTATGGCCTTGACTGTGGTGGCGGTTTTATGGTGTATACTTATCTCTAAACTCATCAAGTTGTAGATCTTAAATATGGACAGCTTTTTGTATGTCAGTCAGATCTCAAAAAGTGAGATTCAAAAAAAAAAAAATTATATGGAGAAATTTTAACACTCCCAGTTCCCAGGCTGAGCTTTTTACCAATGAAATCAGAAGCAGAAACCCAGGCATCAGTATTTTTAAGTTCCCAGGTGATTTCAATGGGCAGCCAAGGTTAAGAACCACCGGTAGACTAATTGAATAGCTTAGTGGTTTGCAACTCTGGCTGCAATTAGAATCTCCTGGGGAGTTTTTAGAAGACCAGTATATGGTCCCTAACCCCGGGTTCGGATTTTAATTGGTTTATAGTAGGGCCCTGGCACCAGTATGTTCTAAATTTTTCCAGGTGATTCTGATGTATAGACAGGGTCGCCCACCACTGTCAGGTAAACTAACATGAGTTGAATATTCACTCTGGGCAGGGCTCTGAGCTGAGTGTTTTATGTGCCTTGAATTCTCAGAATAATCCAACAAGGTGGGTAGTTATTACCTGCATCTCACAGAAGAGGAAACTAGGACTCAGAAACATGAAATAAATTGCTCTAGGCAACTGACCTCTTAAAAAAATTATTTATTTATTTATTTATTTATTTAAGAGAGAGAGACAGAGCTTAAGCAGGGGGAGCGGCAGAGGGAGAGGGAGAAGCAAGCTCCCTGCTGATCAAGGGAGCCTGACATGGGGTTCATGGGTCTCAATATGACCTGAGCTGAAGGTAGACGCTTAACTCACTGAGCCAGCTAGGTGCTCCTCTACCTCTTTTGACCCCAGGTTGTCTGTCTCATGTGGGGATAGGCAAAGAAAGCATTCTCCCCAGTTTTGGGAGAAATGGGGAAACTGGGAAGAATGCTTTCTAAATTCCCTAATGGAGAATCTGGCATACCCACTTTTAATTTTTAATTGTTGATGCAGTAGCTCTTCATATCAAGTCTTTCATTTAGCAATTTGCCCTATTCAATTTCCATGTGGATCTCCATCGAGTATAAACGCATCTGCAATTTCTGGGACATTCTGTTTACTCCTTAACGACGTATATAGCATTAAACTTCAGGTATGTTCTGGTGCATACTATAATGCTTTAGAACTTAAACTTCCAACTTGTTAAAATGTATAATAGTGTCTCATTGCTTAACTTTATGACACTGTCCGTCTTCTGAAATCATGGTATGGTTGATATTTTTATTTTATTTTATATCATTTTTTGGTAATAAATAGTTAAGTATATTTTGAGACTTCCTTAAAGAATTTTGCAAAACTCTACATAATTGAAGACACTCTTGGATGTCACAAAACCAGCTTTGGGATTGATCTGTTCTAGACAGATTTCAATATCACTGGATTTGCTGAGATCTCCTCTCTGATGCTTCATTTCGAATGAGTTGAATTTCGCTGAACTGGCTGAAAGTACACTTCACCCCTTCAGATGTCGAGATTCCCATCGACCTCAAGCAGAACTGCAGGTGCACATCACCAGCAGAACGGGGCCCTTTTCTCTATTAATCTGAGTCCCAGGCCTTTGAAGTAAAACTCATTTGCCCAGATTTGTATAGCATTACCTGAGCGTAACTTTACCCAATAAAGCTAAATTGATGGGTTGAGGATACAAAATAAGCCATTTCAATTACCAGGAATTCCGGATCAGCTTATGGGGCAGGTTTTGTGAGATCGCAGAAAAGCCAGAGAATAAATACTGTTTAAAAAGATCATTTGTAACTGTTTTGCTTTTGCATGATAAAATAAACATTACCTTTCAAATAATGTTGCAACCGAATATCGTCCACAAACTTGCAGTGGAACATAGTCTTAAATTGAATAACTTTGGCAGTGAGCATATACAAAAAGAGGGGGGAAGAAAAGAAGAGGAAAAAGAAAAAAGAAATGGCCATCTTGGGTGCTGGGATTCAGATAAAAGGGAAAAATCTTTTAGCATTTTTATTTGGCTCCTTCCTTAGCAGGAAGTTTTATGTTGTACTATAATGGATAAAATAGAAAAAATATTTTAATGTCTATTCTTTAATAAAAGGAAAAAAAGAACTCTTATGACATCTCTTTCATCTACTGTAGATTAGGAGAAAACATAGGAGGCAAATTAATGCTAGTCGATGCTGCTAAACAAACAAATAAGAAAAAAGTACTTACCGGAGGAATCAAGGGCTTTTGGACTAAATGCAAACGAAAGGTCATCCCTCATCCTTCTACCAAGATAGCATTTATATTTTGCAGTCTCAGTAATCTGGAGGAAACAAAACTGGTATTTTGAGATGGAAGTCTGATCAGAGCTTTAATGAAGTTCTTGAAGTTATTTTATTATTTATAAGTAAAAACATCTATGTACGTGTACTTCTATATACGGGTAGATTTTATTTGTGGATTTGCATATATGGGAAAGAGACCTGTTCTGACATCACCAGTTTCTATAAGACATCTTCTGACTTACAGCTGTCAGTTCCAAAAAACTTGAGGTGGATAGAATGTTTGTTATAAAAGCAACATGCTATACTAAGATTAGCCTTTAAAGATTTACCTGGGGATTTATAGAAAATTCTTATCTCTTTCAAGATAATACCTAATGTATAAGAATATATATGCAGGTACTTTAATAAAATGTGTATCCTAAGTGGAATTTGTATTTTTTTGTATTATCCAGTGGACTTCTAATTTCTTCCAAGCATTTTTACATCTTCAGAGAATTGCAAAATTTCTAGTATGTTACTAATCCAGGGTACTCACAGGGCATTGAAAAAAATAGGTCTTCTTCATTCATCCCAATTTTCATAAGAGTTCATTATCTGTCACAAAAAATCTCAACTTTTGTAATTCTAGAGAAAGGAAATTCTGAAAAATTGTGAGTTGACTCACAAAAAGAGAATCAACATGTCTTCTTGTAACTTTATTCAGAATTTCACAATCCTTGCTAAACCATAAAGGAAAGGCCAAACACAATAAAATGGCAGAAAACCAGTAAGAATGTGCCAGAGTTCAAAGAACAATTGCCCCAGGCTTAATTTCATTGACCTTTAATCTCTTTGGGGCATCGGTGATTTTTCTATAAGGCATTTTACCACATGACCATGCTCGAGCCTTGCATAGTTTCCCTGCAAGCTAGAGTTGTAACAGCAAACGTCAAACTTGACTTTTGGTGCCGAAGAGTTGGGGTAAATTTGCCCAATAAGAAATATATCCGTTTTCTCTGGGATGGCATATTTGAAACACGTAGGTGTCAGTGAGTTAGGATGTAACCTCTGACTCAGGGAAGAACTTTCCTGAGGCTTCTCTGACTTAAGCTTATGAAGTGCTTTGAACCAAAAGACCTTCTAGAACTCTAAAACTAGCATCTTAAAAGTGAAATAGGGCATAGGAGTGAAAAAAAGAACACTGGTAAGAAAGTCAGAATTCCCATTATTAATGTACCACTTATTAGCCATGTGACCTTCAGAAATGAAGTTTGGAAATCATTTATTAAGGTCCTGTACTAAGATTAGGACTGGTACTGTAGGGTAAGACTGGTGCATATAGAACCAGTTTCTTTTTGTTTTGTTTTGTTTTTCTGGCTTCAAGAAGCTCATAATGTAATAAAGAATATAAATTAATGCAAAGTATGATGATACATTTGAGAAATGATATGCAAGCATTTGAAAAAATTCTGAAGAGACAGAAATGGATAATCAGTTTTGTGTGGGGAGTGCAGGCAGAAGCATCTGGAGAGGTTTCAATCAGGACCTTGAAAGGTAATCACCAAGTAATCTAGTATGATGAAAATACACCGTGCAGAAAGACAATTGAGATAAAATGTAAATTGAGACAAATTGTGGAAAGTTTTGAATACCTTGCTAAAAGATTTGGGCTACACAGGCTGCTTGAGACTAAATTTCCTCATCTTTAAATAAGGGAGCTGGACCAGACCATTTCTGAGTTCATAACCAAGTTTAAAAGTCTAAATAAGATTACATTAAAAGTTCAAGAGGAAATGCTTTGTATGAAATCTGGCCAGATAATATCAATTCCTGTAAAGATAGTGCCAAGTTAGTGACTGTTATTCCAAACTCCAGAAGGATACTCTTCCTTACATCATCATATCAGTGCAAGGTGGGGTGACTTTTTGGGTTTTTTTCTCTTTTTTTTATTATTATTATGTTATGTTAATCACCATACATTACATCATCAGTTTTTGATGTAGTGTTCCATGATTCATTGTTTGCGTATAACACCCAGTGCTCCATGCCGAACGTGCCCTCTTTAATACCCATCACCAGGCTAACCCATCCTCACCCCTCTCCCCTCTAGAACCCCCAGTTTGTTTTTCAGAGTCCATCGTCTCTCATGGTTT